>NC_081421.1:108451254-108751254 GCF_949786415.1 Peromyscus eremicus | reverse complement strand
CTGTCCTTCCCATTGACTTAACGTTAGCTCAGTAAATACTTTGTAATTCTAAGAACAGCACTATCGTTTGCTGGGTTTTGAATCCCTGGAGTTAGTGAGGAAAGAGCAGTGGTCTAAGGCAACAGACAACATGCCAAGCCCATCCGCAGCCTAGCAGAGCGGAGCCACGAATGTCTTCATGTTCCCAAGCTTCCGTATCTTCCATGATGCCCTCTGGAAGTTCTAAGACCCCTCCCATTCATTTTTTTTTGTTATGATTTTTTTTTTTTTTTTTTAGTTTTTGAGATTTTAATATAATTACATCATTTTCTCCCTTTTCTTTCCTCCAGCTCCTCCCATTTGCCTACTCCTCGCTTCCTCTCAAATTCTCGGCCTCTTTAATTGCTGTTATATGTGTGCGTGTGCATGTGTGTGTGTGTGTGTGTGTGTGTGCGTGTGCATGTGTGTGTGTGTGTGTGTGTGTGTGTTCCTAAAGATACAAATACCGCTGCTAAGTCCACATAATGTTACTTGATGTGTGTTTTCAGGGCTGACTACTTGGTTTTGAATAACCTTTTGGAGGCTCTTCCCTGGGGAGGACCATTTCTCCTGCTCTCAGCGATCCTGTGTTAGGTTTGAGCCTCGGAAGCTTTCTCCCTTCCATGTCGGCATGTCTAGTGGTGTTGTCCTTGTTCCGGTCATGTCCAGGCAGCCGCTGGTGAGTCTTCCTGGGGTAGCTTCTCTGACATTTCTAGGAGACGCTCTCACAGCAAAGTTCCTGCTTCTCTGGCTCTTCCAATCATTCTGCTCCCTGCTCTGCTATGACCCCTGACCTTAGGTCCAGGAGTTGTGTTGTTGATGTATCCGTTGGGACTGAGCACCACCACTCCGCATTTGGGTCAGTTGTGGTTTTCTGTAACAGTCTGTTGCAAAGAGAAGTTTCTTTGATGAGGTGTGAGGACTGCATGTACCTATTGGTATAAGAGCAAATGTTCAGAATGTGGTCAGGGCTTGTGCTGGCTTGGCAAAGTGGCAGTGGTAGGTTCCCTTCCAGGATCCATGACTTCATTAGTGCCAGGGAGTTGGTTGGCTAGGTTTCCAGCACCAGGCATGGTTTCCCTGTTGTTGAATGGGTTCCCGGTCACTTCTGAACTCCAACCCCTGAGTGTTCAGACATCTTGGCCGAACTGTCTCCTCACTCTTGCCGCCACTGGCAATTTTAAAGTTGACCCATATTCATGTTTAAGTTTATGCTGATGCCTCTAGGAAGCCAAAAGTCTCACAAATGCCACAGCTGGCCAGTTGCTGCACTCACTTTTGCTCATTGTCACTGGCATCTATTAATTAATAGATGAGGGTCAACGAAGAAGACAGAGCAGTGGAAGGCTAAGGCCCACGGCGGCCAACAGAGCTCAGCTGACTCGGTCTCATTGTTGAGTCAGCGGCTGCTTTTGCTGCCTAAATACATTAACTGGAAAGTTGGAGGTTTCATTTCAGCCCATGCTTTCACTGTTCAGAAATCAGTGCCGAGATGATTAAGCACGACCTTTCCATGCAGATGGCGTCTCGCTTCATCAGCACGAACAGCACCTGTTACACTAACCCCCAAATGCAGATGTGAGCATATTTCAGGACACCGGGTCTTAAAGTGGTAAAGTGAGTGGTGCAGTGAAGGCTTGGCAGAAGGAGCCTAATGATCCGTGTTGGAAAGCTACTCTGCGGTTCTAGGAAATCAGGGGGCATGGAGAGTGCAGTGTTCTTCTTACCCCTCGGCCACACTGGCCTTCTGATGGCTGGAATGCTGTAGGAACACTGTTGTCTAAGGTCATGTGGACCTACTGGGATAGGAGGTGTGTTAAATACAAATGATCCTGAGCATCGACACGAAGTATATTATAGGGGAAATTAATGAGGCCATTCCATGTAGTTTATCTGATAGTCAAAAAGGGTTTATTTTGGGTAAACTTACATCAAGCAAAAGGATCAGTTAGGGATCCAGGACAGGTGAGGCGCAGTCCAACGTGGTTCTCTGGAGTCCTCTGACTTGGTCTGCAGTCCAACATCCAACATCCAGGATCACGAGGTAGCCAAGAGAGAGGGAGCATGTATGCATCTCTGGTCTTAAGGGGTCCCTGTCTCAGCCACGCCCCAGGTGGGGGCAGGTACCTAGTAGTTACCTGCTGCCTCCTAGGGGCGGTGCTTCAGGGGTGAAGCACAGACAACCACCCCTACAGTATGTATATGTTGTGCATGGATGCAAAGGGGCGTAAGTAACTCTGAATATTTGTTTTTTAAAAGTTACAAGAAAGAAACTCTCCCCTAAACATTTTCTTTGTCTAACCAATAGATCAAGAAAAAAAAAAAGTATGTTTCATCTCAACATAGTAGCAAAATGATGTTGTAGGAGAGATATGCAAGGTATGTTCCACCAGTAGGGAAGTTTAGCCACCAGGAAATTCACATAATCTAGTCAGCAGAGGGTAGAGCTAGAAAACCCATTCAAATCTACAGGAAAAGACAAACCTATGCAGGCACCTGACAAATGAGGAAGAGTTGGCCCGTGGTGTAGGGGAAGGACTTTCTAAACACAAGGAGAGGCCAATATGAGCAAATGACGTTCTTTTACTGGATTAAAACAAAGCCAATGTAAATTATAATCTGCCATGGAGAAGAAGAAAGGTGATAATAACTCTAGACATCCTCTCATTAATGGCCTGTATTACGCTGGGGCAGAGCAAAGTTTGGAGGCATAATTCAAATATAAATACACACATACATATTCTAATATTATTATTTCAGAATTTCTTATGAGTATATACTATGTGTTGAGCACATTTACACTTGCGTTATTTCCCACCCTCCCTTCTCACCCTACTCCTACGAGTCCTCTTTATTTCCCCTATACAATTTTGAATTTGCTTTCATTTAAAATACATGTGCATAATTTATGTGACTATATGAAATCTAGAAACCACAGATGAGAGACACGACATAATATCTGTCTTTCAGAGACTGGCTTAATTCACTTCATAGAATTGTCTCCAGCTGTCCTGCCTGTCTCCATTCTCCCACAAATGATATAATTGCATTCTTCTTATGTATTGTGTTGTATTGTATATGTATATGTAAAATACGTTTTCCTTTGTTGTTGGACACCTATTTTGGCTTCATAACTTCACTATTGTGAATACTGCAGCAATATGGAATCATAGCCCTTTCTTTAAAAATGGTTAGTTCTTTGAAGTTTTCATATACTATGTTTTCATAATATTCACCTGCTCTCCTAACTCCTCCCAGGTTCTCCCAACTCTGTAGCCTCTCTTTTCTTTCCCCCATGAAGTCCAATATGTACTGTCCATATATTCTTTTATTTATTTATTTATTTTATTTTATATACATTGGTGTTTTGCCTGAATGTATGAGGGGGTTGGATCCTGGAGTTACACATAGATGTGAGCTGCCATGTGGGTGCTGGGAATTGAACCTGGGTCCTCTGGAAGAGCAGTCGTTGCTCCCAACCACTGAGCCATCTCTCCAGCCCGTGCCCATATATTCTTGAGTGTGTGGTCTTCTACTGGAACATCGTCAACTTGCCAGGGGACACAGTGTTAAAGAAAATTGATGCTTCCTCTCCTAGCAGCTACCAACTGCCACTAGCTCCTTGTCTAGGAGTGGGACTTTGTGCCCACCTTCCCTCTCCGGGTTGCGAATTGGGTCTGTTTGCGCTTGCACAAGCTGTCACAACCACAGTGAATTTATATGTGCAGCTGCCCTGAGACGCTTCTATTAGCAGTAGGTGGTGGTTAACAGAGAGACCCACAGCTGGTCTAAATGCAGAGAATAAATGATTGCAGAATGTCCAGCCCTAAATGGGACATCTGTATCCCAAGGCTCAGAGGGGGTATAGCAGCAGAGGAATCAGAGGCAGTGGGTAACTACAGGGAAACAGTCTCCCAGACACAGTGGGACAACTGGAGACACCGTTCTTCAACCTCCTCCAACTTCCTGCTCTTGGCCTATTTAGACCCACTCTTTATTTTGCATAAGATTTTAGAGTCTCTGTCTGAAGTTGCAATTTAGACATACACAGGTATGACTGATGGACTAAGTCAGTCAGCAAAGCTATCTCTGCTTAAAATTGCCCTTGATCTCTCTGAGTCCTGTTGCACCAAGATGTGGGGCAGCAAGGGGTCCCAGACGTGTGCTCCCGCGGCTGTGGACCCATCTGTTGCTATGCCTTCGCCACCATCATTCACTGTGTCCTCTCAACCTGTGAGCCAAGACACATGCTTCTTCCCTCAAGGTGCTTCTTGGCTGGCGTTTGGTCACAGCAATGAACACTGTACCAAATAAGGAAAGTTGATATTGAAAATGTGGGTAACAATTTTGGCTAAAGCTGACCATGCGGTTCTTAGACTTTGGGAAATGTCTTTTGCTGAGAGAATGCAGAAATGTCTGGAGATGAGGGAGAAAGAGGACCTATAGAATGTTGTAAGCAGAGCTTACAATGGGTCTGTCTGGTGGAGTTCAGAACACAAGAATGCCTACTGAAATACAGGCAGGAAAGATTAAGCTTATGAGGTTTTGGAGCGGAACCAGGAATCTATCAGGAACCAGGCTATTCTGGGAAAAAACCTGGCTGACTTCTACCAGACCTGAAAACTTGTGTAAGACCAAATTCAAAATTAAGCTAATTTGTTTGGTGGAAATTCGAGAAAGCATAATGTCCACATTATGGCAGTGTCACTACTCACTACTCTTCGTCAAATTTCTGGTTGAGAGAGAGCAGAAAGATGTGAACATTGAGTAGATGGTATGAAAAAGGAGTATGTGTTTAAAGTTATAGACAAATTGGTTACAGACAAAATATTTGTCATTGTTGGTACCATCAGAGAAGATCTGTGGACTCGGTACTGCGCCAATAGGAAAGATACTTCAAGGGCAAGATTCCACACATGGAGAACCCCAGGGTACAACAATACAATTTGTGTGAAAGAAAGCATTTTAAAAGATACACACTTCAGGGTTCACTGATGGAAGGTAGTTGCCTAGGAAGTTCAGACAGACAGGCACACAGAGCTATTGCATCCGTCATCAAAAGGGACTAGGTTGCATCTCAAGCTGGAAGCAGATTGCAGTATCCTTTCTGTGGTGCTTGTTTTGAAATCATGCAAAATTCAACAATTAAGGGATCATGTAGGCTTGTGATTCCAAAAAGCCATGAGGCCAGATGATGTGTGGCAGTGTTGGATTCCCAATAAAGAGACTCTGAGAGGCCTTTGAAGCTATGAAGATGAGGTGTAAAATTCAGTGGAGGCTCCAGGGTGTTGGAGATGACAGAAACATGAAAGGTTCACCAAGGAAAGCTGCAGGCACTGAGTGGAGCTGGCCCAAGACAGGGGCCACATTTGTTTCAGGAAACAAGAGTCATTGGAGCACACATGATGTCATCATGAGTCCTAGAGACATGGAGCTTCAGGGTTTCGTTTTTGTCTCTGCTCGGTTTTGGTCTGATTTTTTGTTTGTATGCTGCTTTTGTCTATATCCCTTGGGAATAAGAATGTTTGCTCCATGCTATGATGTACTGGAAGTATGCGACCTTCCCCCTTCATTTTACAAGGGCTCACAGTTAAGAGATGGCTGTTGGTCTCAGAAATCACATTGGACTCTGGACTTTTGAAAGTGTTTGAATAAAAACACTCATATAGACAGAACACTGACTATATAAACTTGACACACATTCACTAAATGATGAGGGATCTTAGAAACCATTGACAGTAGACTTCCACTCTGGATAGTACCAAACATGCATCACAGTACATTTGGAGATCAAGGATAGCTCAGCATGATGCAGGCTGAATAGATTAGCAGAAGAAAAATTGACCTAAAGCAAGCAAAGTCACCCCCATGAGAAATGACAGAATGGTCAGCCAGCAGTAGGGTGGCCTGGCAAGCAGAGGCATGTGACCATTAGTGACCCTTAAAGACTCAAGAGCTCACCTAGCTGGAAGTCCACTTGTCTGTCTTTCCTTTCTGGGTGACTAAATACTTATTGAGAGCCCGGGAGTGCACATCGTGGGTCTTCTGGGATTCTGTTTTCAGTGTTCTAAGTCCTCCTGTGAACCATGTGTCCTTATGAGTTTGGGCTGCTCTAACAAAGTCCTGTCAACCAAGTAGCTCATAAATAACACATTTCTTTCCCACAGTCCAGAGGCTGCAGATCCAACTCAAGCATGTGCCAGTGTGCTTAGATTCTGGTGAGGCCCCTTTTCAAAGTTGTGGTTTGCTGACGTCTCACTATAGCCTCATGTGGTAGAGAGGACAAGGCTGTTTTCTGGGGTCCTTTTAATAAGATCACTGATTGTGTTCATAAAGATGGGATGTGTTCATAAAGATTAAAATGGGATCTTAATCACCCCAAATGCCCTGCCACCTAGAGCTCCCACCCTGGTGGTTAGGTATTCAACATGTGAATCTGGGCACCCCTAGATGTACTCAATCCATTACACTTCTTCTAAAGGACGTACTGGAGAGATTAAATCCAGAGTTTATATATATATCCATCTCATTTTTTTAGGAAACTCCTTCTATTCCCAGTTTCCTGATTTCTTGGGAGAGGAAGTGTTTAGGGTAAATTTTATACCTTGAGTTGGGCAAGTTATAATCATATCTAGGTGGTCTTTGTTATGAATTATTGTGTAGGGGGATCCCCGAGAGTGTCCCACACATGCAGGGAAACATGCTGGGCAGATACAGTGGCGGGCTGGGCAGATGCATGCCACATGGGCATGGCTGTGGTGGCGGCCAGCAATTCACATGCCAGACACTGCATCCACATGGAGAGTTTATTATAATAGAGAGATGAAGAGAAAGATAGGAAAGAGAGACACAGAGAGAAAGAGAGAGAGAGAGAGAGAGAGAGAGAGAGAGAGAGAGAGAGAGAGTATGCACCTTGTGGGAGGAAAACCAGAAGAGAGAGAGGAAGGGGAGGAGTTTTTCCTTAGAATGAAGCTTTTATGTCAGGACACGGGGCGGTGCCAAGGGGTGGGATTTCAAGGGGCGGATCCGAATATTAACATTCCCCTGTTTTGATTATTATAAAAAGAGGTGAGTTATGGGAGCCAATAGGGGGACAAGGATGCTGTATTCTCGAGGCTACTTCAAGCTGGCAAGGGGTGAAGTGAAGCCAGGAGTCACGCACAGTGGAAGATCTCAGGAGTGTTCTTCGAGGGAGCTGAGGAGGCAGGTTGCAGCCGTGTTGTTCCAGGAGCTTGGGGGGAAACTGATATGCCAAATCAGGAGTATAGAAGTCATGGCATCTGCTGTTTCTTTGGAGATCAGGAGGGAACAATGAATCTGCAAAATGTGCTCGAAAAATAGGTGTGGTCAGAAATGAGCTCGGGAGATTGTTAGTTTTCATCAGACCAGATTTCTTGATGCAGTAGCAAAACTTTTCCCAAAAAAGTAGCAAAACTTTAGCCTGTAGGTATCTGTAAGATAGCTGGAATGGATTTACATCATGGCAAAAGGGTTAAAAATCCATTTAAGGACTCTTAAGAACTCTTTGTAGTCAATGTTCTATCAGATTATCAAAGCTGCATTTATTAGTATTAAAACTTTGAACCTCTGGAGTTATATCTGAAATGGTCGGTCTATCCTGTACCATGAAGTCTTTGAATGAGGCATGCCTGTCTGTAATTGGAGAGCACATATATGTATATATACTCTTGGAATTGGGACTGTTAAACTGATACTCTAGTCATCAAACATCATCAGATCTGAGAAGGATAAATTTAAGAAGTGACAGCTTTCCAGCTACCTAGGCAGCAATCCCAAGTCTCTCTGTGATCGCTGGGGGACAGAGGCGTCAAAGGTGCATTTGTTCAGCTGATAAGCCCAGAAGATCTGACAGAATTTCTGTGAAATAGAAGTTTCAGGGGGAGGTCCTCCTACCTGTCTTGGCAGAGAGGACAACCAACCCTGTTGTTCCTCTTATTCACAGTCTGGGCAGGATCTCAGCTTTTCGCTCCATGGCCAGCCTTGCCATGAGCTTCCGGGTGGAAGTTCTTCTGCGGCCATCCGTCTTCTTGGAGGAGATACAGGATGCCCCTTGGCGCCATCCTGCATCCTGATGTAAAAGCCTCATTCTGAGGAAACACTCCTCCCCTTCCTCTCTGTCTTCTGATTTTCCTCCCACGAGGTATGCACCCTCAACCTCTTTCTCTCTCTCCTCTCCCTTTCTCTCTGTGTCTCTCTTTCCTATCTTTCTCTTCATCTCTCTATTATAATAAACTTTCCACATGGATGCAGCATCTGGGTTGTGAATTACTGGCCACCACTGTGGCCATCGTGCCCACATGGCGTACATCTGCCCAGCCTGCTGCTGCATCTGCCCAGCATGTTTCCCTGCACGTGCGGGATACCCTTGGAGTCCCCCCACCACAATAATTCATAACAGTCTTATCTAATATAGAACCTGGGGCTGCTTATATGGATAAGAGAATAAAATGAAATAGAGCGCAGACAACTTAGAGCATAAATTGACTCAGCCTTTGAGATCATTTACTGTTGTAGTGGAGATCACAGAACTGATCTGAAGTAAAATTCATCAGTTCATATTTAAAAGAAACAGAGCTTGCCCTCAGAATTAGGAGGAGCTCTGGTGGACCTCACTCTGGGAAACTGGCCTACAGTGAAAAATGATTGGCAGTTATTTCTATAGCCCTCAGCTCAGTGTGAGATGAAGACTATCCTGTTCAAGAGTGGGGAGGACAGGCAGGTGGAAACAGGGCGGGCTCATGATGGCTAGTCTTGACTGTCAAGTTGATTGGAATTAGAGACACTGAAATTAGTAAAACACACCCATGTGTGGTCTGTGCAGTGATGCCAGAGGTGGTTTAGTCCACTGATGGATTCAAAATGGATGGATGATGAGAAGGTGGTGGGTTAAGGAATGTGGCTCCTCGCTGATAGCTGTGGTCACTGAAGGGGTGTCTTTGAAGGGTATGCCTTGGTCCTTCTTCCTCCTTCTCTTACATTCCAGCTGCATGCACTAAAATTCCTCTACACATGCCCACTGCCACAGTGCCCCAGGAATGGAGCCAGCTCACTGTGGACTAAATCTTTTCTTCCATATGTTTGTTCAGATGGTTTGTCATAGGACCAAAAGGCTCACTAAGATGAGGCACCTCAACTCTTAGCCTGGTAACTTCGGTACAAGGTAATCCTGAGCAAATCCTGTATCTCCCATCTGCACTGAGATCTGGAGACAAGGAGGCCATGTTTAACAACAAACAGCACCAGAGGAGCTCAGAGGACCATTCTCTCTGTTGATGGCTTGTCAGGTGACTAGATGGAAGGCAGATGCTGTGATCTCTGAGCTTCCTGAAAAGATAAATAGATACGAAAATGCAAAGGCAGTCTACAGTTCCAAGGAGTGATTTCCTCTCCCTACCTCTCATTAGAGGAGTGTCAAGTGTTAGATGTCTTTCTTCTAGTTTTTGTTTGTTTGGTTTGGTTTTGGTTTTGGTTTTGGTTTTTTGAGACAGGGTTTCTCTGTGTAGCTTTTTTTTGGAGGCTGCCCTGGAACTCATTTTGTAGACCAGGCTAGCCTCGAACTCACAGAGATCCACCTGTCTCTGCCTCCCGAGTGCTGGGATTAAAGGTGTGCACCACCACCGCCTGGCCTAGATGTCTTTCTTCTAATGAAGCACATTTTTATATTTGGGATTTTGTTTGTTTGTTTGAGATAATGTCTCATTCTGTAGCCCACATTGGCCTGGAACTCCATATGCAGTACAGGTTAGTTCAAACTCTGGAATTACAGATGCATGCCACCACACCCAACTTCTTCTTTTTGTATGTTTGGTTTTTTGTTTTGTTTTGTTTTATTTTTTTGAGACAGGGTTTCTCTGTGTACTCCTAGGTGTCCTGGAACTCACTGTGTAGACCAGGCTGGCCTCGAACTCATAGAGATCTGTCTGCTTCTGCCTCCTAAGTGCTGGCATTAAAGACATGCATCACCAGTGCCCTGCCACACCCAACTTCTAATGAAATTAAAATTTGGACAAATTAGTGCTCTTTCTATTTATTGTTTATAACAGCAGTCATGATGTTAATGTGATAATTTAAAGAAAGGCTTACCAGATTTTGATCAGTAAAATGTTTCTGAAAAGATGGTCAGAGGGATGAGCAGACGGCACAAAGGGTAAAGCACCCACTATGTGAGCGTGAGGACCAGAGTTCAGATTCCAGGACTCAGCTGAAACCCAGGCAGATGTGGAAGCTGCCTGCAATCCCAGCACTCAGAAGGCAGAGACAACGATCTTAAAGGCAAGCTGGCTGGTTAGACTAACCTAGTTCAGAGGGAGACCTTGCTGAACTAATAAAATGGTAAGCAATCAACGAAGATACTTGATGTCAGCTTTAAGATTCCACATACCTGCACATATGTGAACACATACACACCACACCACCACCACCACCCACACACACACGATGATTCCAGTTGTAATTCATTGGTAGAATGCTTACCTAGAATGTGTGAGTTTAGTCCCCAGCATAGCCAAAGGGAAAGAAATCAACGAAAAATAAGATAGTCCAAAATTGTTCAAACTGCTTTATTTATATATACCTTGAGAGGGTATTTGAAAGCAAAAATTAGGTTCCTTAATAAACAAAAAAGTAAGGATTGGAGAGAGATGGCTTAGTAGCATTTACTGCTTTCACAGGTGGTCATGACTTATTCTCAGGCCCCATGTTGCAGCTCACAGCTCTGTAACTACAGTTCCTCCAGTTCCAGGGAATTGGATACCCTCTTCCAATTTTATGGGCACTGGGAATACACATATGGTGCACATACAGGCATAAGAGCAGACAAAGCACTCATATGCATAAAACAATAAATTAACATAAATAAGACAGCTAGGCAGTGGTGGCTCATGCCTTTAATCCCAGCACTTGGGAGACAGAGGCAGGCAGATCTCTATGAGTTTGAGGCCAGCCTGGTCTACAGAGTGAGTTCCAGGACAGTCATGACTACACAGAGAAACTCTGTCTCAAAAAACCAAAAAAAAAAAAAAATAAATAAACAAGCAAATAAATAAATAAATAAAATTTTAAAAGAGATAAATAAGATAAACGCAACATCTAAATGATCTAGTACAAAGTGTGTTGTTAAAGACGTCTGTGCACTTCCCAGCATTTTGTAAGCACCAGCTCTTAATTGTGGCAGATAGTGCAGAACAAGGCTGGATGTGTAGATCAGAGAGCAGGGCTCGGAAGGTAGGATGCCTGGGGAGAGGGAGTGAGGAGGGGGAAGGCTGTTATCAAAGGAGAAGGCAATAGATGGGGAACAAGATACAGAGGGAGGCCAGGAAGGTGAGAAGAAGGAAGGAGTCCTCTTAGGTTGTTATTCCCTTCCTCCTAAAAAGATAAAAAAAAAAAAAAAAAAAAAATAGGAAAAATGGAAACCCCAGGATGTGCTAAAATGGGAATGAATGGAGAAGACAGTCAAACACTGAACAAAGGGATACAGGAAGGTGTTGGAATTCCTGGCCACTCCCCCAGCTACATGACTGCAGGTGCGCTGTCTAGTAGCCAAGCAAGATGTTTAGTCATTCCAGGGCTTTCCGTCCTAGTAATCCGTGCGCTGCATGATCACGTAATCTATGCGCATGTGTGGCATACCTACATAAACTCATATGTGCATGTGCGGGGGTGGGGTGGGGTGGGGGGTGGGGATCCATAAAAAGCAGGTCACAGACTCCTCCCCCTTCTTCTTCCTCTCTCTCCCTGCACTATCTTCCACAGGCCTAAGCACATTCTCCTCTGTCCTTCTCTTAATAAACTCTTATAGTGGGGTTTGTTGTGCCTCGTTGATTTTATTGTACAGTAGGTAAACAATGCCACTTAATGAATAATATTGCACCGCATAATAACTAACAGAAGGAAACAGCCAATCTGTTGTCCTGCTTCCTCTGCCCAGTGCACACTGCTCCCTCCCTGGCCTACAAAATCTTCTATCCAAAACACTGTGGCTGCTCCTGTACACTCAGTTATGTGTGCTATCAGAGCTATCAGAGCTGATCTCCTCAGGACTGTTCCTGGGCACTGTGGAATTTCTCAGGGGCAAGAAGAGGAAGCCAGGGCCTCAGGAACCCCTGGGAAGCAGAGATGAGAAGAAGATTCCTGAGGTGACATAAGCAGCCTCTAGCTACAGTCTACAACCCACTGTAGAGCATGCTGGGGCAGGTCTTCCTTCTAGCAAGTTCCTTATGGTAACAAATGCAATAGCCCCCTGGTGAACCCCAGTTCATCATAGGATAATGGAGGAGGTACATGCTGAGAAAGGTTCTTCATCCACCCACAGCTGCACTTCCAGGAAGATGGAATTCTCTCCCCTGTATAAGAGTCTAGATACCACTGCATCTCCAGCATACATCAGCCCAGTGAGCGCTAACGTGAACCCCAGGGTAGACGACAAGTCAGCTGCTATTTTATAACTTCTCCTTCTCACTCAATCCTTCCCCTTGTTTGTTTATTTTTGTTTCTGTTTTGAAACAGGGACTCTCATAGCCCAGGCTGGCCTCAAATTCAACATATGGATGAGGGTAGCCTCCCACTTCTGATCTTTCTGCCTCTACCTCCTGAGTGCTATGCTAGATGACAGGATTTTATGTGGTGCTGGGGATGGAACCCAGGGCTTTGGGCGTGCTTGTGGCAGCCTCAGCCCCAGTCCTTCTTCCATAAGAGAAACAGTAACTGTCCCCCAACCTAAGCCTCAAGGGGATATTGGAAAGAGATCCTGAGACAGTCCCCAAAACGAACCAGGGTCAGTGAGACTGCTCATTTGACTCTAATTTTTTATTTTCCAGACAGGGTTTCTCTGTGTAGCCCAGGCTGTCCTGGAACTCACTCTGTAGACCAGGCTGGCCGAGAACTCAGAGATCCACCTGCCTCTTCCTCCCGAGTGCTGGATTAAAGACAGGTACCACCACTGCCTGGCTTCCTTCCTTCCTTCCTTCCTTCCTTCCTTCCTTCCTTCCTTCCTTCCTTCCTTCCTTCCTTCCTTCCTCCCTTCCTCCCTCCCTCCCTCCTTCCCTCTCTTCCTTTCTTCCTTCCTTCCTTCCTTCCTTCCTTCCTTCCTTCCTTCCTTCCTTCCTTCCCCCTTTTATTTTTTTTAGCTCTATTTTCTTTTAACCCGCTCAAAAGATGTTTCTGATGTAGAAGTTTCCTTGGTGTTCCTTGTGCTATTGTATGAGGTGGGTGTGGGCACATACCCTCCTCTACAAATTGTGGGCAAACAGGACTAGGGAGAAGCTACAGTTGGGCCTCCTACCAAGAGTTTGAACCAATAGTCCAATCCTGGGTGGGTGGTCTTTCTAGTTCCTTTGGCAAAAACTGACCTGGTGATGCACCGTGGGTGTCAGAGGTGCTGCCGAGTTTACACACTTCCTGACTGACAGAACAACCCTGCCTATGCCTCAGGCCCAGGGTGGCAGTGTCAGTGGGAGGAGCAACTGAGTTTCACTTCCTAGCTAGTCAGAGCCTCAGCCCCAGCAGGCTCCTGTCTCACTGAGGAGCAGTGTGTCCAGCACTGGAGCCCATCTCTCTCTCCAGCACCTGGCAGGGGGTCAACAGTCAGAAGCAAAGGGACGAATGGGCAGAGCAGAACTTCTGGGCAGGAACATGAGTACCGAGGATCCCTCAGAGCTGTGGGGTCAGTCGGATGGAGGAGCAGATCTGCTCCAGGACTTGGGGTAAGAGCGCTTTCTTAGTGAGTGTGACTTGCCACTCCATGTCCACGTTCGCTTCGATCAGTGAGTGTTTCCAGTATGTCTCTCCCCTCTGCCACCCCAGTCTTCTTCCTGGCTATTCTGTTGATTTGTGGGAGCTTCCTCTTGGGGAGGGGGGTGCTGATTCATTGTAGAAGTGTAAGTTTAAGTTATTTTTCTAGAAGTGAAAATGGTGAGATTGAGAAAATGAGACAAAGACCCACTGTTGGGCATCCTTTAACAACTGGGGCAGAAGGTGGAGAAGGTAGGATGTGTGAGTAGAAATGCCTGGCTTCTTTGATAGCGTTCTGGCTTATCATTAACGTGAGTTGAAGAGCCGCTGGTTCCATAAACAGAAAGGCTATAGTGCTCTGAGTAAAGGGATTTTTTTTCTAAAGAAGGAAGTGTGTGCAGCAATCTGGTTATATTATTATATGGTTCTTCCTTTTGACATGGCACTTGTGAGCTCTTGCACGGACGTGTAGAGACAGGGGTAAAGGCAACACCGCCTTTTAGACAGCCGCAGTCCAAGAGCAAGGGAGTGGCAGTTCCAACATGGATAGGTAGGTAAGCTTAGGTTAGGTGAGACCATCAGAAGGGAGGGAGCCGGACGACACTGCTCATCAGGACATTTAGTCAAGAAGCAAGGGCTACTCAGAGAGGATGGGGGCACCCACACACTGTGCTTCCCAGGAGAGGGGAAGCTGGACTTGCTGTCTATGTAAGCAGCTGGAATTCCTCATCGCCGATGACATAAGACCTGCTGTCATCTTGCTAAGGACAAAAGCGAGCACCAAAGGGTTTTAAACCCTGTCCTTATCAGCCACATCAGTGAAATAACAAAGCTGAGCTGCACCTGCCCGAGGCTCCACCCTCCTCTGAAGATGGGTTGAAAATCGCTGTCTACCCTGCACAGATTGTATCTCTTTGTGTTACGCTACTGTAAAACTTCTCACAGCACTCGGCTGGCTCAGCACGTAAATGAAGGTGCTTGAGGCTAAGCCTGATAACCCGAGTTCTTTCCCTGGAACCATGTGGTGGAAAGAGAGAGCTGTCCTCTGACCTTCACATGAGTGATGTGGCGGGCAGGTACCCACATACTCATTCACACACACACACACACACACACACACACACACACACACACACCATGTACACCTATAATAACAAATTAATAAAAATCCTAAAGATAGCTCTCAATAACTCTATAGAGTCGAAGCGAAGGCCTCAGCTGAGACCTGCGCCCTCATTTGGCAAACCAGATTTGACAGCTGGGATCTTCAATAAAGGAAGCTCTTTATGTGGCCTTCAGAGTCCCAGAATCTCTTTGTGACTCTCTTCGAATCTGAAAGAGAAGAGGTAAGGGCTCCTCTGAGAGTATCCAAGCCGGGCTTAGAGGAGAGCAGTTCAGCTGCAGCCTTACCGACCAGCTCATAAGGCATTGTAGCTATTTTCTGCCCCCTCGGCCCACTGAAGGAAGAGACCTCAAAGGAGAAGTCAGACCCAGAAAACACTTAACACTGTCTCTTTAATTAAACAAATCCTAAAAGCAGGATCTATGCTTCAGCACTCTGAGCACACACAGAGGACACAATTGAAACCTGACTGTGCATCTGGGCCCGGCACTGATGCAGATTTCGGGACAGAATGATGTCACTGCAGGTGAGCCATGGCCTTCCCTGCCTGGGCAGAGTACACACCTGATATTAAGTCCAGAGGGCCCAAAGGAAGTGCTGCACTTGGGTCCAGACTTTCCAATTTCAGAAGACCTGGACTTTTTCTTGAATGTCAAGAATTTGATTTCAGGAACAATGCAAACTTCAGTAGAAGAAACTGTTCTAGAGCATGGGTCTCAACCTCTCTGTGCACAAGACAGACAGGGACATTTTGTTGTTTTTATTCTTGCTTTTATGCCTGACACAAGGTCTCATGTAGCAGCTTCCAATTTGAGGTAACTGAGGATGACTTGAATTTCTTGGTCTTCCTGACTCCGCTTCCCAAGGGCTGGGATTACAGGTGTATAGCACCGCACCTCAGTGTATGCAGGGCTTCCAGTATTCGAGGCATGAACTCTACCAACTCAGTCACTTCTTTGTCTTTTGTTTGGTTTCAATTCTTGGTGCCCAGGCCGTGCATGGCACAAAAAGTGTCTGTCTCTTGGGTCAACGTTTCCTTCCTCTACAAGTCTCTGAAGCAGGACTGGAGTTGAGAATCAAGGTCACAATGTATGTTCTCTCAAGTGTTAAGTACAGTTTTATCATTTATTTTAATTCTGGTAGGCATGCCCCTAAATCTTAAAATCACTAACAAGTTCTGGCATTCTGTTTGGGAGTTTGGGGCCTTGTGGCTAGTAACTCCATTGAGGTGCATTTCACAGATAAATTCACCCATTTCAACTTTAAGGGTGTGATTGCCACTAGAGTCAATGTTAGCGTGTTTTCACCTCCTTGAAAGCCAGTAAGGAACACAGTTCATGTAAACATAACCAATGGTCTACCTGTGTGGGGAACAAAGAAAGCCTTGATTTCTAGAATTGCCGTTTTTCCAGACACTGGCCAGTGGGAGCTATTTTCTCTACCAATAAACAAATAAAACTGCTGGTGATTTATGCTCCATCCTGCAACCCTGAATATTTAATCACTAGCAGAAGCCAACCCTTGCCCCTGGCAAACGGCAAACCAGTGATAGGTTTCTCATAAGAGGTAAGGGAAGAATCTTGGCAAGGACCTGTTGCCTCTGGCCAAATTCTGAGTATTAATGAAACTCAGTCTTTGAACCTTTAATCCACTTTGGTGATTCGTGATCTGTACCAAGCCTCCAGAGTAATCCAGTTTTTTCAAAGCTCCATTTTTTTAAAAATGATTTTTTTTTTTGTAATGGAGAGATAAAAGATGTCTAGGTTTAATGACTTGAATTTTAAAATTATTTCAATGGGCTATTTCAGTCGTTAGATTTTTTGTTGTTTTGTTTTGTGTGGTGCCAGGGATGAAACCAAGGTGTTACGAATTTGCCCCCAGGGTATCCCACGCATGAGAGGGATATCATATCAGTGTGGAAATCATTCAGTGGAGTTTATTATAATAGAGAGATGAAGAGAAAGATAGGAAAGAGAGAGACTAGGAAGAAAGAGAAGGGAGAGAAAGCAGAGGTATGCACACCTTGTGGGAATGGAGAGAGAGAGAGAGAGAGAGAATGAGAGAGAGAGAGAGAGAGAGAATGAGAGAGAGAGAGAGAGAGAGAGAGAGAGAGAGAGAGAGAGAGAGAGAGAGAGTTTTTCCTTAAAATGAGTCTTTTACTTCATGTGCAGGGTGGCCCCAAGTGGTGGGATTTCAAGGGGTGGGTCAGGATATTAACATAGAGGCCTTGTGTGTTATATAGATGTAAAGAGATAATTTAGTGGAGGCATACACACACAGAAAGGGGTGGGGGATTAACCTTGGTTCTTTGGTCCCTACTTTTCTTCAGGCTCTGGAATATGTAAATACTGTGAATTGAACCCAGAACTGCGGCAAATCCAGCCCTGGCCCTGCCAGCACACACAGGACTTTAGCAGAACACTGGCTGCATAGTCTCTAGGAGAGACTTGGACCCCATCGAGCCACTCAGCTCCATTAGAGGGCCGGTCAAAAGCACTCACTTTCCTCCTCAGTGCATCAGTGAGCCCCGGAGGCTGGGTGAAACAAAGCTCTGTTTGTGCAGGAACAGGGCAGGCCCAGGGAGTGAGCAAGGCCTGCTGGGCTCTGTGAGACCAGCTAGGTCCGTCCACTCCTCCGCTTTCCAAACCCAGAGGCGGGGGTGGGTCAGGCACTAAGAAGCTCAGCACTCAGGCCACCCAGCTACAGCTCCCCATGTCAACACCCCAACAAGGCCCAGGGCCCAGGACCACAGGACTGTGGGAACTGCAGGGCAGGGGGTGGTGTTGGGTGAGCCCCGGGTCCAGTTTTCCAGGTCTTATTTGATAAGGGCTTGTAACCCAACCACAGACACTCCTGCAGAGAGCGTGGGCAGAGGAGCG
This sequence comes from Peromyscus eremicus, assembly GCF_949786415.1. Taxonomy (NCBI): domain Eukaryota; kingdom Metazoa; phylum Chordata; class Mammalia; order Rodentia; family Cricetidae; genus Peromyscus; species Peromyscus eremicus. The sequence continues at coordinate 108,733,485 of NC_081421.1, read as the reverse complement.
GCCAGGTCACACTCCAGGTCCACCAGGACACACAGGCACGGGGGGAAGGGTGGGGAGGACTGTGGGTCTTTTACTAAGGTTCAAAGACAGGTCTAAGGAAAATCTCCAGATGAGTCTCAGAGCTTTTAATTGATAGTAAGGCAGACAGATCCGGCTATCAAAGGAAGGTGACCCAGGAAGGACAGCTGTTGGCATGGCAACCTCTGCTGATAAAGATGAAAGCCTCCGTCCGCAGAGGTTAAGATGGAGGTAGACTAAGCTTCCCTATGGAACCTTGTCTGGAAATTCAAAGACAGAAATGCCCTCTTCGTAGATCCTACTGGTAAGAAAAAGAGGAGAGGCCCACTGTTGTGTTCTCTCTAAGAGTCCCTGGAATTCCTGCTTCCAGCAGCCAGGAGTGCCCCATCCCCTCTGCTCAGAGATTTCACGGCCGCTGCTCCCTAGCCTCGGGCAAATTACACGAGCGGTAAGACTCAGGCCTGGGAGTCGGCTGATTTCAGTCTGAAGCCGGCCGGTACAGTGGTCCTTCCCAGAGTAACTTAAAGCCAAAGCAAAGATCTGATTCTTTAAAAATAAATGTTTGCACACACAGATACGTTCTCTTCAAGGACTGTCATTTTAATGAGGATGGATCAGTTTGGGAGACGTAAGCAGCGCAAAGCAGATATCATAAGTTATGATGTAACTCTTAGCTTCTGGAACGAGATGGACCGCTGTATGGAGAAACATAGGGATTTTTTTTGTTTTTTTTTTTAAATGAGAGTTCCCGGGCGGTGGTGGCACATGCCTTTAATCCCAGCACTTGGGAGGCAGAGCCAGGCAGATCTTTGGGAGTTCGAGGTCAGCCTGGGCTACAGAGTGAGTTCCAGGAAAGGCACCAAAACTACACAGAGAAACCCTGTTCCCCTGTCCTTAACAATGCTTGATTTGCAAAGTGGAGAGTGCATGTGAGTACTCCCAGCTGGGATGCTGAGGCAGGAGGATTTGAGAGTTTGAAGCCAGCCTAAGCTAGTGAGGACCTGTCTTTAAAAAGGAAGGGAGGAGGAAAACAGAACCTTTGTTGTCTGTCACATGTAAGAGAAAGTCAGAGACTGGGAAAAAAAAAAAAAACAAAAAAAACAAGCAACAATCAAAAGGTCAGCTTTTTAGTAAAGGTACAGGTGACACATAATTTTGGGTTCACAACTTCACTACAACTACTCATATGTGCGGCTGTTGCACTAAACAAACCTAAGAAACACACACGCACACACACACACAGACAGCTTGATAGTGCTCAAACCAAACATTGGCCGTGGACAGTGACACGTGGATTTTATATTCAATTCTCTCTCTCTCTCTCTCTCTCTCTCTCTCTCTCTCTCTCTCTCTCTCTCTCTCACACACACACACACACACACACACACACACACACACACATACATTTTTCCCTAACCATTTCAAACTGTTCCACCATCCTTGGCTCTCAGTCCACACAAAATGAATGGTTGACAGAACTGACCCTTGGCTGGCAGTTTGCTGGCCCAGGAAATACATGATGACAAATGCAATGAATCCCCATTACCAGGCAGCCACTTTGCAGGCCCTCACTCTGGCCTCCCTGAACACACTTATTCCAGCTTCACATGTAAGGAGTCTCAGGGCCTGAGCAATCCAGCTGGCTGAAGTTCCAGAAATGTCTAGGTCCAACGCACATGCTTATGTTACAAACCAGGTAGCTTCCTTTTGTGACAGGCATTAGCCGTGCAGCCCTACTATGCACCAACACTGTGCCATTCTCACACATTGCTGCACTGAGCCTTCACAGCGCTCACAGTGCAGTATTAGGCAAGGGTTAGGCATTCCTTTTGTAGATAAGAGATGGGGCCTTTCAAAGCCAAGCATACTGACAGGGTCGCAGACATAAGCAATGGGGCTGAGGAGGTGAGGAGGGGATTAGCCACAGCTAATGGACTCCCACTGTGCATTGTTGCCTTGTTGAGCCTACCAACTAAACAATAATGGCGACCATTCATTCTTGCAGGCTTCCCACTCATAACAGTCTCTCGGCCTTTGCCTGTATAAACTCAGTTATTTCACATATTGCTGGTGTTATCTACGTGAGAAAGTGCCCAGGTTTACAAAACCCACATGCTTGACCACAAAGACAACTTCCTAATTTTTCTCAAACTTCTGCCTTTTCACTAGACGGGTACACTTTTTGGTGCACATGTGGACTAAAGGAAAAAGAAAGTTCTAGAACTGCTACAAATCAGCACAACTTACTATAAAAGGTGTCACTCTTTTTCTACTTCACAAAAGATAGGTCATATAGACAGGCCAATATCCCAACGAGCCAGAACCTTACTGAATTCTGTGTATGTTCAATTTCCTGGGTTAGGAAAAAAAAAAAACCAAACAAACACAGAACAGGCTAAGAACATTATCAAGTCAGAAGTGTCAACAGAGATGTGACACCCAGAGGAATGACAGGGCTCATTCTTCTGTGAACTCTTCTGAAATCTTGAATTCTGAAAGTGGAAGGCGGTTCTGCCGTGGCTGTTTGTGGCTGTGTAAGTGGTGAACTGTCTGGGACGTTTTGGCTCCAGCTAGTTTCCTCTTGAGCTGTGTTCTTCTTTTCCTCCCATGGGTGATTTCCTTCCACTTACGGATTTGGAAAGCTGCCCCACAGGTTCCTCACATCGGGAGAGGCTGCTTTGCTGCATTCTTTGGGTCCATCTATTGAATGAGGACCTTGCGCAAGGCTGGAAGGATATGGAAGGAAAGCGTGGCCTGTGCAGAAGCAAAGTGCACTCTGTGCAAGAACACGCAGCGATATGGGCTGAGGGCTTTACACTGCCTGTCTCTGTGAGGACACAGTGTGGACCTGGATGATGTTTGCCAGCTGAATAAGAAAATATAGCACTTTATAGAGGTGGGGTGGGGGAGGGTGGAGGGGTCATGAGTAAAGAGGTAAAGCAGACAAGACTGGAGCGCTAAGACATCCCAGGCTCCACCTGGAGATCAGCATTCAATCTGGCTTGCTCTAGCAAAGTAACCACCGGGCTGCTGTAGAATTTCACTTTCAGAAGCAGCCCCATGAGTTTGCTTTTTAAACCCTGGCTTGATTCCTGGCTCAGACAGTAATCTTTTCACAGGCTGGCTCCTGCTCCCTGCTAAGCACTTGCCTGGAGCCCAGCTTGGTCTTAGCACCGCCCCTTGCTCTCCTCCAGCTGCTCTGCAGTAGATACCCCTCACCCCCACCCAACCCAAGCCCTACCACCTAGTGTCTGACTAAGTTATCTGTACTCTAAAAGATTTGCACCTTTAAAACGCATGCATGTAGCCATTTATTTTATATTGGCATGAGAATGACATGAAAGAATGCTGTGTTTTGGAGACACACATGGAATTATATAGGCCTGACAAATCATGATTGAAGGAGACCTCCAAACAATGGAGGCTTCCTCCCGGACCCTGGGTTAGGCACAAACTGCACACTAATACCTGTTTTCACAGAGAGATCCTTTATTAAGAGGGAAAGAAGTTAAGATGGCTGCTTTCTGACTCACACATATCTTCTGCTTTCTTCTTTGTTTGCTTGAGTGCTGTATATTTCTAAAGCCACCTGGGTTTGGATTACTGTTCCTATTGTTCTGATTCACACTTGTGCCTTTCACATTTTGGGTTGAGAGTTGACACTTTGCAGGTGTCAGCGCTATCATGTTCAGGGGTTAGGTCACCTACTTCTATAGCTAGAGTTTTCCTGGTCCCGCCTGGCCCACAGTCAGGACAAATCTCTCTCACCTGCCAGTCCCACAGCCGCTCAGACCCAACCAAGTAAACACACAGAGACTTATATTGCTTATAAACTGTATGGCCATGGCAGGCTTCTTGCTAACTGTTCTTATATCTTAAATTAACCCATTTCTATTAATCTATAAGTTGCCACGTGGCTCGGGGCTTACTGGTATCTTAACATCTGCTTCTCATCATGGCGGCTGGCAGTGTTTCTCTGACTCAGCCTTCCTTTTTCCAGAATTCTCCTCCCTCCTTGTCCTGCCTATAATTCCTGCCTGCCTACTGGCCAATTAGTGCTTTATTTATTAACCAATCAGAGCAACACATTTAACATACAGAACATCCCACAGCATACTTCACCCCTCCTTTCAGAAGGGAGCCCTTTGAGAACAGGACTGTAGGCCATTCGTTTACCTTTTCTATATGAGCTTTCAAAGAATGGGTGGATCAGTGTTTGTCGACTCAAAGCCAAGACTAGAATTCAAGGCTGCTGACGTCAGTCTAGTGATGTCACACCCTACTTACTTGTCCTCTTCCATGCAAGGTGTTTTCTTGGTGAACTAAACCAATACAGTTGGAACCATGCAGGAGAAGAGATGGAATAAGGACCTACATGCCCATAACATTCCTTGAGGTTGAGGGCTCTTTCCTGCACCCACAAAAGTAGGTTGCCACTGGCAAGCATAGTCCTAAAACAGCTAACCCTGAACCAGTGCTTTCTGAGGGACACACCAGTGATCAGAGGAAGTACACAATCAACTTAATTTCCCTCAGAGACAGAGCCTTCTGAGGGAACCTTGGGTTTGGGATCCCTGACGAGTCAGTTTAGGCATCTTCAAGTTCCTACCCACAGAATGTCTCTCCCAGTGCACACAAAGCATTTCCTGTGTCACACCCTATGGAGAAAGATGCTCTAACACTGCTGGATGCCTTGGGGGCCGAACACAAGGAACTTGCAGTGATAGGATGCAATGTCCACTCCTCTCTCCAGTTAGTGTCTGTGTCCTTCAGCTGCTCCCAATACCTGTGAATCTGTCACAGGGTCTACGCTGTGAGTTTCTCTTTGTGTGACTGCTGTGTTCTCTGCCTCTGTTGTCTAGATGACTGGGTAGCTGTCCATGTGTCTCCAAGTCACTACTTACTGTTCCTGACTGTGCACAACACACATACTTCTGCCTGGTTGTGTGAGCTGTGGGAACGAGTGCTCTCCGTCTCCTCCTCTACCCCTCCCTTCCTCTTTCTCCCTTTCTTCAATCTCTTCCCTACTTTGATTCTACTTGGAGGTCGGTCCTGATGAGAGAAGCCACGCCCCCTTTTTTTCATTCATTTTTTCCTTCATCTTTTGAGATTTGGGTTAACTATGTAACCTAGCCCAGCCTTGAACTCCTAATCCTCCTGTCTCACTCCCATGCCTGCTGGGATTACTGGCCTGCACACCATGCTCTGCTGGATCTCTGTCTCTTTGACTCCTGTGTCTCTCAGTCTCTGTACCTCTTCCTCTATCTGTCTCTGTGTTTCCATCTCCTGGAACTTCCGGTCTCATTCCTCGTCCTCCAACAACAGGTTGATCCTGTGGCTTTAGTTGCTAGGTATTTGCATTGCCTCTGCTGTCACCCATGTCTGTTTCCTAAAGCCTGGGACAACCAGCCTCATCATTTAGCTCTGCTAGTAGGATATATAAGTGGGACATTTAGAGCAGTGACGTGGAAAGTCCCAGCCATGCTTATTCCATCACCGAAAACTCCCTGCTGGAAAGACCGTGGGGAGACTCAGCCTCCCCCGGACAGTGTGCTGCACCTACCTGAGCTGTTTTTGAACTTCCTCAACCCTGTGTATAGCTTCTGCTTGCCTCTCTCTACTTGAGAAGTTAAATTCAACCCAGTGGGTGTGTGCATTCACATGCTTCTACAGGCAAGACCATCTTGTCTTGGGTATAGCCTGACTGTAATACCAGCTACAGCACCGAGAGCTCTTGAGCTAAATAAGAGACATCTTCATCCTGCGCTGACACTTTCTGATGACAGAGAGCGGCCAAGAGCTTTGCCTTTCACGTGGTTGAAGCATCCAGCACTGACTGTATGTACAAATGAACGCAAATGAAATCAAGACCCAAGCGATTCAATGGACAACTCAGGAGCAAAGGTCAGACCAACCCAAGTGAAGACAGCTTGGGTTGGGAAAGCCCATTGGAGATCTCATGTTTTGTCATCACTGTGTTCACAGGGAATGTGAAGCCGAACTGGGGGTTCAACCACAGATCTGGGCCTTGGCTCTAGAGAAGGAGAGTGATAGAACATCACACATTTGTTGTTTGGGGTCTTAGGACCTCAGTGGGCGTCACTGTCATTCAAGAGTGGAAACAGTTTTGAAACAAAGAAAGAAAATTGTTGAGTACTTAGGCTAGCTGTTCAACTCCAGAGCCTTTTATCTACTTTCCTATAATCAGGGGTTTCTATTCCTGCCTTTGGTTCAAATGTATATCCCTTTATAACTCTAGACAGAACCCAAGTTCCAGGTCACTGCTGTTTGCCAGGAAGGCAGGATGTGACTAAATATATTAATAATCCATAGGCATGGGTCGATAAGAAATTTTCTCACCAAGAAATCAGTACTCTAGGGCTGAGGGTGTTGTTTAGCAGTAGAACACTTACCTAACATGTACGAGGCTCTGGGTTCCACCCCAGTATTGCCAGGAAGGGAGGTGGGAGGGAAGAAAAAGGAAAAAATATACCTTAAATGAGTATGCAAACCAGCAGTTTTTCTAATACTGTTTTGCATTACTCCCCAACATGGACCCTGTGCTTCAGCTAGGCATTCTGCTGTCCATATGTGCCAGACATAAACTGACCCCTGTGTCTTTGCTTGTGTGCTTCCCTCTTGAGAAGTCCTTTCTCTCACTACCAAATAAAGCAAATATCCGTTCTTCAGCCCAGACCTCAATCATCCTCCTTCACGAAGCTTCCCTGGATCTTTCCTACTTTCCATGAGATCCAGTACCATACAACATGAAGATGTCAGCCGTGTGGGATTTCGGACTGTGCTAATCTGTAGATCCTTCTCGACTTTCCTTCCTGAAACCCTTGCTCTTTTCTCCTGATGCCAAACATCAAACTCAAGCCGTTAGGACTCCAAAGCTTGGAACTTCTTAGGATCAAGGGTCTTTCACATTCATGTTTCTCAAGTTCTTAGCACTAATCATGTGAGCCTCAACAGGTCAGAGGCCTGAGGGACAAGATTTTTATACATTTTTAGAAAGATCTCAGGTGTTGAAGATTTGGTTAGCCCATATTTCAAGTAGCAAGACTCTGTATTGATTTCCAAACAACTCATTAGTGGTCTGGTAGTGAATTTAGTGGTTTAGATAAATATTTGTTCAAAATAAATATTAAAAAATATTGAAGTAAGTAGCATATAGAAGGATAATTTTTTTTCTTGTAAAATTTTCTTTTTGGGGTGTGCTTTATTTTATAGGTTTTTTTTAAAAAAAGGGTTTCATTGTGTAGCCTTGGCTGTCCTTGAACTCACAGAGACCTGCCTGCCTCACACCACCTGGCTTGGGGATGCTTTTAACATATACACATAGGGGTGTGTTTGTGTGTGTGTGTGTGTGTGTGTGTGTGTGTGTGTGTGTGTGTGTGTACATGCAATGATACATACCATGTGTTATTTCAAAAGTTTTAAAGTCTGTTCTTCAAAGACAGAGCATAAATGAGACATAAACTTAGGCCAGCAAGTTGAAATAGTAAAATCCAAGGGACAAAACACCTTGGTGTTTTCAGCATGCTGGAGCAGTCTCCTAGAAGGTTCTGGCATAAAAAGGCACAGGGATGAAGGCAGAAGGGGCTGAATTGAAGACGAATTTTCTGGATCCAGCCTGCCTGTGTTCTCTGTGGTTGCGTGTATTTCCTGCACCTCGCTGAAAGGCAGCTATGAAAACTATTTAGTGGGTGGGTGTTTCCTAATTTGCTACTGTCTCATGGAAGAGATAACACCACTGTTTCCTTCAAGGTCAACTGCCAGCTCTGATATTCTTATAACCCCAGTGCGAATGTGCTGTTCAAGTCTGATTCTTCTCTGCTCTGTTCATGCCGTTGATCTTGAGACACAACTATGAAAATGTGTAAGTCATAGGGATTAAAGGTGACTATAACATGTTGCTTCTAAAACACTGTGGCCAGTAGTTGTTTCTTGACCTTCTTGTTTCTTTAGAGAAAGTAAGACCAAGACGTGAAGTAGGAAAATAAGCTTTATTCTAAACCGCATAGCCTTATATGACCAGCGGTTAGGAGAATGTCAGGCCTATTCTTGATATATAATTTAGTAAAGCTTGTGGCTCATTCACTTTTGCAGAAGTTAAGGAATTGGGAAAAAAATGTGTATCAGAAGATAACATCTCAATATATGAAAAGAAGGTTTTTCTCTCTGGATATTGTGACTCACCATCTTGACATGTGACAACCTGAAGTTTCTACTGGCAGGTGACCACACAGTTCCTAAACTAAACCAGTTGGAGCAGCTGGAGCCACTGAGGAAGAAATTCCAGTGAAAGTATGGTGTCTTCTCACAGCATGCTCACTCTGCTCCCTACATGCTTGGGTTCAAGATGGATGCTCATTAGTTTATGTTTTCTCCTAACATTGCCCACTAGTCATCTGGTTTCTTACTGCACTTCATTCTACAAGTATTAGTTTTGCAGAGAAAAATGACAATGGGGAGCTATTTTCCACAGCAGGCTCTGTGTGAGCTCCCTCCTGCAATTCTGAAGAGATAGGAGCAAGCTCAGGCCACCTTGTGTGTGCCCCACAGCAAGGCCAGACAAACATGGTACTACTCCGTTTGGCACATCGGAACTTACCTTTTAGATAGAATTCAAAATGCAAAACTTAAAAGGTACTCGGAGGAGATGAGGGCTCTGGATGACAAAGGAAACAAGAGCCTGTGATAAAAAGAGAAGTTGAAGGTGATAGACAGACAGAAGGGAATACATTCCAGGCACTTTCAGCGACTGGGAGATGTACATAGCAACTTCCTTCCACAATCTTACGTTTGCTCTTTACTGCTCAGGCTGACACTTCATGCCACAGTCACATCACAACAGATGCCTGTGCTGTTGACAAAAAGATGTTCCTTCAGATGCCTCCTTAACACCATCTCATCATGCTGGCATTATCTGAATGACTGGCCATCTCTGCCTCACCATCTCCAGCACCCTGGGACTGGCGATCCCTGCAGTTGGCAACTGCTTCTAGTACCTTGCTTTGTGTTATATGATGTAAATGGAAATGCTACAAATTAGAATAAGAAAAGTATACCACAGCGGAGCATGTGCTAGGTATTGCTGAGTGAATCTCACTGCTTCGTGACAGTGACTAACCTACTGAGTACTGCTGTATTTCACGGGTGTTAACATAAGCAGTTCTCACCGCTGGCCTGTGATGTACAGCTATTGTTACTCTGACTTTTGCTAAAAACAGAGCTGAGGTTCACACTGGGGAAACAAATTGCCCAAGGTCTTGCTTCGATCGGGATCCAGGCAATGTGACTCCACCCGTTACCACACTATACTGCCACATGACGTGCTTAAAGACCAAGTGAAGGACCTGTCACTAGGAGAAAGGTCCTAAGTGCAGAGCCATGGCCCAGAGTGTTCTTATCCCTGTAGATTTAGGGAGTGGTGATTGAGGGTCAGATCGAATGCTAGCTAACATAGGCTATCTCTAAGGAGACACAGTTATGTGGTAAACTGCCTCCAGGAGAAAGAAACAGGGAAACTGAGGTTCAAGGATAAGAAAAGGGCTTTGTTTTTCTTACCATCTTCTTTCAACCACATATATGTATTACCTTTTCTAAACCACAAAGATCAATTAAAAACACAAGCACATGAAAAGATCAATCTGAATCCTTTTGGGACTTTCCCAGCTCCTCAGATATTCGTCAACATGAAACAGTTTTTGATTTGACAGGCCAATGCTCACTTTGAAACACCAGGGTTCTTCATGCCCAACTCATTTTTCTCATGACCATGGACTGTAGGGCAGCTTGGTTTCTCCCAGTGAAACTGTCCTGTGCTTGGGAAAGAGTGACAGAGGACAGAAGAAAGGGAAACTGGCCAATGCTCCTATGGCTGTTCTATTATTTTTACTTCTTTTTCCATGGTCATGTTTGTGTGTATGTATGCATGCCTGCATGTGTGTGGACACAGGTTTATGTTGGGGAGGAGTACATGGGAATACGGAGGCCTACTTGATGTTGGGAGTCATTCTCCCTAGCGCTTCCACCTTACCCGTTGAGGCAGCGTCTCTCAATCAAACCCAGAGCTTGTGGGTATGGCTAGTCTTGTGAGCAAACTTGCTCTGGAGATCCCCTCTCTCTGTCTTCCCAGGCTATAATTACAGACAAACTCTGGTAATCGTGCTTGTGCGGCAAGTACTTAACCACGGGGCCATCTCTTGGGCCTCTGCTATGGCTATTTTAGCTTGAGCTTTCTAAACAACACTATTAGTTTGCTGGCTTACAACGGGTGGTTTGGCAAAGAGTAATCGTCTGCTTCACAGCTTTGAGGGCTAGAAGTTCAAACCTGAGGCTGGCTCCTTCCTGATCGCACAGCACTCTCCTTCCCGTATGGAAATCTCTCCTCCAGCTCTCCTTTTTACAGGAGGATTCCAGCCACACTGGACTGAGCACACCTGACTTGCCTCATTTTTGCTTCTCTCCCAATAGGGTCACATTCTTAAGAGCTGGAGGTTAGGATGATGTGGGAGCTGTCAGAACATAACCAGCCTCTATCACACTGCTAAGGACCACTTCCATCCCTCACACTCATCTAGGGGCTTCCTTGTCTTCATGCTGGGACTGAGAGCTGGGTCTCTGGCATCCTTAAAGTGGAAAAGATTGCTAGTTAATCTCTGAGAGGAAACTCTAGAGAAGGGTTGCTCGTGGCTCATCCTGAAAGAAAGTGCTCTTCTGGTCTTCCTAGGTGGTATCATGGCAACCTCACACGCCATGCAGCTGAGGCTCTTCTCCTCTCCAATGGACGTGATGGGAGCTACCTGCTAAGAGACAGCAATGAGCAGGCCGGACTCTATTCTCTCTCGGTGAGGTAGGTGCTTAAGGACTTGTAGAGTTCAGTCCCATCTGTCACTTGTTTACTTTACAGCACTCACACTGCCAGAGGGCAAACACTCCCTGGTTCCTGTTGAGTCACCAGATTAAAGGATTTCAGACTCTGAATAGTTAGACCTTAAAGAAATCTTCCCAGGGCTGGAGAAATGGCTCAATGATTGAGAGCACTGGACTCTTGAAAAGGACTCAAGTTTAGTTCCTAGCATCCATACCAGGCAGTTCACAATGGCCCATAACTCAAGCTTCAAGGAGATCTCATAGATCTACATGGGCACTTGCACATACAGGAACACACACACACACCCCTTCCTTGTTCCATTCACTAGCAGGAAAACTTGGGAATTATTTCATCTCAACCCGTCACTGGACACATGAAGACCCTGAAACTCAAATTGGTGGACCGTCTGACTTGACTCAATCAACAGTGAAAATAACACTGCCGTCTGAGTTCCTGGACTGGGCTCCTTTTGGCTATTCCTCTCTTGCCTGGAAAAGCCAGAATAATTTGTAACCATGAGTTTTCATAGTCACAGACTCAAGTAGACAATGTGAAACTTCACATTTTTTCTATGGATTTCATTTCCCCAAGTGGTGAGTTAATCTAGTTCCTCTGAGTTAGTGCACCTGGCTTGCAGTCTTCAGCCCCGCCCTGGTACTCTGGCTTCTTTTCTTGGGTTCTTATAGCTTTTCTTGGACATGCAAGCAAAGCCTCTACAAGTTTTCCTGGCCACTAATAATGGCCATTGTATGACTGTGGCAGCACCTCCACAAATCCCAGAACCCTGGGAGGAAGTCACGAGTTCCTTCACACCGAAGTCCCTTAAGCCAGGATGGTCCTCCGCTTCTCCCCTCCCTGTGGGACCCTGGCTTCCCTGAACTCTCTGGATGGCAGTAGCTGTAACCCTGCTGCTGTTTGGATCTCCTTTCCATCCACTGAAGCCATTTCGGTTTATTTGGTTTGGGGTTTTGTTTTTGAATCCCCTTATCTCTCTGTCTCCCTCTCTTCCTCCCCTCTCTCTGACTGGGAATGAAACTGGATCAGAAAACAAGAAAGTATTTCCCAGGCTGCAGAGACAGTTTAGTTGATAAAGTGCATTCCTTGAAAGCATGAGAACCTGAGTGTGGGCCCCAAAACTGAAAAAGAAAGGATGGAAGGAATGGAGGGAGGGATGAGTCAGGAAGTCAGGTATGGCAGTGTACATTATCAATCTCATTGCTGTGGAAACAGACACTGCTTACTGGTTAGCCACTCTACTCTACTTTGTGAGTTCTAGGCCAGAGGTGGATGGTGTCTGGAGCACTAACCAAGGCTGGCCTCCGGCCTCCATATACACATACACAGACATATACACAGACATGCACATGAACTTGCACACACAAGTGTGCCTGTAGACATGTGAACATTCATGCATGCACACATACGAATTAACACACAAAAAAGTATTTCCCTAAACAACTGTTGACAGGCTTCTGCGAGCTCAAGAGCAAAGAATTAACATTGCTTTTCCTCTCTTTAGACTTAGAAACTTCAGTGTTCATTTTCTATGCTACATAACAAATTACCAGAAAATATAGCAGCTTAAAACAACACAAATGGATCGTACCACTGTTCCTGTGTGTATTAAAGTCCAGGTCTAGCATGGGTGATTCTCTATTCAAATTCTACCCGCCTGAAATAAAGATGTCAGCTGCAGCTAGGGCTCCTGTCTGGAACTCAGCGTCTCATCATCACATCGTCCTTGCTTGTTATGCTTTTCTTTAGCTTCCTTGCTGTGGTAGCACTGGGGGCCCGGTGCTCCTAGTGCCACTCAAGGACCAGTGTAACTGACAGGTGCCATTTCAGATCGTGCTATGTGGCCCGCGTGGACAGTACACAGCGTGAGTGTTGGCTGCCTTTCTGGCAGCCAGAGCATAGCTCTCTGATGTCCTCTTCTGTGGACACAGAGAATTCTGTTTCACGGAGCTCATGTGAAGAGGTCAGGTCCACGCAGAGAATTTTTCTATTTTTAAGATGAACTGATTTAAAGATTTAATGATCCACAAAATCTCTTCACAACTCTATCTAGATGAGTTTTTACCTGGATAATTGGAACAGAGATATGCACTCCATGGGCTTAGGTTTGGGATATCTATGAATGCTGCCTGCCACACCTTCCATTCCCTGGCAGGGAATCTATGTGCCTATTTGAAGGGGAGAGGCAGAGATAGGCAGAGGATGAGGGACAATTTAGGCAGCTGGGGGCTGGGTTGTATCTACTAATATTTTGATGTTACCCTGGCAAGTTTTCTTAATAAATTTTCTAAATAACAGGATTAGATAATAATAGCTTGGTCCGTAATAGCTAAGTCTATGCAAGAAAGAATAACTGAGTTTGACTCCTAGCACCCATGTAAAAAACTGAGCATGCTAGTATGTGCTTATGATCCCAGAACCAGGGAGGAAGACACAGAAGTATCCCTGGGGCTCACGGGCCACAGCCAGCCTTGCTGAATCCATTAACCCCAGGTTCAGTGAGAGACCTTGCCTCAAATAATCCAGGTAGAAAACTCGTAAGAAACGACACCTGAGGGTAACCCCTGGCTTCCACAAACATGCGCACACATGTGTTTAGGCACACATGAGAATACATGCACATTTACACAAAGAAAAAAAGTAAAGACTAGGGATGTCAAAACTACTAATCCAAGAGGGAATGCTGTTTCAGTGGGGAGAAGATTCTGGCTTTCTCTTATCGACAGCAAATGGGGGAGTAAGACAGGGAGACTGCATGTGAGAGTGCTGTACTGCAGGGTCCCCCCAAATATCTCAAATAAGCATGTAGGATTATTGGGTCACAGATGTAATTAATGTTTTATCTGTGTGTGACTCATCTGATCATAAGCTATTCATGAATAGACTGCATGCATTTCATCTTCCTGAAAAATTAATATAAACCACTGGTTTTCATTACAAATACTTAGTAACACTTGGGGGGAGGGGACTACCAGCAGAGGTGACAGAATCCATAGTTGTTTAAAGGTACGGTTATTTTGTATTCATTTATTTGTTCATTCCCTTAATAACAGATATTTGGAATCATGCGTTCTGTACCAGCCGTCTTAGTTCAAAGACCTTGTTGGCAAGAAGTACAGACACACAGCACCCATAAGCTCCAAATCTTGCTAAAAGTCGAGGGCAGGTAATAGAAGGCAGGCTAAGTGTTTGAATGATTGAGAAGTAAAATTGCACTCAATATGAGCCAGGATTATCATGTGATACTGGGCGAGAAAGTGTAATTTACAGGAAAACTCAATGGGTAGTGAGAAACTCAACAGCAGCCAGTTTCTACCATTGGAGACCAAGGGGAAGGTGAGAGGGATAATTGGAGGTAAGGAGCAAAGGGGGAAATGACTCCTAGAAGAGGAGCAGGTCTGGATGGCAGGGGTCCTGAAGCTGGCTCCCCTGACAGCAGCATCCACCGACAACCCCTTAGGACCTACATTCTGAGGGAGGGCCTACCTTCCACATGTTCAATCTTTGTCTGGGGGTTTTTACAAACCTTACAGTTGACTCTGATGCATTCTGAAGTTGGGGTGTAGATGACACAGTGGGAGGTGAGGCTAGGGAGATAGAATGGGACAAATAAAGTGAGGGAGAGAGAGAGATCTTATGTAATACTTTTCATTTAAAAAATGAATTAGAAAATGACAACCTTAGAAATGTGACATTTTATTCAGTAGACAATCACACAGGTAAGGGGAGAGAAGACTAGGGACACATAACTCACTGACAGAAGCAGACTTCTGACTGACTCCCAGACAAGGGGATGCCAAGGACAAACATCATTTCTGTCACTTCTATCTTCCTGAATCCAAGCCCTTTATGGACGTTAATGTTCAAGAAACCGTGTGGTCAGTTCAAGAGAAGATGGGGGAACCGTCTCATCCCTTCTGGGAGAGCGACAAGCTGAGAGTATTGTCTGCCAAAAGAAAGGAGTGATAGCCTTAAGCCCTCAGTGATTTTGATGGCTGTGTGTTCCGCACTCTCAACGGTTGATGGTGATGCCAGCCCATTGCTCTATCCACCTTCAAAAAGAACCGTCAGTTGTTAAATAACATTAAGCACTTTTTTTCTTTCAGAGCCAAAGACTCTGTCAAGCACTTTCACGTCGAATACACTGGGTATTCATTTAAATTTGGCTTCAATGAATATTCAACTTTAAAGGATTTTGTCAAGCACTTTGCAAATCAGCCTTTGATTGGAAGCGAGACAGGTAAGTCATCTTCGTCTGGTTTTTGTTGCTATAAACAAATATCTGGGATGTGTGATTGATTTAAGAAGGGTATTATATAAGCCAGGTGGCAGTGGCACATGCCTTTAATCCCAGCACTTGGGAGGCAGAGCCAGGCGGATCTCTGTGAGTTTGAGGCCAGCCTGGTCTATAGAGCAAGATCCACGACAGGCACCAAAACTACATGGAGAAAGCCTGTCTCGAAAAACAAAAAAACAAAAGAAGGGTATTATAGTTCATATCTCTGCATGAGAATTTGCTTGGAACCTGGTGACTTCTGCTAGGCCTAAGAACATTGCATAGTGAGAGACAGGGATAAATACATCAAAGACCAAGCCCTCCCCACAGCCCAAGCTTGCCTGGAACTTGTGGTCCTCCTGCTTTAGCATCACCAGGGCTGGAATTACAGACATGTACAGACACACCAAGCTCAAGACAACATCTATGTAACAAACCCATTCTTGGTACAACCCATTAGCCCCTTAATCCATTAACAATATAACAGACTGATATTTCATGATTGAGATTAAGCCCAAATCACCTCTAAAAATTTGATCTGGTCCTCCTGTTTAAATGTCATAATGGAAATTAAATCTAACAGTAGTTTTGAAGAAGACAACTTATATTCAAACCATAGAATAAACTACGGACTTGACCTTTGAAGTACTGTTCCAGGAAGAAGAATAAACTGAAGTCGATTTCAACCAATTTCATACTTGTTACTCTTTAATCTTCTGCCTGTGATAGGAAATTGCTATGTTTAGGAACAGCTTTTATATTGTTGTGCCATACGGTACATTAAAATATATATATATATGAAGAGGGCTAGAGATATGGCTCAGCAGTTAAGAGCGCTTGCTGTTCTTGTGGAAGACCTGGGTTGGTTCCAAGAACCCACATCAGACAGCTCACCACGGTCAGTAGCTTCAGTTCCAGGGGATCCAACACTCTCTCTGAGCCACATGGACATGTGCATGCATGTGGTGCTCATACAAACAAGTGCACACACATATACGTAAATAAAAATAAGTATTTTTAAAATGTAATTGTTAGAATTTCAGCACAATCTTCGTGAAAGCAAGGTACATTCTACAAAGTACATATCTTCTTAAAATGCATTAATAAATTGCTCATAGTATATTAAAAGCTCACACAGGCAGGAAGATCTTCATGAGTCTGAAGCCAGTCTGGTCCACATAGTTAGTTCCAGGCCAGTCAGAGCCATATAGTGAGACCTTATCTAGGCAAAATCTCTTTAGAATGTTCTATTTTATAATATATACAGTAAAGAAAACGTAAGTCAGGAAAGTTTTTTTTGTTTCTTATCATTTTAGGCATGGACACTGATAAGAAAGTGTGCCTGTGACATGAAACTGATATGTTTAGAAACAATTTTTTTTGCATGTAGGTGAGACCCAGAGAACTTAATTTGAAGCATTTTGAAAGATAAATTTCACATGAAATGCCCACAGTGACCAAACACTCAATATTGAAAATGTTGGTTAGAAAGCATTTTTTTATGAGCAATAAAGGCCCATATCTGTTACCTGGGTTTCTTAAAAAGTTTTAGGACTGTACTTTCATATGACTTGAAAGGATTCAAAATTTCCCACTTCAGTGGGACAGTTAGATAAACTGGAGAAATATATATATATTCAGCCAGCATTCCATTGATGTAACAAATACTAATACCTGAGCTAAATGGATGTGTACGTAGGGAAGATTTATTTTGTCTGATGGCTGCAGAGGTTTTAGTCCATGATGCCTTAACCCATTGTCACCATGATGGGAACACACAGCAGAGAGAGCCACTCAGCTCATAACCAGGAAGCAAGTGGCTGAGTCCCACTGACCTAACACCACCAATGACCTAACTTTTTCACACTGGTTCCACCTTCTAGGCCAAGCAGGAGGCCAGGCTTTTAGTATATGGGCCTTTGAAGGGCATTCTCTATCCACACTCAAGCACACATTATGCTGGCACTTGAATTATCTAATTATCTAATCTATAAAGTAAGTAAGTAAAAGATCGCCTCCAAATTTATGGTTTAAAATCCCAGCTTTATTTAACTCTAAATGATGAAAAATCTCAGTTTATCAACAGTGGGAAAAACTGCAAGCGCCTATAGCATGAGAACCTCAGCCACATAGCCAATCGCCATGAACTTGTACATATCAGTTTTCTCGGTAAACTCCTGAGCGGTCTTTCTGCTCATCAGTGTGGAGGGAAGAGCTGCCATCATTGGTTTCTGCTTTTGCCATTTATGCCGCAGGGACAGATCCCAGTATGAATCAGTGTCTAGCATGGATGAAAGACACACAGAAACCACAAAGCAGTTGCTTCTCTTTATACTGAAAATACCAGGTTTATGGCAAAATATTCTGAACTTAAACTTTCAGCTTTAAATCTGTCTTTTTCCTGGTGGAAATCTTCCGGGTCAGCCTTGACAGTTCTTTCCATCTTTAACCAGCACTTGTCCTCATAAATAAATGTATGTGGGGATATTCATTTCCATGGCTACCTTGACCTGAGCAAGCATTTCAGTTTCTCTAGTCCCTGACCTGCAGCTTTAGTCCCTGTTTATGTTTAACCCTACACTGGATTGTATTCAATTCTTGGTCTCTAGAAATGGAGAAGAGTGTCTTAAAGCCTGGTCTTCATTTCCACTACCTCTCTTTTGTCCCTCTCCATATTTGTTAACTTAGAATTTGTGCTTTTTCATCTGAAGTGTAGGTGTGTGAGGAAATGAATACCTGACGTAATGGATATTTATGAGGAATCCTGTAGCCGTCAAAACCATAATCATTGTCTGCCCACATTCTCCCCAAGCAAAGTCAGTTTTGTCATGTAAACTTCTAGACACTGTTTAAATCTCTTTGTGGTTCTCTGTGCTCATTACTGGACTTCCTCAAAATTAGGGAAAGGTGCACATCGTCCTGCCTTCGGGCAGATCAAGGCAGGCGAAGAGCAAGGTGAATGTAGGGTGTTTTGACTGACTCTTTCCAAGCACAGTAGGTTCACCTTCACACTGCGTTTGGAGCAATATACAGCCTCCCTATAAATACATTATTCTGACTAGAGGAATCTCATGGCCAAGTGTAGTGGTACTTGTAATTCTAGCACTTGAGAGGCTAAGGCAAGAGGATCACAAGTTCAAGGTGAGCCTGGGCTACACGGCAAAGTAGAGGGTAGCCTGGATTGCAAAACAAGACCCTGGCTCTAAAGTGGTGTGTGTGTATATGATTAATGTGTTAGGATTTATAATTAGAGTTTATAGCGTGGTTTCTCCAAAGTTAGAATTTTCTGGGCATTATTACTATGGCTCACGTTTTACCCATTCTAGGAAACTAAGATTGTTATCCTGTCCACTGGCTGTCCTCTCTTCTATCCACTGTCTGATAAACAGTTTGCTGCCCTTGGAGCTTGATTCAGCTGATGGATGAGAACACTGAGTTAGAATACATTCATTCTCCTTGCTTATCTGTCCCCACCAGATGAAGGCAAAGCCACCAAGGCTTGTCCAAGGGACAAAACTCATGACACTTGAGAGTTCTAATCTGCCCTCAGTGGGAGGAACAGGCTTCCGGGGAACAAGATCATGTACTGAAGTCACGATGACTGTTAAGCCTGGAAAGGCTGCGAAAGTCACAGAGTCACCACTGTGGCCATGACCGGTGGTGAATGGAAAGCAGGATGCCACCTTCTAAAAATAGCCCTTTTCTTCTTGTTCATTTATGTATTGGCTTCTGGTGGGCACGGATGGTGGTACACACCTAAAATCCCAAGTTCCAAATCTGCATGGGCTGCATGGCAAGGCCCACTCTCAAAAAATAAAGCAAAATATATATTAGCACCTGATATTAGCTCTAAGTGATCAGGAGACTCTGAGCTAAACTTCTCAAGGTTTGAAGAGGAGCACAGAAAAACTACTTGATTGTCCATTGAACGAGGCCTTTCTAGAATTCTTTTCTCTCAGTCTTCCAAAATCAGAACTAAAATTCAGTATTTTAGGTCACTGCTGTTATTTAGTCCCAGGCCCAGCTTTGCCCTGCAGGGCCTAAGAGCATGCATTTATAGTTTGAAGTCTATTTTATTAGATATTAGGATAGCTACACCAGCTTGCTTCTTAGGTCCATTTGACTGGAAAGCCTTTTCCCAGTCCTTTACTCTGAGGTAGTATCTGTCTTTGAAGTTAAGGTGTGTTTCTTGTATGCAGCAGAAGGATGGATCCTGTTTTCTTATCCGTTCTGTTAGTCTGTGTCTTTTTATAGGTGAGTTGAGACCATTGATATTAATGGATATTAATGACCAGTGATTGTTAATTCCTGTTATTTTTTTGTGGTAGTGTTGCGTTTTCCTTCTTTGATATTTGTTGATGTGGAATTATCTATTGCCTGAGTTTTCTTGGGTGTGTTTAGCTTCTTTAGGTTGGATTTTACCTTTTAGTGCTTTCTGTAGGGCTGGATTTGTGGATAGGTATTGTTTAAATCTGTTTTTATCACGGAATATTTTGTTTACTCCATCTATGGTGATTGAGAGTTTTGCTGGGTATAATAGTCTTGGTTGGCATCTGTGGTCTCTTAGTGTCTGCATAACATTTGTCCAAGACATTCTAGCTTTCATAGTCTCTATTGAGAAGTCTGGTGTTATTCTGATGGGTCTGTCTTTATATGTTACTTGGTCTTTTTTGCAGCTCTTAATATTTTTTCTTTGTTCTGTATGTTTAGTGTTTTGATTATTATGTGGTGAGGGGACTTTTTTTTTTGGATCCAGCCTATTCGGTGTTCTATAAGCTTCTTGTATCTTCATAGGTATTTCTTTCTTTAGGTTAGGAAAGTTTTCTTCTATGATTTTGTTGAATATATTTTCTGTGCCTTTGAGTTGGTATTCTTCTCCTTCTATCCCTATTATTCTTAGGTTTGGTCTTTTCATGGTGTCCCAAATTTCTTGGACGTTTTGTGTTACGACTTTTTTGTCTTTAGTGTTTTCTTTGACTGATGAATCTGTTTTCTGTATTGTGTCTTCAGTGTCAGAGATTCTCTGTTCCATCTCTTGCATTCTGTTGGTTATGTTTGCTTCTGTAGTTCCTGTTCGTTCAGTCAGGATTTCTATTTCCAGCATTGCCTCAGTTTGTGTTTTCTTTATTGTCTCAATTTCAATTTTCAAATCTTGAATTGTTTCCTTCATCTATTTATTTACTTTTTCTTGGCTTTCTTTGATTTCTTCCAATTTTTTGTTTGTTTTTTTCTTCCATTTCTTTAAGGGAATTTTTTATTTCCTCTTTAAGGGAGTTTTTAATTTCCTCTTTAAGGGCCTCTATCATCTTCTTGAAGTCATTTTTAGGATTGATTTCTTCTGCTTCTTCTGCCTTGGTATGTTCAGGTCTTGCAGGTGTAGAATCGCTAGGTTCTCATGTTGTCATATAGGTCTTTATGTTGTTGCCTGTATTTTCGCACTGGCGTCTACTCATCTCTTCCTCTGCTCAGTGTATGAGGTGTCTGTGTCTGAAGGTGCCTCTCTTGTTCTAATTGATAGTCTTGGTCCACTAGGAGTTCTTGGTTAAATCGGTGCTGTTGGGCTCTGTTTCTTCGGGAGCAGCTTAGTCCAATCAGTGTTAGTGGGTTCTGTCTCAGGGAGCAGTTGTTAACAGTTGGTGCAGGTTTCAGTGGTTGTTAGGTTCATAGGGGTTGGGGGTTTTTTTTTGTTTGTTTTTGTTGTTTTTTTTTTGTTTTTTTGGTGGGGGAACAGGGAAAGGTAGCTGTCTGGTCCCTGGGACTCCGATGGGTAGGGCCTAGGGGCTAGAGACCTGATGTGCCGGTCCGGAGATGGGGGCTTACCTGTTCCCAGTCCGTGTAGGGTAGGCTTATGATTCTGGTGATCTGGTTCAGTGGCTGGGCAGCGCCTTCTTTTGTGTTCTCAGGTCACGTTTTGCTCATTCCTTAACTCCTCAGCTGATCTTGTTTCCTCAGACTTTGGACTGTAGGATTCTGAATCCTCTCCCGAATGGATCTCAGCTGATCAGGTTGTTTAGTAGGGCAATCTCACCAACACCTCCAAGTTGTTGGGTTTTGCAGGATTGACAGCTGGGCCCTGGGTTGGCCTCAGACAGAGTGTTCAGATCTGTTCTGGTCGGGTCCCACCGCCAGCCACGTTCTTACCTCTATAACATCCTCAGCCTCAAGAGCGAGCATTCGTTTATAAAGAGACTTTTTGCTTGGCTTAGTGGAACAGGCCTGTAATTTTACCAAATCAGGAGACTGAGACAGGAGAATCTCAAGTTCAAGGCCAGACTGGGAAACTTAGCAAGATACGATCTCAAATTTAAAAAATAATACTAAAGTTAAAAAGGGGTAGGGGGCATCTGGGTCTATAGTTCAGAGGTTCAGTGCTTGCTGAACATGCACAATGCCCTAGAGAGAGGCGACACTGGTGGGAATACTGCTACCTCCGAGGGCAACAGGATGAGCCAAATAAAACAACACAAACCTCACATTTGTGCTCTACAGTGGTAAACAGCTTCAGTAGATGATACCTGAATACTCAGTTGCAGGTCACAAGAAAACCTGTCTTAAAGACCTGTGAAGGTGTTGGTCCAAAGGGACACATTTTAAGTGCCTATTTTCTTCTTTATCCCTGTTCTCTATTCCTTAAGTACTTAGAATTTGTGCTTTTTAATTTGAAGAACATGGGCTCCCTAAATCACACCTAACGTCCTGCCAGCTGTGTGGACTCTAGAATTCTAACTTCCTGGCATCTTCATTAGCATTTATATTCATTCAAGTTCTTTGTGTCAACATTCATGAACACTCTAAAGACGTTTCTAATCCTCAAAACCTTATCATTCCTAAGTCCATGATAGAGCTCTGCAATGGACTCACTAGCTTCTCCTCAAACATATTTGATAGCTGTACAATTTTTATTACTCACTTGTTTTAAATGATCTTATTCTGCATATTAGCATAAGCTCATGAAGAGAGGGTTGTTGTAAGTTTTGTTTCCTAGTGTATCCCAGAACTTGAAAGAATAATGCCAGTCATTTTCTTAGCATGCCATGAGTGTGCATGGGGTAGGGTGGGTAGAGAGGTTGGGGTGGTGAGGAGGTGAGGGAGTGAGGGATATCTTACAGTACTCCAGCACTCCTGATAATTCTAACGAGCAAAATTTATCCAAAGCATAATACAGACTTATGCTTCTGTATTCTGTATCTACCTGGTGGTGACTATATCCAGAATCTGCTTTTGGTTTGTCATGGATGGTTGTTTTTAATAATTCAAGATAACTTTAGTCATCAAACCCACATAGGAAAACATGCACCATGCTCCACGTCAGGTCCCTGTTTGTGACTTCCCCAATCGGTGCAGTGTAGGAGACCCTGTATGGTTCTTTCCCAAATGTCACATTTCCACTTCTGTCTTTTGCTTTGATGTGGGGATGCCCAGGCTTTTGGTAGAAGTTACAGTTCTTATAATTCATCTGTGGTACCAGGTGTCTCCCCCAGGCAGTGCTTGAAGTGTAAAGAATGTAAGAATTTAAAAATTGTGTGTGCTATCTCTGGAAGGAACTTAATGGACAACTTGGAATTTTGCCAAATCACAGCCAGATGTCACTTCCTCCATTCACGCTGGCCAGACATGACTGTTTTACAGTTAGTCAATGAGGTGTGTTTGCAAATAAAAAGGTATGGGGGGGTGTGAACCCACACTGTGGACTGTTTACAGGTTCCAGGTATTTGGCTCAGGGGTTTTCACACATATCAAATTATTTAATCTTCCCAGCTTCCCACAGAACACATGTAGTGACCTCATTTTCAGATGAGGAAATAAAAAACAGAGGTTTTAAGTTACTTACGTGCATCTGACCCTGACCCTCAGAGCTGACATTGGAGTTCAAGCTGGGCATTGTGAGGAACCGGTACTTTCCGGGCTTGCTCCGTGATGGAGACCTGTTGTTCTAAAGAAGGTGGATTGGCTTCTGCCTTCCGTGTTGTGGCTATTTGCACTGTATTTAAGTGAAATGCCATTTGAGAGATGTTTAAGTAGTTTTTTTTTTTTTATCACATTTACTTTACTTTTTATTTATGTATTTTCAATGCACATGTGGAAGTCAGGGGAGAACTTTCTGGCGTCAGTTCTCTCTTCCCACCATGTGGGGCCCAGTGTGACTCAGGTCGTCAGGGTTGGTAGCAAGCACCTTACCCACTGAGCCCTCTCACTGGCCATCTCATTCAAACTTGCACTAGAGAATAAAATATTAAAGCATTAAAATAAAGCTGCCCAGAAAGCATCCTAAAATAGTAGGCCTGACTGTCCGTCTTTTGAGAAAGGACATCGAGCTTCCTGAGTAACTAAGTGAGGCAAACACCAACGGAAATATGAGTGAAGGTGCTCTGGAGAGGAAAATGGGAGGCAAGAATGAAAGGAGACTGGCAACAAAGTCCTTCAAGGAAATGTCATAGTTACGGAGAGCAGGACATGCATCCGTTACAAAGCTTCTCATCATCTTCCTCCCACGTTGGGGCCCGTGTGTTCTAATTGCTTTCCAGGCAGTTAGAAATGGAAGGTATCTTGGGACCATGACCATCTAATTTCTCCTTTACAAATGAACAAACAGACCCGATGAGAAAAAGACAGCAAATATCCACATCCCCATTCCTCAAGCTGCCTCCAGACGAATCCATTTCTTCAAACCTTGGTTTATACATGCCAACTCTTGCCCACAATTGAGAGTGGTTGGCACACAGCAGAGATTCCCACGGCAACGACACCTGAGGCCGGGAGTAACTGTGGCGTGAGGGGCAGACCCACACACAGATTGTCCATAAGCCATTTGACAACCCCGGGTCCTCAGGCACATTATACCCCCTCTTCGAGCTTTGACCTTGGTTTCATCATCAACTAAAACTGCCAGTTCATACTTTGCTGCCTCCTTGTGAAGACAGAATGACTTCAGATGTAGAAGACTCTCAGAATGATTCTTGACACAAGCGTTCACCATTATGACTCATTCACTAAACCCCTTGGTGGCCATTAATTCTGTCAGATTCACGGCAAGAGCTGTGAGTTCTTTGGTCTAGCAGGAAACAAGTAACGACAGATGTGTCCATCAAATGTTTGTCTTGTAGTGGGTAGCCGGTCCAGCTTTGGCCTGGAAGTACCACCCCCTCTGAGGCTTCCGTAACTGTCACGCCTACAAGGCGGAGCCGAGAGAGCTCCCCATCCGGATCTCGGGTGTTCAGGGGTCCTCTCTCAGGTCTGCGGCATGACAGTTACGGAAGCCTCAAAGGGGTTGGTACTTCCAGGTCAGAGATGGACCGGCTACCCACTACAATGTCTCCTCAGATTTTAAACCCTAGTGTACTCGTATGTGTGGCAGAATCAAGGGACCACTCCAAACTAAGTGATCTGACTTGGCTTGGACATTTGAATAGAATCTTCTGCCCTAGCTAACTGGTCTACTGGCCTTTTTAGTGTGTTTCTCCCTGGGAGACTAAACATGGAGTAGTAAAGCTGCTATAGTTGTAAATGAATGTTGGCTAAATTATGTCAAGCAAGCACCAAGGCAGATAGGAAGAAGAACTGGACTATTCATTTAAAACACCCCACCCCTAAAAAGCCACATCCCACTGGCAGGGACAGAAGAACATGTGTTGACAATTGCAAAGTTATTTTCTGAACCCCGGAGCGGTAGAAACAAAATGTGGGTGCCTATTATTTCATATATTTAATTTAATAAGTATGGATTGAGTGCCAATCACCAGGTGGACACTGCTAACCACTGATAAAATAGAGAGGTGAGTTAGATATCATCCTTTAAAAATTATTATTTTCTGTGTGTGAGTGTTTGGCCTGCATGTATGCCTATACCACAAGTGTGCCTGATGCCACAGAGATCAGAAGAGGTCATTAGATCCCCTGGAACTAGAGCTACAGATGCTTGTGAGCCACCATGTATGTATGTTCTGGGAACTGAACCCAGGTCCTCTGCAAGAGCAATAAGTGCTCTTAACCACTAAGTCACTGCTCTAGGCCCCTCCAAAACCATTCTTTGTCTCAAACACTTTATGGTCCATCTGGGAGACCTAACAAGCAAACTTGAGTACAATAAATATGAAAATGAAAGTTTCCAAAACAATACCTGAGGCCTGAGGCCATTCCTGTCTTTTTTCTGAGTGTCATCTAGAGTTCATCTAGAATTCTATCTATAGGAGTCCCTTAACACAATCATGGTAATGGGTATGGAGTTATAGATGCCACATAAACTGTCACATAAACTCCATTATCCATCAGTCCATCAAATTAGAATGCCTATGTTGGTCCAGCTCTGATCATCTAAATATGCACCTCTACTGAGCACGTCTGAAGCCAGGCTTCATATCTGTGACAGGAAGCAACCTTCATGAAGTTCAGAAACTGAAGTGAAACTTGGAACCAAGTGGCCAGGACAGGCAGTTTCTGATCTGCTTCCCTCTCGGTCCTCAGCCACGCCCATCCCCCCCCCCCCCACCTCTCCACGTGCACCTGCCTCCCCATCGCTTTTCATCTGACTCTTCTAACCAAGTCCTGTGGTCCCTTTGTCTAAGTTCACCAACCCAGAGTGTCTTTCCTGTAGAGTGAAGATACTGTCTCGGGCTTTGGGTGGAAGTTATGAGTTGTGTGTGCATCTCTAGCTGGCTAAATTAAAAAACACTGGAGTACAGCGGGGAGAGAAAATGCTTTAGTACACTCGCCCAGAATGCAAGGACAAGCTGAACAAGAGAGCAAAGGGAACCAGCTCAGTAGTCACAGCCAGTCCGAGGCTGTCAGTGATGGACATGTCTGCAGGGGCCTAGCCCCACGCTTCTCAAAAATGGGCCTCCAGCAGTGTTTGTGAAGCCAGGAAATAGCACTCAGCCTCTACTGAAGCTACTGAGCCTTCTTTCCAAAAGAGGAACTAAATGAAGTGAATCCAGTTAGTTCACACATGCACACATGCATGCATGCACACTAGAGCGTGTGCACATGTGGATGCGTGCACACATGTGAGGGGGAGAGAAAAAGAGAGGGAGTGAGTAATGCAAAGAGGACTTAGAGTGTGAGGCCAGAGAGATGGCCCAGCAGTTAAAAGTGCTTGCTCCCCTTGCTGAGGGCCAGAGTTTGGTTCCAAGCACCCATTTCAGGCAGGTGAGCTGCCTGTAACTCCAACTCCAGGGGATCTGACACACTCTGACCTCTGCAGACATCAGCATGCACAAGCACACAAATACAGATGAACAGACAGACAGACACACATGCATACAGACACAGACACGCACGAATAAAATCTTTAAAAAAAATCTAAGTTCTCAAAAATTTAGTCATTAGAGTTTCATTTAAGGACTTTTAAATGTTCTTTACCAAAGAATAATATCTGTTTTGTAATCTTTCTGCAAACACCCTTTATCTGGTGCACAGCTCAGCCTGGAGGAGGAAGTGTAGCTGTTCACACTAGTCAGGGGAAGAACAGAAGCACAGAGGGCCTGCACTAGGTCAGCAGGTACAGAGGGGCAGGGGAGGGGCAGCAGGTACAGAGGAGCAGGGGAGAGTCAGCAGGTACAGAGGGGCAGGGGAGGGGCGCCCAGCCTGGCCTTTGCTGCTGAGTCCAGGGATCTTTCCACAGTGCCAGCCTGCTGCCTGGCATACCGGTGGAGGTGTTTCTTGGCGATAGGACACTAGTGTTGAGCTCACCCAGCGTCTGCAGAGGTGAGCAGTGTTTGCACAGCCCCCGAGCCTGCTCAAAGGCTGCTCTTGGTTTAGATGCCTGTGCTTTCATTCTGACTCGTGCCCCACATATGACTGATGGATTCTCAGAAAGGGTCCCAGTGATTAAAAAAAGAAGAGAAGAAAAAGCACAGACACCATGCAAGAGCAAGACTGGGCCCTCTGATAACCGCCCAGCCATTTGTCATTGTGAGCCTGGGGCTACTGATGTGAATGGGATACACAGAGGGGCCGATGCTCAGCTTCTCTAAAGCAGCATCAGAGACCCTTCCTTTGTCTTTTCTAACCCCCCCACACTGCGTGGCAGCCAGGGTATCTGATTTGACAGTCACTCGTGTCTATATAAGCACTGGACAGTGTTTTGGAGGGTACAGTTATCATTAACATTCTGGGCCTTTGCACCACCAAGGAGGAATTCTGCTGTTACTATTTGCTCCTCTTTTGCCCCAATTTGATGTCTATCCTTCTACAGTTTTTTCAACTTTTCGTTTCAAAGATGGCCACCTATAAGAGACTGTCACCCTACTTCCCACCTTCTGTCTCCTGCCCTTCTTTATTCATTTGTTCATAATGCATCTTGCACCAGAAATGTATTGACCTTGTGCTTCTGGTCCCTGAGTCTTGACTGTCATAGTAAGGGCAGGTACCCCGAGTCTGCTGTGGTGGCCCCATGGCCAACACAAGTATTTGGCACAGAACGAAGCAAATCACCCAGTGATTGACTTACTTATTTCCTTCAGGTCTTGTCTAGTCCTAAATAGAGCTGCTATAGAAAAGACCTCGTTAAAATAAAAAGCAAGAAGGAGGTCGGAGGTAGAGAGAGCTCTTGCCTAGCACATCCAAGACCTTTGGTGTGATCTTTAACAATCCCACCCCCACCCCAGAAAATTAGCAAGAAGCCATTGCAGTAGAGAAAAAGAAAAAGACTCTGGCTTCCTTTGCAGTCAAAGTTTCTAGTTTCTGATTGACTGATCAGTTAGGGAAGTGTACAGAATGGGAAATGTCAGAATGCTGAGTCAGAAGTTTTCGGAGCCTCTGAATCATGTTCCCAGGGCCTATTTGTCTGGGCTGAGTCTCCTTTCTGCCTGGCCCCCTCTTCAGGATGGAAGTGGAAGCCATCGCAAACAAGCTTCCATCTGCTCATGCCATACCCACCCAAGTCCCAGGCTTCCTTAGGGTGCTGGGAGAACATGGGGAGAGGGCTGGGAGGCCCACTGACTGGTGACGTTCGTTTCAATGCTGCTATGCGGTAAGGGCAATAGCATAGATCTTTCCCGGGGTCCTGGGCTTTCTGCTTTGTCTGCCCGGCTTTGTTAAAGTTCACTTCTGGTTATTGCTAAAGGTCTAACTCAACCATCAAGCTTCTTGTGAAAGCCTTGCTGAATATCCCACTTGGTCCTCACTACTCTATGGATCTCATCACCCTGTTCATTTAAATGACTGCATTGATTACTCATCTACATCATGTCATATCTCTGTGCATCCAAGTTATGTGCCTTGTGTGAAGTCGTCACTCTCCAGTTCTGAGAAGATGAGTAAGCACATGTGTATAACGATAGAGGGGCTGGTGAGAAGGTTCAGCTGGGAGAGCACTTGCTTCCCAAGCCTGGCGATGTGGGTTTAACCCCCGGAGTCCCATGGTGGAAGAAGAAAACAGACTCTAAAAGTTGTCCTCTGACCTCCACCTATGACACACTTACACACAGATTAAATAAATAAATAAATAAATAAATAAATAAATAAATAAATAAATAAATAGACTTTACAGTCCAGCCAGTTACCTAGCTAACATTTGGGTCTTCCCTCGGGGTCATACTGGATTATATGTATATGTATGTACGGATGTATATTTCTGTTTTCATTCAGGGACTCTGATTGTTTTGAAACATCCCTATCCAAGAATAGTGGAAGAGCCTTCCATTTATGAATCAGTCCGGGTCCACACAGCAATGCAGACAGGAAGAACAGAAAACGACCTCGTGCCCACTGCACCTTCTGTAAGTGCCCACCATGCCCTTCACTGAACGCCGTCAAATGTAGCAAGAACTAGTTCATGAGCTCATAGAAACAGTCTAGCTTGGAGCCAGCCTAGTGCCACAGCCATAATCCCAGCTCGTGGGAGTCGGAAACTTGAGAGTTGCTATGAGTTCAACCCCAGGCTAAATAGAGAGTTCCTTGTCAGCCAGAGCTGTCTTGTAGGGCCCTGTCCTGTCTTGAAAAGCAAACAAATAAACAACAAACAGTATATTCTAGAGGGGGATATAAAACCCTGGAAAGTAATATAATATTTGAAGCCTATAATTCAGTTCATCTGGCCCAAGGAAAATTAAAAAACAAACAAAAACCAACCCCACAAATGCTTTGGCTGAGTGTTAGCTCAGTGTTTCTTTTCAGTACTTGCCTGGTATTGTGAGGTCCTGGGTTCCATCACCAGTAGAACACACACACACACACACACACACACACACACACACACACACACACACACACAGGGCGGGGGATGTCTTAGTGACAGGATTTAAAAAACTTAGAAAACATCATTGAAATGTCTCTTTAAATAGCCAAACAGGTTCGTGGTAGAGTAGATTCGACAGGTGCTCATGGAGTTCACTAAGCAGTCACTCTGACAAGCTGCTTCCAACTCAGAAAAACAATTTCGTTTGCAATTGAACCATCCATGAAAGAAAAGCCTTCTCCACCTTCACCATAAAACTTGGGGGTGCATCTGGGCATTGTGGTCCACACCTTTAATCCCAGCACTCAAGAGGCAGAGGCAGGCAGATCTCTGAGTTCAAGGCCAACCTGGTCTACAAGAGTGAGTTCCGGGAGGGACAGGACTACATAGAGAAACCCTACATATTTTTTGAAGTACCAAAAAACAAAACTTGGGGTGCTATTTTTTCTAGCCTTCATTCTTCACTGACTGGCACCCACAGAGAGAAAGTATTCATACTTGTTTGCAGCATGAGCCGCGCCCCCCACCCCCACCCCGCTTTAGCATGAGTGTTACAGAGTCACTCATTGTTCCTCCCAGAGTCCATCCATGCATGTTCTGTGAGCCACCGTCTGTAGGTTCCTCCTAGACCCCCCTTCCTTCCTTCCCCATCCTCACAGTTCTACTTGCTTTCTCTTCCTGGAATGCTGAATACTTCTAGTAGGAGAAATTGCAGATGATAAAAATGGCAGTGCCCGAATAAAACACCAGGAACCAATCCTACACTTGGAAAACAGCCACTGGCAGTTATTCAGCAACCGACCATATTAAAACAGATGCAGCCTTCCTATCCCCGAAGTGATTTTGTTTTTTCTATTCTGATGCCAAAAAAGGCTTCCTTATATATACCACATTGGGTGTGATGGTAGGGTCTGGTAATTCCAACACCAGGGAGATTAAATTTGAGGCTAGCCAGGGCTATCAAGCATGATGCTGTGCCAATAAATAAGGAAGAAGGGCTGGGCTTTAGTCAGTGGGTAAGGCACCAGCCACACAACCTGAGGACCTGGTTAAGATCCCCATGGCCATGTAAAAGCAAGACTCGGTAACACACACATCCTTGTTCCCTGTGAGAAGGTAAGAGGCGGAGGCAAGGGAGCCTCTGGAAGCCTCAAGTCCAGCTAGCCTGGTGTATGTCTCTAAGGAGGAAGGAGAAGATACTCAAGGTTGCACTTTGACCTCCATGCACGTGCACACATGCATGCACACATGTGCAGCATATACACAGGAATAATTGCTTGTGTGTTTTTGTAACCTGAATAGTTAATGGTATGCCTTATTTTTACCATTTTCCTACAATCCTCAAAAATTGGTTAAGAAAGATGGCGCATGCGTGTGCTTGCGCTTGCGCGCAGGAGGAGAGGGCTTTGTTAAAGAGCGAAAGGAAGCCTCAGCTGCTAGAACTGGAGAAATCCAGGAAAGCACAGTGAGTGACATGTATTCCAGAGTCAGAGGGGACCAGAGACCAGACCAACACCTACAGTCTGCTCAGTTCTTGTTTTCTATTTTCTAGCCAGCCAGTTCCCTTCAGTTTCCCCTTTCCCCATTCTTAGCTCACTACCCATCACAAAACCACCTCTCTATCAACTGGCTGCTTAACTCCGCATTCTCCTCTGCTAGTCTTCATTCGTTATTGAGAAAAAAATGTATACACTATATTCCGACCACACTTCCCCTCCCCCAACTCGTCCCAGATCCTCCCCATCTCCTACCCACCCAATCCATGCCCTTTCTCTCTTTAAGAAACAAACAAAAACCAAGAAATGTACCACAAAAACAAAACCCAAAATATACAAGCAAAATACCAACAAAACAAAAAAATGCTTCCCGAAAGCAAAATGAGACAAAAAGTCTACAAAAATTCCAGTGAGTTTGCTTTGTGTTGGCCAACTACTCCCCAGGCATTAGGTATACTTTGAAGTGTGATCAGTTAGATGCCATTGAAGAAAATGAATTTTTCCTTTGCCAGCAGGTATCAGCTACAGGTAGTTTCTTAATTAAGGGTGGGAAACCATGTCCACCTTCCCCTCTTGGACCCTGATAGACTTCTGAAGATCAATGGTCAGTGAAACTCTGATTTACAAGTATCTTTTATCAGTAGTAAGAATCAGCCAATATGTAATTGGTAGCTTTGGTCTTAGCAGGGTAGACTAGGACTCTTTAGAGCTAATTATGGAAGTCATGTTACTTTCTGGCTTCCTCCATGTGTCAGAGAGTTCAGCTGCCCAAGCACGTAGGCATTGTAACACAGGAGGGAAGTTTTAGAGTGTTTAGTGCTTGGTCAACAAGGAACACACATTATATAGAGAGGCCTGTGAAATTTATTATGTAATGATACCAACCAAAACAACAAAGACTTTTCATAGATCCTGAACCATACCTCATCACTCTTTGCTTATGGAATTCTGGATTGGCATGGTTGAGGGAAGAGTTCTGGTTGGATTGGAATTCTTGTCCCCTACTGAACACAACAGCTCTTTGTTTACTAATTGTCCCAAATGGCCATCTGATGTGGCACCTCTGTCTCCCAGTGCAAGCTCTGAGGTGTCCACACTTCTGTTTTCTCTTTTGAGAATTCAGTTCCTGTCCGAGCCCTGTCTGTGGAGGAAGAACATTACATCATACTCCTAGAAGAAGAACTTGCTTGAAGTAAAAATGAAAGCAGCCCCATTTCCCCCAAATGCAGGCACTTACATAAAATTACTTAACATCCTTTGTCAACTGCATTTAGGGAAATTATTATTCATGTATTGTAAACAGCAAAGCATTAGGTTCCTGAGGTAAGATTAAATTTAATTAATTCATTTGTTAAACAAACTGTTTTACGTGCCCACCAGCTTTAAGCGTTGTGATTCTTGCGGTAAATTGAGCTCCCATTTTAGTACATAATACCTAAAAGGTTAAGGGGAAGACAGGGCAACCTCTCTGAGAAAGTAGTAACATTTGAACAGAAATGTCATTTAAAGGAATGAGAAAATATGTTATGTGTGTATATGAAATTGTCAACACATAAAAATCTCTTTTTATTTTTTAAAGAAAGGAAGGAACAGTTCACATTTAAGAAGTAACAAGATAGAGTAGGCAGATAAAGTAGGTAGAAAGTAACACAAATTCTCTGAGGCAGGAATTCCATTGAGGGGCTTTAAGGACCAACAAGATCAGCCAGGCTGGGAGGAGTGAGCCGGAGGGAATCTGAGACACAAAGGCACTGGAGAACCAGCTGGAGTTGCTTCCCAGCAGTAGGAAGGTTGAGGCAAGCTAAGTGTCCTGTTGTGTATGCATGAGGAATCATCATGGTCAAATGCCAACTACCTCCTTCACATGCTCTGAAAGCCTTCACTGTCCAAGACAGAGTCTTTGTTAGGGGTCTTGAGAAAATCTGACAGCATTAGTCACATAATTTAAGTCTTCACATTTTGAAAAAGACCCCTAACTACTAAGTGTTCAGTGGACTTGTTGCTAAGTTAGAGGCAAGGAGACCTCTTAGGACACGAACTGGTCACCTTCAAGATAAGGTATAAGCCAACATGATGATAGGCTGAATGTAGTTATACTCCAGGAGTCAATGTATTTCAAGTTTCTGACTCAGATTGGCTTAGTGAAATTTGCTGATCAATAGAGTGTAAGCAATCTCCATCCGCTATTCCTGCTGCCCATCCCCCTACCCAGACTTCCTGCTCACTCACGGCTCAGTTCCCGGCCACTGCCCCCCTCCTGTCACTGCAGACGTCTACTTTACTGACTTCTCTGTGAAGCCACACTGGCTGCCACCTTCACCTGTTTGGAAAGAAGCCCTCGTCCACCCCGCATCACCACCCACACCAAGCTGCTGCTCCGACAGCCATGTGAATTCCTCCTGTTCCCTGCTTGGGCTCCACCACTCTGTGTCAAGGTGCACAAATGTCCACACACTCATTCCATCTGAGGACAGCGAGGGAGGCAGCTTGGCTAATCCTTTACTGTTGAACATTTAGGTTGTTCCTAACCTGGAGCTGTTTCAAACATCTTCTCTGCTACGGATCATATCAGGTTTAAGGATAAGTCTGCCATACAGTTATGTCAGTTCTCATATCTGGAAACTCTGGGTCAGATTATATTCTCAGCCTTTCCATCTTCAGCATTTCACTTACCAAGATCACAGAAAATACTAGACATTAGTATATTAATTCGAGAGAGGTAATATTGAATGAGTAGCATTATTTCTTAGCTTGAATTCAGTGGTTAATTCTATCAGGATCCTTTACAAAACATTTTACCCTTAATCATTTTATCTCTTTATTACCTGTAGCAACCCAAAATGATAATTTTTAAAAGTTTTCTTAATAATTAACTTAGTTTAATTACTTTTTTTTAATTTTCAATTTTTAAAAAATTTTAAGTGTATGCTGTTTGTGTTTTGCCTGCATGTATGTCTGTGCATTATCTGCATGCCTGGTGTCCTCAGAGGCCAAAAAGGGCATTGGGTCCCCTTGAACTGAATTGTGGGTGGCTGTGATTACTATGTGGGTACTGGGAATTGAACCCAGGTCCTCTGGAAAAGCAACAAGTGCTTTTAACCACTGAGCCATCTCTCCAGCCCCTCAGTTTAATTTCTTCAACATCAAAATAAATCACAGTGATTATGTGATATCAGACTCAGCAATATTGATTAACTTTACTGAAATGCACAGTTAGGAAGTTCATCTTGACTTCTCTGCCATCAGAATTCCAGAAGTGGCTCTGGGTTATTTCTCCTCTCTGGTTCTTTGAACTTTGGTGGTTCCTCTTTCTATTCGGTAGGAAGAATTCACCTCAGGAAAAAACACTCTGGAAATTCCCATAAGAAGAACCCTGACATCAACAAAGTCATTTCCCAGTTCTTATTTGTTTTCTTCTCTATAATGAAAGATATATTACGAGAGCACATTAGAACAAAATAACCTCCCAGGAATTCAGTTTGTTCAGAAGGTTATGGGATTATGAAGGTTAGGGTCCCAGGCCTATGTAGATTTCCCCTCCATTCATAATTCATAGATGCTAAATACTGCTGTTACTTTTGAACTCATGAAATATAGATTAAAACAAATGATTCATTTGTATTTCAAATCCTATTTTGAATAGATGAAGTATAAATACATTTACACTCCTGAATATCTTCTTCATGGGATGTGAGTCTCATGAGATGGCTTTGGAGTGGAGAAGAACACGTAGGAGGAGGAAGACTGTAATAAAACAAATGTTGATAATTCTGCTTCTTAGTTCTTAAAACTTTAAAAGACAAAGCCCTGGAATAAAGAAACTCTTTTATTTTTCTTAATATACTGTTCCAAATGTAATGATCTCTCGGTAGCTGTCAGTATTTCCAAGACCCCACATAGAAGCCAGTGTCCTTAGACATCAAAGACCCTTCTATAAAGTGGCACAGTATTTGCATAAACTATATGCATCCTCCCTGTACTTCAAATCAGATTTCTTATCACACCAGTGTAATATAAATACCAGGTAAATGGTTAATAGACTATTTGTTTGGGGGATGATAAGTAAAAGAATCCGTACATGTTCAATACAGACTCAGCGCTCTTTTCAAATGTTTCAGTCCATGGTTTGTGAACCCAAGAGTGCAGAGCTGATAGATACAGAGGCTTAAGGCCAATTGCACTATGGAGCACCCATGACATATGAGTGCTTATACACTAGGATTCCTACAGCAATACAAGCTGCTGCTGTTCACAATGCGCACTGACAAATACCGGTGGGTAATTATTTTCAAATCACGAACTTGAGGTAATAGAGAGCCTTTCCAGCGATGCCTGTTGATATGGAAAACACCAGACAATCCAGTCCACAAAGTGTCTCCCACAGCACCTGGGAGAGTTTCAAGAGCCAGGTGAAGAACGAGAGAGGACCAGGTAAAGATGAGCAGCGAGCATGTTCTTCCTAGAGTAGGGCGGAGGGCCAAGCCTGCAGCTTGCCTGGAGTAAGGTCTCGTCCCCTAGCACAGGAAGATAAACTAGGACGGAACACAGGCCAAATGCGACAATTCTGGGCTTCATTCTGGCCTTTTTCTTTTGCAGCTCGGCACCAAGGAAGGCTATCTCACCAAGCAGGGCGGCCTGGTAAAGGTAAGGGAGTGTGGTTTGCTCATGCCACCACAGGAAAGACAACACACCATAGACTCATCTCTTAAAATTGACATATATATATTTTTAAAGGAAAATTATAAACTTATTTTAAGCCACTTATATTTACCT
Organism: Peromyscus eremicus; assembly: GCF_949786415.1. Taxonomy (NCBI): domain Eukaryota; kingdom Metazoa; phylum Chordata; class Mammalia; order Rodentia; family Cricetidae; genus Peromyscus; species Peromyscus eremicus. The sequence continues at coordinate 108,697,852 of NC_081421.1, read as the reverse complement.
GAAAAATAACTTGACTGTTCTCTGGCCAAGCCCTGTGTAAGTAACCTGCAGTCCATATTAAAAAGGAAGCACGGTGGAGCACGTTCAGTGGAAGGGTTAAGAACAAAGGGGCTAAATTAACCCTTGAACGTTTCTGCTCTTTTTGTTTTTAACATAAAAGTCAAACTTTTATACAATGCTCACTGAAAGGTAGGCCAAATACATCACTGGTGCTTTAAAAAAATATGTTATAACATGCCAAAGTAAACATAATTTAGATCTTTACAAGTCCAGGGCACCTGACTGCTCCCTGTCTGCAATTGTACCTGTAGTGTTCTGTTAAACTTACATGTGTCATGGCCACCGTCATTCAACATATCAGCTCCACTCATGCTTTGTCGGCTCTTGTCTGTTTTAGGGGTCAAGGTCTTACCCCTTCTCCTGTGAACCAAGCTGCTTGACTCTATCCTAATCATGCAGTTATCCATGTCCTCACTCGGCTGGATTCTCCCTGAGGGTGGGAGACATTCACATTTGTACCCTGTTTTTTGGTTTGTTTGTTTTGTATTCAGATAGGGTCTCACTCACAGCCCAGGATGACCTCAGACGTACAACCTTTCTTCTCAGGGCCCGTAGAGTTAGGATTACAGGTGTGCACAACCATGCCTGGCCTGAACATTTATTCCTGAATCTTCTATTGTCTCTTTTGAGTGGGTGCATTGCCAGCTGAGACAGATCGGCACTTTGTTAGGATATAGGAAGGAAGTAGCAAGGTTTTGTTGTGAGTCCATGGCTCTTCAGGAGAGGTTCAGTGTCATGTGGTTAAAGGTTCCTAAACCTCAACTGGCTTATTTGTGAAATAATAGCAATAATAATGATAATAATAATAGATGGCCTTGCTTTATATGTGCTAGTTATCATATATTTAACTAAATATATATTATATATAAAAATAAAATTTCAAGAGTATACATGAATATATATGTAAATTTCTGGTGTGGGGATATAGCTCATAGAAGGTTCTCAAAACTGATATCTTTTTTTTATTATAGTGTCAATAAAATAGAAACTTGAGTGGCTTGTTAGAAATCACCTTGAATGTTTACAACAGCTGCATTATTCATTTAAATAAGCTGGCGGTATTTCTATTGTGATCTTAGAACACAGAAAAATCATTTTTTTAATAGCTATTTTGAAACTTTTCTCAAAAGTGATAGATAAAAATATTTTAGACTTATTTTTATCTTATCTTTTATATACTTTTAAAATGAAAATAAACTATCAAGTTTAAATATTACATTCTGTACTCAAAACTTAAATTTTCCCCCTCAGACCTGGAAAACAAGATGGTTCACTTTGCAGAGGAACGAACTGAAATATTTCAAAGACCAGATGGTGAGAAAGACATCAGCACCCCACTCCCCCTTAGTCATCAGTTCTGTAAGGTCCCCAGCACCCTCCGAAACAGAGTCCAGAGACCCGAGCCTTTTCAGTTTGTGTTTATAATGGGGGTGGGGTACACTTGCCACAGAGTGTGTTTGGAGTCAGAGGACGAGCTGTGGGAGTTGTTTCTCTCCTTCCAAAATGTGATCCTGGGAATCAATCTCTGGTCACTGGGCTGGATTTGGCCACAAGCATCTTTACCCACTGAGCCGTCTCCCAAGCCAAGGTGTGGGCACTTGATCCCTGATCAGCTCTGACTCCGTGGTTTGCCTCCAGAGGCCGCCAGGTCAGCACAGCTGTCCCTCTGTGTGGGGCAATGGAATTCTTCCCTTGCCATACTTTAACAATTGTCCCTATGAAGCAATTTCTCCTTTTATTAATAGCATATCCATTGCTTGGGTCCATTTTATCATGCCAACTTAAAATGATTCTCCTTCCTTTTTGTATACAAATTTTCTGCAGAAGTAGAAGTTTATAAAAAGGATGGGAGAAAATATAACTCCTTTCCATGTGCTAAAAATCTATCTCTGTCTGATGTAAATTGACAAAAGCAACCTCTTTTTTAAAAAGATGTATTTTATTCTAAGTTATGTGTGTGAGTATGTGTCTGTTTTTTGGGTATGTGCACGCGAGTATTGGTGCCAGCCCTGAGGCATGGAGACTCTTGGTGCTGGAGTTACAGGCAGTTTTGAGCTGCCTGATGTGGGTGCTGGGCATCGAACACAGATCCTCTGCAAGAGCGGGTCACCCTCCTAACCACTGAGCCATCTGTGTAGCCCAGCAATGTCTTCCCATTGCTCAGTCTGTGAAAGGCTAGTTCCCTTTGCCAGGCTTTCCCATCCTCCATCGTCTTCATGAAAGGAAATTGACAGTTGCATGCAGCAGAAACCTTGTAAAGGAGTGAGGGATGGACACACATGTCTGTTTATTCTTATGACATAGTTTGCTTTTCCCCCCAGTCACCAGAGCCAATTCGGATCCTAGACCTAAGGGAGTGCTCAGCTGTTCAATTTGATTACTCACAGGAAAGAGTAAACTGTTTCTGGTAAGTTACTTTCATAAAGGAAATGTTTCTAAAAGTCTTTAAGCCAAGGAGTAAAAAAGCTACCTGTCTTAACGTGTACATGTCTGGATCAGAGGGACATGAACCTAACCCAAGGTTAGCATGTTAGCGCCTCCAGTGCAGAGGACACATGCCTGGTCTACAGTGGCTTCCACAAAGAGGCAGGTTGGCTAGGTTCAGGCTCTGCACTGCACAGCTGGAACACATTCAGCCATTCATGTCTCAACACAACTTCCTCCCTGGAGATTTTCCTCTCAAGTTTAATTATCCTTTAGCCAGCTCCAATGATGGTCGATCTGTATTGTTAGGGCAGTGTCTGGCTGACAGGTGGAAGTGTTTTGCTCTGATACAATTAGCATACTATGAAACACTTCTGATACAAACAGCATCTTGATAAAGGAAGGCATGTTTTCTTCTCTACCAACTTTTGTCTGAAAGTTTCTCATACTTACCCAGACTGCAAGATGTCAACTTTTCTCTGTCTAACCTCAGCGCGTTAAGAACTTGACAGATTTTCTTCATCACTTCTTTTCCTAAACCAGTTGAAAGAAAGTTGCCGAGATACAGCATCCTGATCACATCCCCTCTGAAAATAAAGACAGTATATATAGAACTTAATTTTGCTATTACACCTGAGAAAGTGAACAATGTACAGTATCGACCAGCGACAGGCATCTTTTTAATACCTGCCCTATGATCTAGCAAAGGTTTGTTTTTCTTGAGTAACAGGAACTTGAGAGGCAGGTGTACTGTGACAAGGTCTCACCCACAGTCTTTATCATCCTCTTAACTTTCCTCCAGCTGGCTCCTTCAGATCCAGGTGGCCACTTTCAGCCCTCATGTTTTCACAGACATGACAAAAGACGTATCAGCCATGCCTGGCCCTTTGTATCAGGAAAGCCAATGTTTCTCTGGAAACCTTGCCCTGTGAAGCTTCTGCATGACTCACTGGCTGCAACATAAATTATCATAATATCATCATAATTGTAACTGGCTTAAACTAATTAGAATTTATTGCCCGGGCTTCTGTTTGCAAGAAGAAAGGGAAATTTGTGTGAATTTATAGAGCAACTCACAATGTCTCCCCCAGGGAGTATCAATGACAACTCCAGAAACCAGTTTACACTTAGCATGGTGTCCAATGTATCCATTGTCAGCATCCCTCCCTCTCCAGCCCTATCTACTCACCCACTCACCCATCCATAGGCCTGATAGATACAAGATGTGCCTGAATTTCAGCTCAAGGCAGGAGGATCAGGAATTCAAGGTCATTCTCCGCTACATAGCAAGTTTGAGGCCAGCCTAGCATACATGAAAAAAAAAAATACAGATAGGAAAAAATAGTATTTATGTCTTGATTGTGAGGATAGAAAGACTAACCAAGACATGTTAGTGTTAACTTTATCACTCAAATAATTTTGACTAAATAATCAGAGGCAGCAAGATGAAGACTTATCACATACCTTCCCAATCTTTTATGCTGAAAGAAAGGTTCGTTTTCTTTATGACAGAGATTAAGTCATGGGAAGAAATGGGTGAAATAGCAAACTGAGGTATTTTTGGTCCCCTTTTCCTACGTAGTCTTTCTATATCCAGGAGGAAGTGTTGCCCTCCTTAAAGCAGCCAGTACAACTGAGTTCTTTCAGCAAACCCTCTTATGTGCCTGGCTTGTCCTTTAACCCATGGACAGGCTCTGGACCACTGTGGGGCTTGACTGAATAGACTTATATTCCACCGAAGGTATGCACAACAAAAGGAGGTGGGTGTGACCTGGACATACACTTCTGTGAAGTCTCCCGGGAGAATACAAATCTCACTTGTAATAACACAAACTTAAAACTTCCTAGGCATTCCTACCGTTGCTGCAGGAACTGCTCTGTGTGCACCAGTTCTTCAAAGTCGCCCTGATAATTACGGGAGCCCTCATCAGTTCTTCTTCCCCTGGAGGCGCTCAGGCTTTCAACCAGGATATATTCAACTAGCCATACTGACTGTCACACGTTCTTTCTTTTCTTTCGCCAGCTTAGTGTTTCCATTCAGGACATTTTATCTCTGTGCAAAGACAGGAGTTGAAGCTGATGAATGGATCAAAATACTGCGATGGAAGTTGGTGAGCTTTTTTGTTTTGTTTTGTTTTTCGAGACAGGGTTTCTCTGTGTGGCTTTGCGCCTTTCCTGGAACTTGCTTTGGAACCAGGCGGGCCTTGAACTCACAAAGATCCACCTGCCTCTGCCTCCCAAGTGCTGGGATTAAAGGCATGTGCCACCACCACCACCCGGCGGAAGTTGGTGACTTTTAAAAGTCCCCGGAAGTCTTGTCTTGATAACTAATGTGTTGATGACGTAAGGTATACTCCAGTTATCAGAGCAGGTCCCAGAATCAAAGGGAAGTCTGTTTGCAACTCTGTGGAATAATCTGTGCTTGCTTAAGGGATATTAAAGGAAAGAGGAGGTTGTAAGAAGGAAGGGTGGCGTTGTGCTTGGCCTTCAGCACAGCCTCAGTCGTAGCTCCTGGCCGTCTTCCTGTAAGGTGTGTTGGTCAGCCCCATTTTCTCTGGAAGAGAATATTGGGATTGGAAGGTCTCAGAGAGGGACGTTGACATATGCTTCAACTTGGAAAGCCTTTCAATTGTCAAGGAGGGAGCTTGGGGAGGAGCTTGGTTCTCAAAGCTGCACATTGTGTATCAAGCACCAAAGGTGTTTGATCTTCCTGCTATGTACTTCCCAAAGGGAAGAGAGTTAAAATAATTCACCAATCCTTACATTTTTCACCATGTATGTTATAGAGTTGATAGTCAAGTACAAGTTGTCTAAAATTTCCTGTAAGTGTAATTAATATGTTGGCAGAGTTTTTCATTGGGACCACTGGTCCGTTCTGTCTTGCCAGCTGGCTCCCAAATAACCACACAGAGACTTATTAATTATAAGCGCTCGGCTGTTATGGCTTAGGCTTGTTGCTAACTAGCTCTTACATCTTAAATTAGCTCATATTTCTTATCTACACTCTATCACATGGTGGTACCTTTTTTGGCACTGCATGTTCATCTCATGCTTCCACTGCGTCTGGCTGGTGACTCCGCCTCCTTCTTTCCTGCCTAACTTCTACCTGCCTAGCTATTGGTTGTTTAGCCCTTTATTAAACCAAGCAGAGTGACAAATCTTCACAGTGTACAAAAGGATTATTCCATAGTAGTGAGATTATATATTAGTCTGGTTTTTATTTCTTTCATGAAATGCACGAGGCAAGCTACTTATGAAATAAAAGAGGTTCACAGTGTTTGAGGTTCAAGGGCATAGCACTCACATCAGCTCAGCTTCTGAGGAAGACCTCTTGGGAAATGAAGACAGGGATATGTGGAGGATGGGAACCTCACACTTCCAAACAGGAAGCCAGAGATCAAGTGGGGTTGAGGGGGTGTGGGTCAAGCTCAGACTTCTAGAACTCTCTCCAGCGCAGTACTCCCTTCCAATGGCAGTGTAACAGTAACATAAGGACATCCTAGTAAGTCCTTTCTTATAAAGGCTTGATCATATCAATGCCACCACCCTTGGGAACAAGCCTTTACATACTTACTATCTTGAAACCTATGGTGTATTCAAAGGCAAAACACCTTTTCCTTTTTTTTTTTTTTTTTTTTTTTTGGTTTTTCGAGGCAAGGTTTCTCTGTGTAGCTTTGCGCCTTTCCTGGGACTCACTTGGTAGCCCAGGCTGGCCTCGAACTCACAGAGATCGGCTTGCCTCTGCCTCCCGAGTGCTGGGATTAAAGGCGTGTGCCACCACCGCCCGGCGAAAACACCTTTTTCTTAATCAGTGTGTGTGTGTGTGTGTGTGTAGTTATTGTATCTATAGGTCTGAAAACGGATATCCTTAAAGCCAGGCTTATAGCTCAGTGATAGGAACAGTCCTCCCTGGTGAAAAGGTATGTGTGTGTGGGAGGGGGGCAGCTGTGAACATTGCTGAGCATCCATGTGTTTTGGTTTTTGGTTTTTGTCTTTTTGGTTTGAAATCCAAGTTAATACAGTGCCCATTCTGAGACTGCTTCTGTGCTGATTCTGAGTGGGGAAGGCTTTGTCATGGCCAACCTAGGCTGAAAATGACTCCATTTCTAATTCCATGTATTTTGTTATTATAAGAATGACACATAATTATTATAGAAAATTTAAATTTGAAAGCAGTTCAAATGTGTATTTTCAGACTTCTGGCCAACTGGATCTTTAAGAACATAGCCCTTCTCTGGTGGTTTTCACTGGTTCCTTCCTCTTAACAGTATATTATCAGCATCTTTCAAAGTCCACAACTGCAGACCTGAGTCTTCCTTTGGATTGGACAGTGCTGTGTCTGTGCTTTCCTAGGAAAGTATCAGATCGATTCCCAAAGTGTAACATTGTAACAGCCACTTTACTATGTCTGCAGTGAAAATTAAAAACAAACATTAGGCGGGGAGGCATGTCTATAATCCCAGCACTCAGGAGGCAGAGGCAGGAAGATCTCTGTGAGTTCAAGGCCAGCCTAGTCGACAGAGCAAGATCCAGGACAGGCACCAAAACTACACGGAGAAAATCTTGTCTCGAAAAACCAAACCAACCCACCAAACAAACAAACACTAAAACTTGGTAGAGGTGTGGTAATTTATAGCAGAATGTCTCCTTTACTGCTCAACATGTCTTCCTTACTATTTCAGAGTCAGTATCTCAAAATGACTCAACAATAGATGTACCTATGTTTTATTACAGTCAAAACTAAGAAAACAGCTGGACCAAGGAGAGGATACTGTGCGATCTCGGTCATTCATCTTCAAATAGAACTTTCTTGGCTCGGGCAAAGTGGAACGTTCCAGGTGCTCTGATCTGCGGCAGGCTTCAGAGGGAAGGTCATTAAAGGATTTCCTCGGAAAACAAACACAAAGTAGACCGTGGTGGGGAGCTGGATGTGGTTTGCTGATTCACAGAAAACAGCTGGCTGGACCAGCCATCTGCTCAAGACCGTGGAAGCAGCACCCGGCTGATGGAAACTGCCTAACTCCCACTTCCAGGTGGAGCCACTCTCAGAACACGGTGCAAGAAGAAGAGTTTGCTCTCACGAGGCTCAGGCTTGTTGACTTCAGCTGCCTGGCGTCCTGCCTCAAGTCACTGTTGGCACAACTTAACTTCAGATGTGTTATTAAACAGCAGTATGTTGGGGGCTCAGGCTGCTCCTTTAGGAAGCAATTTAAGATAATAAACACCAAGGACTTTCAAAGGAGGGGCTGGTTCTGTTTTGTTTATATACAAAAACCTCAAATAGGGCTGAAGAGGTGGCTCAGCCATTAGAAGTGCGTCTGCTTTTGCAGAGAACCTGAGTTCCGTTTCTAGGACCCCAGACCAAGTGGCTCACGAACACCTCTATCTCCAGCTTCAGTGGGAACAGATGCCTCTGATGACCTTGGGCACCTGCACACAGGTACACATACTCACACACATGCACATAATGCAAAAAATCATTTAAAAAGTTTTCAAAACTAAAACTTAAAAAATGTTCATCCTATCTATTTTTCCTTTCAAACGGCTTAGAAATGAGGCTGGTGAGGTGGCTTGGTAAGCCATCTTAGCATTTACCACGCCACACTCAACAACCTGAGTGGGATTCCCCAAAACTCGCATAGACGTGGAAGCAGAGAACCAACTTCACAAAGTTGTTCTCTGACCTCTACGTGCATGTCAGCATATGTGCCCCACATCACAAATACATACAATAAGTACTTTTTAAAAAGCTTACAAATCCAGTCGATCCTTTACTTCTAATGATAAACTGTAAAAACTACATGTCTTGTGGGTAACTAGACAGGAAAAAGTAAATTAATGTCTAATAAAGGGTGAGGATGTTTTAAACAGCAAGAAAATGCACATTGGAGAAGGGTGATAAGCAGTGGGTGAACTTTAGTTTAATGGTTATCATCGCAAATGTAACACACTTATAAGCACTAAGTTATCTTTAGCTGCCATTTCTTCACATTAGTTGAGACTTCACCATAAAGGATGCCCTCTGTCTCTCTCCAGATCACTGTATGAGAGGAGCCCCGGGAAGCACCCCGAGATTATTAAAGGGCAGCTGCTGTCACATAGCTGTTGCAAACGGCAATACGAGGATTGAATTGGAATGACATACTCGTGTTCAGAGGTCATGAATAGATTCAAACTTCTATTACCATTGCTGATGTGGCTTTTAAAGACGGAAGTTAGAAGGGACACAAAGGGGTGACGAGCCGAGAACTGGTGCCGGGCTGCTGGAACTCTGTTCTTGCAGTAGAAGGAGACAGTGGTTAGCACTTTTGTCAAGATCCCTGAGCAAACAGCTTACAGGAATGATTTACTTCACTTCATGGCTCTAGATGTTTCAGCTCACCGTGGTCAGGGTGTGGTGCAGCAGCTCACGTCATAGCAGGCAGGAAGCAGAGCAAGGCAGTAACAGGAAAGAGAGGAGGCAAGATGGAGACTCCGTACGTCATTGTGAGTGGCATACTTCCAACCAGGCCCCATCTTCCACATTCTGCCACGTCCTAGTAGTCTGTTCAAATTCTGACCCATTTGGGTGAAATAAATGGATTACACCTGTCATTAGGTCAGCCCCCTTCTCTCTGGAATGTCTTCAAGGACATACCCACGAGGTATTTTGGCATTTCTCAAGTTGGCGTCAAGATTCATTCGTAGTACCTTGTTAAATATTTTTTTTCCCTGTTGTTTCAACAGCTGAGACTCAGAAATTGTTTTTTCAAGAGGGTTTTTGGAGCGAGGTTGTGAATCAGTGGTAGACTCCTCACTGCAAGAAGGGGCATTTAACTTGTTATGTTTGTGTTCTATGGAATAAAGCCGTGTCCAGATAAAATGTACTGTTGAGTTGGCAAGTAAACCTCCTCACCTTGAGAGCTAAGGTTTCATTTCCGTAGAAACAAGTCTTTCTTCACGTGTTAAATATTCTTTTTACCTTCTGTAAAATTTATTTATATCCTTCGGTTCTGTTTATTGAATAAAAACTGCATGATTTTGTTGTACTTGTCTAATTATGTTCTTATAACATTTTTATTGCTTTCGGAGTAGAGTAAGGTAGAAAAGACCACTCAGCAACCACTGATACACTAGTGATCTACTCAAAGCACTGCTTGCGCTGCCTTTTTGCCAAGCATGACTTCATCTGCCAACCTGGAACAGGGTGACCAGGAGAAACAGCTGAACCAATGGGTGGTTGCCCTTAACAACCTGCTGACTGCCACTGGAAGCATCTGTAAACTCTTGCTTGGCCACCCACCTTGTGGTTTAGAGTGGAAAATAGGAATACAAGCTGCACCCAGGATGGAAGCCTTCCAGGAGCTGGCCTGGTCGTGGCCCGCCTGTGAGGTTGCCTCTCTTCCACTCACATTACTGCGGGAGCGCTTTCTCCAGAAAGACTCCCTCACACTTTCAAAACTTAGATACAAGGGACTAATATCATAAATAGCAATGATACTACAGTTACAGCAGGAGGCACACAAGACTGGAAGCTTAGGAAACATCTGAGTCCCTCCAGGGATTTAGTTGAATACGGAAAGGGCAATAAATACATACATGACCATATACAGCAGTCAATACTGTGAGGGGTCTGCAAAGCAGGGTAGGAGAGTGGGCAGGGCATTAGACCATGTTAGAGGGGCTGACATGAAATGGGGAAACTACCACACACACCCCCACTTGCCGAGGATCAGGTTATAGGCTTTATAGGCTTTATCTGCTTTTGGTTGTTCAGGGAGACTATCATGCTTTTACCTCCAGAGAAGAGGCTGGTGGTGGTGGTGGGGCTCTTAGCTAGTTCCCCAAACCCAAAATACCACAAGGGAGGGTGTTATGTGTAGATAACAGATCAGAGCAGGGGATGTAGGAGAAAGGTGAGTGAGGCATGTCTCTCCAAGTTCCCCTAAGAAAGACACAGCCAAATGTTGGCAATTGTCAAGATTCCTTCTGGGGAAATCTTACTCCACATACTCCTACAAGGACAGTAAACTCTCCCCTTGGCGAGGGAAGACTAGTGCAGCTGGAGAGGCTGTCCCCTGCTTCAGAGCCCCTGGGCATTAGAACACTGTGAGGTGTGTCATGTCATCCCCGTCCCGTCCCGTCCCCCCCCCCCCCCCCTCTGAAGATGTGAGCCCGCTCAGGCAGAGAGAACATGAAGACTGTGGTAGAGGACATAAGACCCTACTGGCCCATCCTTCCACACTTCAGACCGTCACCAAGGAAATCATACAGTGGAGGGCCAGGGTGGAGCCATGCTTCAAGTAGAGTTGCTTACCCACCTGTGCTGGAGGACCAGCTTTACTTTTTGAAACATTTCTGACCTATCATAGGCAGGGATTCTAGAAAAGTCATTAAAAATGACTTAAGGGGGCTGGAGAGGACCAGAGAGAGGTTCCTAGCATCCACATCAGAGAGTTCACAGCCATTGTAAACTCCAGTGCCTCTTCTGGCCTCTACAGGCACCCCCCCACACACACACCTAGCCCCCCACCACACACATAACACATAAATAATAAAATGAAGTGAAATTATACATCCCATTTTAAATATCAGATTCAGCAGACATCAGATTAGTGTAGATTATTTTTCTTCGGTGCTAGGGAGAGGCACGTTTTTAAGTGCCAATTTCTGTATTTTCTAGCAGTATAGAACAGCCTAGGCTGTGGGCCACATTCTGAGTAGCATAGGTACAGCTGTCTGGCAGGCAAAAGAGGGAAAGCCCAGTTGGGAAGGAATCTATGTGAGGTTAGCAGGCTTTGGGATGCAAATGTTTAGTTAACAGAGTCTGGGGAGGACTCATCTAATCAGCTGAAAAATCTCTACAGCAAGAGGAAAAGCCCTGAGTGGAGATGGTCTCCATCTCCGGGCTTACTCTACAGTCCCACCTCCCAGCTTCTTGCACCAGTTCCTTATAATGAACACACATACACATAAACCCCACAGATCTGCCTGAGGACTTTCTCCCCAAGCAGCTCGTTTTATTTTGTTGCTTGAAGTATTTTAAATTTTTACTTATTGTTATTGCGTATGAGTGTGGCCAATTTGAGTTCGATCCCCAGACTTATGCAGGAGAGAACTGACTCCCGAGTTGTCCTCTGACTGCCACACACGTATGCATGTGTCTGCACACACAGCACTAACAGGTGGAATTTTAAAAGTTATTCTAGTTTTATGTTACCTTTACGAAAGAATATTTAGCCATTCCCACCTCCTGGTTTTACAAATGACCATTAATGTATCCACACATTCCCTGAGACAGAAGCTCAAATGCAGCACCCAGTCAATAATCCAGGGACAGCACTGGCACTGACTTCCTGGGGGGAGTGGTGGCCGTCCCCAGAGCAGACATTCCAAGCCAACAGCGTGTCCAAAGCTGTGCTCTGGGAGTGCTGGAGACTGGCACACAAGCAGTGCCTGTGTACTGAATCACCCAGCGACGGACTGATCAGGAGAGCCACTCCTGGACCTCTCAGGCATACCAAGCAGAGAGAACCTCTTTGCTGGTGATTCAGTCAGGCTCATGGATGAGGCTTTTTTGACAGTTTATACTAGGTAAAACAATCTCTAATACAATCCCTACAAGAAGCATTCACTGCTTATTCACGTGGCTGAAGGCCAGAATTAAGTCCATTACAGTTTTGAAGGTCTGAAAAAAGAGGCCTATACAAAGCTCATTCTGTATTTTTAAAAATACTATTTTATTTATATTTGTGTATGAAAAAGTGGCTATACTGTCATTTTTATATACATACTGATAGTGGAGAAGAACTCAGTCACATGGCATTTCCAATGTACAGAGAACACAATAATTAAAGCACTGTTACAGAAAGAGAAGAGAAATCAAAAGCAGTGATTTTCGTTCTCACTGAAGAGCAGCACCCTCGAAGAAGAATCAAATCCATTAGTAATACTCATCTACACCGAGATCATATACAGAGGAAAGTTAGAGATTGTACTTACTTTATTATTTTTACTAAGCCATTCATCTTCCTCACACTCAATGCAAAGAAATAAAATACAATCTTAAGAAAAATATGTCCTCATTATTCTCCTCAGTAAAAGGGTCTCTGTGGCATGTGCAGAGGAGCACTGTGCATACAGCAGGTGTGCTTGCTGGCTCCAGAGCGTCAGTGTTCCACCCTGATCCCGACGCACTGCAGAGAAGACCACTCGTCAGCAGGCATCCACACTAACTCCATGGGAGCTGCACTAGAATAAACCATTTTTGTGGCGTTCCCAGATCTCACTAAGTAAGAAAAGACTTTATACACATAAATATAACAATTGATCTGTCTATAAATTATAGCTGTAGGCTCTTCTTTAGTGTAAGGTGGAAAAGCGGCCCTTTGAATACAGAGATACAAGTATTACTGTGGTCTAACGATTGCTGGACTGGTGCAGTGTTTTTGCAATGAAGACAAGGTACACATCAAAAGCACTGTTGGATTAAGACACTTCCACAACTTTTATCAGTTCTTCAAATAATGGAGCCAGTTCCTTTTCAAGGCTGACAATTAGTCCTAAAAGAGATTTAAAAAATGAGATGTTAGAAAATGTTTCTTATGAACTCTGAGCTGAAATAAACCCTTTCTCCTAATGTTCTTTTGTTGGGGTATTTCACTACAGCCGACAGAAAAGAAACTATCTCTAAATCTCAATCATACTCAACTTGTGTACAAGCATTTACAATCTTCAAACTGCAATTTAACTGATGGGTCTATAGAATTAAGTCATTGTTAGCATCCAAGATGTATTCTGTTTCTGTCCTGTAACCTTTCATTTTCGTAGGCTGTTTTAATGTGAGCAAGAGATAGCATACAAAATGCAACACTGAACTGACTAGCTTCTACTGCAAAAAAACCCAATCTCTTACGCCATCTCATCTGCACCTGAAAACGACTCTGTAAGATGGAAAAGGCCCCGTTATGCGGACATGGGAACTAGGAATCAAGAAAGTGACGGTGGGGCTGAACCACAAATGCAGGGTTTCTCATGACACGTCCATCATTCCGAGTCCACCGTGCTGCATGTGCCACCGTGCCAGCTACAAGCACAGTCCTATAAGGAAGTAAAATCTGCATCTGCAGGACTGCTAACATACCTGTGTTGGCATTACTGCTGGCTATGAAACTCACCACCAGAGGCAAACGATTGAACTGAACCACCTAAAAGGAAAATAAGATCTAAACAGTGTGTTGCATGGTGAAAACACAGTTAAGATTCAGTTGAAACATCAACTTAAACAGCTGAGCATGAACTTTCAAGGCAAGTCTTTACCTGTCACAACAGAGGAACTGTGTTGAGGCATCAGAGCTGTGTAAGCTAACGGCACCATCTACTGGAGTTAAAAGTGATCTAACACACACTTCATAGGATAACAAGCTCTTTATTGTTAAAGTTGTAAGTACTTTTCCATAATAATCATTTCCTGACATGAAAACATCAAATAGACTAGTTTTAACATAAGTACTTTGAAGGTTAATTTTTTTTAAATTCTATCTCCCTCATACTAAAATTTAGACTTATACTAAAAACAGTTTATACAAAAGATATAAAAATGATAGGTGAAAGTAGTAAGCATTTGGTAGCTATATACTGAATATACCAACCTGGTAGGTATTGTAGTAACAGATGATACTTTTATTTTTTGAAAGTCCGAGTTTGCTGCCTTGGTCTGTTGCGAGGGCAAAAGTGGACAAGAAGCCAGGCCTCAGGGCATGCTCTGGAGCACTGTCGTTAGCCACTAGGGATGAGTAATTAATAAAAATTATGCAGAGTATCATGGGAAGAGTTTAACAGCCATTTTCAAAAAAAGCTTAAACCCATAAAAACCTAGGCACAAAGGTATATTTATAGTGTTGAAAACCTTACTACTACTGCTACCCGGGTCTCATGAATTCAGGTGGGAAAATTACTTAATCACAAGTTCAGTAATCATAATTCAGGGAAGATATGCTGACTTACATGCAATAAAGTGAATATTCTGAGAATATGCTAGACTAAAATGGAAAAAGCTACAAAATCGTTCGCTCCCATAAAACCACCAGAAGCATGGTCTCTCATACAAGCTCACAGCCCTACAGCTGGCTGCCTGCTTCATGTTCCTCTCACTCATTAAAGGCCGGACTAGTGTTAGCTGCACAAATTAAGTGTGTAGCTTCAGATTTCACAGAGCTCTGTGTAAGAACATTAGGGCTGGAGAATCACCTGAGTCCTCTTTATGGAGGTAAGAAAAAGCAGGTGACCCGCCCATAGCCACCCATGCTGTGTGGTAGGTGACAGATCAACAATGGACTCTTATGTCTTGTCACCAACTGTCACCAACTCAATGCACAGCTCTGGACAGGCAGTGTCCTCTCTGTACTTGATCATGTTAATGTATAAAATGGAAGAACTACTCAGGTGACCTCTAAAGCATGTTTTAATCTTAACATGCAAAATTATCTGATATGTCTGTCCTCATGTGGAAAAGAAATTATAAACCAAATGCATAAGACATTGTTTAATCTTTAATCTTTGGTATGTGAAACTAGCAACATCCACTTTGATCATGCCAGAAGATACAAAGAGTAAACAATCTGAGTTCACACTAACTTTGTTATAGCAAATGCATGTTTAAAAAAAGCCAAGAATCAGCCAAAATCATGTTAGGAGGATATGATAAAAAAAAAACACTTGTATGCATGCATCAACTTCTCAAGAATTAATAAAGTAATTATGACACTAAAGTTTTTAAAAAATGTATTTCTAGTAAAGAAGCAAAAATCCACTTAAGATTAAAAAGCCATCAGGCTGAACTAGTGATGTGGTTCAGGGACTGACTGCCCGTCTGCTTGCAAAACTCTCTTCCAATACTGAAGATATATTTAATGGTTTGCATTATATCATAAGCATCTTCAATAAAAAACTGGGCCTATGGTAAATGCATGCTGCAATTTTAGATGTTAACATGGTCCAGCTGACATGTAACTCACTACAGGTTCCATACCTAGTCTCCAACAGACAAAAGCATATACTTCCTCAAAAAACTAAAACAGTCTTTCAAATTTGTTGAAATAAGCTTTATATATTTTTAATTATTTAATAGAAAACTTTTCTGTCAAAAGTCAACACGCCATATGCATGAAGTACTCAGTTTTACCTTTAATAACAGGCACCCCGTCTCTATCTGATACAACGATTGCATGGAGCCCTTCAACGCTACAAGAAAACAAAGTTCAGTATTACAAAATCATTGCGATGTCTACAAATATGTACCTCAGACTCATGATAATTCTCAAGTGTGTGTGTGTGTGTACGTGTGTGTGTGAGAAAGAGAGAGACAGAGACAGAGAGAGAAAATGACACAGTGTGCACGTGGAGGTAAGCTGACAGCCCCAGGTCTCTAGTCTGCCACGGCATACGCCAGACTAGCTGGCCATGACCTTCCGGGGATTCTCCCATTTCACTATAGGAGCACTGACTTCAGGCAAGTTCTGAGGACCCAGACTTGGGTCTTTACACTTGCACATTAAGTCTCTACTCACTGAGCTGTATATTCTCATTGATTTTTTTTTTAATCTGTGTGCCTAACCGTATATCTACAACACGCATGAAGGTTCCTTCCAAAGGCAGAAGAGAACATCAAATTCCCTGGAACTGGAGCTACAGGCAGTTGTCAGACACCAGTGGGGGTGTTGGGAACTGAACCAGGCTCCACATTTTGCAAGAGTAGCAAGTGCTCTTAATTACTGACCATCTCTCCAGCCCCTCAAAGTTATATTCTCAAGTGAAAAAGAAACTCGCTTTGCAAAATGTAACTGAAGCAACAAATTATGGAACACAATGTGTAAGCAAGCCTTGTGTGTGTTGTGTATTGCCTACACACAAGCGTGTACACGTGTGCACTCATACCCGTGTCTGTTTGTAAGTACACAAATATCTCTGTCAGCAGATGCTTCTAGCAGCAGAACTACATGACTGCCCGACAGCAAAGGAAGCTTCTGAACTGTATGAACAGACTGTCTACTGAGAAAACATCAAATTCAAAGACAGATGCTCAGGGCTGGAGAAACGCTGCAGCGGTTGAGAACACTGGTTACTGTTCCAGAGGACCCAGGTTCAATTCCCAGCACCCACACAGTAGCTCACAACAATTGTTTGGACCTCTTGTTCCAGGAGATCCGACACCCTCACACAGACATACATGCAGACAAAACACCAATGTTCATAAAATAAAAATAAATTATTTTTTAAAAAACACGATGCTTACTATGTTATTTAAAATGTTTAGAAAAATCTGAACACCACAGGTTTTTCTGATTTCCACAGTAATTAATTTCCACAGTAGCTAATGCACGAAGAGAGGAGGTAAAAAGTAGGGTATTCTTCTTATTGGATTACAAGTCCACAGAGACACAAGCCTAAGAATGTAGAACAGCTACATTCTTAAAGCACTCCTTTTTAGAAATCCTTTTGAGAGGTCACAAACCGAGAAGTTCTTCTGTTTCTGCACACAACAGATCAAGAGTGATCTGAAGAGATTTTACTAAGTAATTTTTGGGCTATCAACAGACACATTCATAAGAAATAAATTTTATTAATGGGCAAAAAATCTAAAGCTTACTAAAATAACTACCTTCCTTCTAAAAATTCCATTAGTATTAAGGACAGAACACCGGGGCTGATGGTGTGGCTGGGTGTTTGCAGAGCACACATAAAGCCCTGAACTCAGCCCCTAACAGTCTCCCCCCGCCCCACCCCCCAGCAATCCTCCTACAAAAGGCATCAACCAAACTGTTTTTCATATAATTACGAAACATTGGCTGTTTTTGTTTGTTTGTTTGTTTGTTTGTTTTTTCGAGATAGGGTTTCTCTGTGTAGTTTTGGCATCTGTCCTGGATCTCGCTCTGTAGACCAGGCTGGCCTCTAATTCACAGATATCCGCCTGGCTCTGCCTCCCAAGTGCTGGGATTAAAGGCGTGCACCACGGCCACCTGGCTGTCACTGGCTGTTTTAAAACATGGAAAGCCTGAGATGTATGTGGGGGGGGGCGGGGGTGGCAGGCAACTAGATTTTAAAATACAGACCCAAGAACAAGATTTAACAGAGAATTAAAAACGTATTTTATTGATACCTGGAACTGGTCTGACTTTGTTGAGAAGTATAGAAATAAAGCAGTTAAAACCATGAACCCAGGAAGCTGGAGAGATGGCTCAGTGGTTGAGAGGATTGGGTTTTAAAAAACTCAGGTTCAATTCCCAGCATTCACATGTCAGCTCACAACCACCTGTAACTCCAGTCCCAGATGACCTGACATCCTCCCTGACCTCCACAGACACCACATTCACATGTCAGCTCACAACCACCTGTAACTCCAGTCCCAGATGACCTGACATCCTCCCTGACCTCCACAGACACCAGCCACACATACGATGCATAGGCATATATACACATAAAACATCCACACACATAAATACAATTTAAAAAATAAACAAAAACAACAAAAATGCATGAACCCCACCAACCCCACGCTTCCAGCATCAAATCCAAGTGTTCACAACCCGATTGTTTCCTTGTTCTTTCTGTTCTTTAAGGTGTAATAAGCCTGTTTTCAAGAAATGATCTGCAAATATGAATGAAAGTGGACTCAGTCCTTCTGAAAAGGGTGACGTGAATCCCTCCCCTGCCACTGTGTTATGGCAGATACTCTTCTGCCCCTTTGAAGTGCTGCAGATTGAACCTGGGGCCTTCTGAGTTCGAGACAAATATTCTATCACTGAGACACATTCCCAGCCCTTTACGATATTCTTAAACTGCATAAATCTCTTGTAAGAGCCTTACCATATGTGATTTCTGTTTAGTTAAAAGGTAAATAAATTGTCAGAATTCAAAAAGAAAACAAACATTTACTTCCAACCATTAAAGCTGCTCAGCTAGGAAACTGGGGTCCTCAGCGGAGGTGAACTTGCTGACATGAATAAGGAAAGCAGTTGGATGAAAACATCACCACAAACACACCAACATCAAAGGGAAGCTCAGGGGTTCCACAGCATGGGACACACAAAGCGGGACCGATGGAGAGCTGATCCAAGAGGAAGCACAGAACAGAAAAGATGCCTGTTCCTGGTCTGAAGGCAAATGAAAGAAAGAGACACCTTGAAACGACTCTTGATAAAAACACTCAAGGTTTCTTTCGCTTTTTAGCTGCGATCTTAATATTTTTATTTATTGTATGTGTGCAAGCATGTGGTCAGAAGTCAATGTGTAGGAGTCAGTTCTATACTTCAACTGTGCATGTCACAACACCCACATCAGGCTTTACAGCAAGTACCTTCACCTGCTGAGCCATCTAAGCATCCTTGTGGTTGAGACAGAATCTCAACTTCCGTCACCTTCCAAATGCTGGGATTACAGGCCTATCCACCATGCCCAGCTCACTTTCACATTGATTTTAATGTTTTAGTACAATAAGCAAATACTAGTTAGTGAATTTATCTGTGTACTGGTTAGTTTTTTGTCAAGTTTTTTGTCAAGGTAGAGTCATCTGGGAAGAGGAAACCTCAACTAAGAGCATGCCTCCTGCACTGGACTGGCCTGTAGGTTAAGTGCAGGGCATTTTCTTGATTGATGGCTGATGAGGGCGGTACCACCCCAGGGCAGGTGGTGCTGAGTTATATAAAAAAGCAATCTCAGCAAGCCATGAATAAGAAGCATTCTTCCACGGCTTTCAGTTCCTGCCCTGACTTTTCATGATGAACTATAATCTGTAAGATGAGATAAACCCTTTCTCCCCATGTTCCTCTTAGTTAGTGTTTTATCACAACAATAAAAGCAAATGAGGACAGTCCATATTCCCAAAAACATTTGTAAGCAACAATAAGAAAAGTTTTAAAGTTTTAAAAAGTAATAAGGTCACAAAGCAACTATTATTTCTCCCACTGTTCACTAAAGTTCCCCTGCATGGCTTTAGCCTGTACCACTGGTTCTGTTGCCATGCATTAGCGTGCGAAGCTATAACTACTGTCATGCCCATTTGTGTGAAAAAGAACCTGCAGCTAGTCTCTATAATTTGCCATTTTATTCAGAGGAAGAATATTAAAATTAATTTAAAGATTTCCCATTATTTCATTTAACATACCAATATTATTTCCTTCATGAATACATAAGAAAAATACAACATATAAATCAAAACCAGAACACACTGCCATTAATTTGCACTGATCTGTAATCAGAGTAAAGCGTAAGCTACTATGTGAACACAACAACAACTCAAGAGTCCAAAGGAACGTTCATTCTTCCAACCTACAGAGATAACTGATATCCACCCACAACCACTCATACTTTAGATTGGGAGATAAGAAAAAGGGTTTCATAGAGTATTCTGCTAGACTGTCTCAAAGACTGTTCAGTCCAATCTGACTGTTTTGTTCAGGAATGTGAAAACCCAGGACCAAAGCCACTCTTCCCCTCCCTCCTGTCTCATCCTGGACGATCACAAATTGTGAGTTACTTGTAAACAGTTGTGAATGCAGACAAAAGAGGCGCTCGTCAACTTTTTTTAAACACTAAACTAAGGTAACTTTTAATGAGTTCAAGTGAGAAAGGCCCCTGGATTAGTAAACTATGTAAAAAGAAGTGCGTAATCTTAACACCTAAGCCTTGTACAACGGCACATCAAAAGCCCAGTGTGGAGACAGAGGCAGGCTGAGGTTTTAAGTATGAACCCTTGTCCAAGCCTAGTATTTTTCGACTATGTTGACTCAGCAATGAGGTCCTAATAATAACATTAAACATAATGGCAACTTCTTAATTTTTTTTCTTAAATTTACTTAAGAACTTTAAACTATAATCCAATAAACAACTATCATAATGTGTTTTAAAAAACTTGAAAGTGGCAAGAAATCTAAGTCCTGGGCTCCAGCACCTATTTCCTATTGAACATAAACAAGTCATGTGACAGCTCTAGTTTTATGTTATCTATCCACAAACTCAAGTCACTACTTATAATACTTGGGGTTAGTTATGAATTTAAGTGTGGGAAATAATTACCACGACACATATAAAATACTTATCTAAAAAGGTGAAACAGAATACTTTGTAAGATGAATGTTACACAGGATGCATTCAGTAACAAATTAGTATTTTCTTACCTTGGCAACTTTTTGTACAGGAATCGCTTTAGATCCTGAAAGAGAATAATTTTTTAAAAATCATATTATGGTATGCTTTTCTAGCCCTGTCCCTATCCCCCTTTAAAGAATGTGAAGTCATCATTTTTAATTGGTGTTTCATCTTTTACTTGCATAACTTGGAAGAGGTTAACTAACCTTTTTTTAGGCCTCAGTTTCATTATATGTATGCAGGGATAATCATAGACCCTACATCATAAGAATGCTATAAAATTTTAGTAAGGTGTATGTTAGTGTACCTGGAATAGGGAAACACAAATATACATTTGCTGTAAAACAAGATCACGTTGTTTCATAATCATTTACATCCTGATAATACTGTATTCACTTGGGTACAGTCTATAAACTTCTTCCCATGTCCTTACAGATTTTTCACGACCGTTTTTAATGATCCAAAGTCAGTTAGATAAACTACTCTAGTATTCAGTTTCTTGACCAAAGATAATGACAATGAGATGTATTTAACATGGAACATAGTTCAGACTAAGAGAACAGAAGGCGATCTTGTCTCATTACAAACTCATCTGGAAACATTCACTGACAATTCAAGTATCAATTATGAGCTCCACCCTAAATGCGTGCTGTTTTGAACCTTCATCTCCAAACCTGAACGAGTATCTTATTCCATGTCACCACCACGAACTTACTTTTGCTCCCGTCTTAAATATTCACACAAAAACGGAACATAGGTTGCAAAAGGGGCACCCGTTAGAAATCCTTTTAGATTGCAACAATGAACTAGAGACATCGTGAGCACTTAGTGAAAAAGGAATCAGAGCACTGTCCTACGGAACAGGTACTGACTCAGGGAAAGGCAGGAAATCATCCTTTAGAACTTCAAATGTTAACTACACCGAGTTCTCGTAGGATTCAATAGGACTGGGAGGTGGGATGAATACAGTTCTCTCAGTCTAAGGTACCTTAGTGGCCCACCACAACCATCCCTGATAGAAACTCAGGACCCTGCAAGTCCACTCTCCTATCAATCCCCTACAGCAGATCCGGGAAGAGGGGCGGGGCTAAGGACGAAACAAATTTCTACCTCTCACCACGCAGTAGCCTCATGCAAACCTCCCACCTCCCCTTTCGATTGGGAAGGGGTGTCAACTCACATCCGCCATGATGAACCCCTTTCTCCCGCAGGATCAATCTCCACGCCTGGAAGAGAAACTTCGGTGACTCTCCCAGCACCCCGGGCTTAGGACCCTCCCCAGACCCCGCATCACGAGATCCACCCTCGCCCGAGGCCGGCGAGACGCCGCAGTTCTGGGGCTCGTCCGGAGGTCCCTCAAACCCCGCCGGGTGGCCAGCCCCGACGGCCCCCCTCCGCCCACCCACCCTGGCCCCGCGCCGAGAGAGGGGGCGACCTCTGCAGACCCACGCGCGCTCCAGCCTGGGGCGACCTGCCCGGGTGTCCCCGCAGTTCAGTCGCCTCTCGGAAGCCGCCTGTCAAGCCTCTGTCACATGACTCGTGACCTCCGCGGCGCTCCAGGAAGAACTTGCTGCACCCTCGGCGACCGAGGATTCGGAAGTTCCGGGGAGGCCCTGCGGAAACTGCGCCTGCGCGCTGCGCCCAGAGCCGCTGGACTTGCACCTGAGGTCCCTGCGCCCACATTTCCACCCAACACACCTTCAGTGGAAGAGGTTCCTCTGCAGAGTATGCATACGCCTTTTCCAGACCGATTATCTTAAATCTTTACTCATGAATGAAGACATTTGAGGAGCACGAACTGAATAGCCTACTTGTTAGAAGTCCCAGGTCCCTAGATGACCCCATTTTCATGTCTCGCCGGTTTCCTACGTGCTCTTCACTTGAGTTTTCACCTAGAGTCCTTCAGGAGCCGTGGGCGGTGGGCTCATGTTTGTCAAGTCTGTTTTAAACATGCACGTACTGGGCTGCCTCTTTGGCTCTGGATCTGCACTGGTTGTCTTTTAAAAACTGTTTCTTTGGTTTGGTGTTTGTACATTCAAGAAAGCCTACGGGGAAGACTAGTATGCTAGCAAAAAGGAGGGCTCTCCAATTGCTTTGGCCCAATGTTTCTCAGTATTGACGCTTTAGTGATTCTTTGTGGTAAAGGACTGCACTAAGGTTAGCTTAATGGACTTCTGTAGAAACCCAGAGAGAGACAAATGGAAATCGCCTGGGATCAAAGTCATGACCCCGTGGCCGACTGCCTGATCTTCTCAGGAAATTTGAAGTTGATGGCTTTTGCTTCAGATTTTCTCTTACCTCGTGTATTCTTAACAGTCGTGTACCTTGAAAATAAGTAAGATGTATGGGAACACATACCTAACCTTCGTTTCCAATCCCTAAAAGTAGGGGCGCGAACACTCAGACATAGTGGAAATGTTGTCTGAGAGGATGAAACTGTTAACTATTCAGCTCAACAAATGACCCCTTCCTAGTCATGAGATTGTTACAAGTGACATGAGAAATTGAAAGGGACACTCTTAAAAGTCACTTCCCCTTTTCATTATTGAAATACTTCAATTAAAAATTATTATTATTATTTTGTGATAGGGTCTCACTGTATATCTGGCTGGCCTAGAATTTGCTGTGTAGATCAAGCTGGCCTCAACCTCACAGAAATCTACCTGCCTTTGTCCAGAGTACTGGGACTAAATAAAGGGCTGGTCAACACACCCAACCCAATTTCTTACCTGTGGAATACTGCATAACATGATTCAGGTCCCCAGTCTCTCTGGTCTCCTAGTTCTTCAAGTGATGGCACTTTTATTTTTATTATAATATTATTATTATTTTGCAGTTTTACTCATTCCATAATGAATTTGTTCTGAACGTACACTTTTCAAATGTTCTGTCTTCATTTTCTCTTGCTTACTGAAAGTTGAAACTATTCTTTCCTGTCTCACTCTCTGCTCCAACTCAGAAGCTCTCAAAACACCCGTGAGCCTGCTTCTCCTTCTCGTTGTATTGGAATCATAGGTCCACCCCCATGTCTGTACCCTCCAAACTTTGTGTCCTCCCCCACCCCCCAATAACCATCAAGTGCAGTTTGTGCTGCTCATATACTCCTGGGCCTGTGGGACTAGTCAATACAGCGTGGTCAACCCCCCAGGGACCACTATTAAAGAAAAGTGACACTCCCTCTCTCAGAAGCCATCAA
This sequence comes from Peromyscus eremicus, assembly GCF_949786415.1. Lineage (NCBI taxonomy): Eukaryota > Metazoa > Chordata > Mammalia > Rodentia > Cricetidae > Peromyscus > Peromyscus eremicus. The sequence goes on along the minus strand of NC_081421.1, from coordinate 108,674,049 downwards.
CTGTCTATAGCTCCTGAGTTATGGGTAGGGCCCATGAACCCCCTCCCCACTCCATGCTAGAGTGCTGACTGGATTGATCATGTGCAAGCAACTTCAGCTGCTGTGAATCCTAACATTTTCATAATAACATCAGTTGGCTCACACTGCATGAAGTTTTTCTCTAGAATTTCACCTCACTCTTTTTTCATCTTTTGGATTTTAACCTAAGTTTACTTTCTCAGTGAAATCTTCCTGGACCTTTCCAGAATAGTTTAGGTATTCTAGATAAATGTTCTCATTGTACTTTGTGATCTTCTCACATGTATCAAAGTGAAAACTAGATTTATTTTCTTGACAATATTTTCTTGATTAAATTGACACTGAGCTTTTTCTTGATCAGTGACTAATTCTCAGCTCTCTTAGCTCACTATCTGTGACATAGCAGGGATTCATACATTTACTGGATGGTTGAGCGAATGAAAGAATGAGCCGTATAAAGAGTACAAAATATGCCAGGCATGGTGGCACACTCCTTTGATCCCAGCACTTGGGAGGCAGAGGAATGTGGATCTCTGTGAGTGTGAGGCCAAACTGGTCTACATAATGAGTTCCAGGACGGCAAGAGCTACAGAGTGAGACTGTCTCAAAAAACAAAAGGATAAAATATAATGAAGACAAGCCTTTTATGGTGAGAACATCCCTTCTTTTTATTAATATGTTGAGATAAATTACAGAGACTGAAAGACAAAAATTCATAAATCATTCATTACAACATTCATTAAAAATCAAAAGCAGCTTAAGAGTTCTCACAGGAAATCTTATATAAGTCTGATATAACATTAAATTTTTACAAATCAGACCTTTTACTTTTAAACCTAATTATGTGATCTTGAATGCACTATGAAGATCTCCTTTACCAATAGCACTTCATTTTACTAACACAAGGCTTCCATTAAAATCTCACCAGACCTGAAAATCTGTATCACACCTTGGAAATTACCTGCAGCTTTAAAAACAAACAAACTAAAACTTTACATGGAAAGTCTCACATAGCAATCTAAAAACCAAAACCAAAGCAGGAATGACTCACATTTAATATAAATAAATTATAAACACCAGCTGCTTCTTCCTCACGGTTGTCACCCAACTCAGACACAATTCATTTTGAAGGTAATGATGAAAATGCTACAGTGTCACTCAAAAGTCCTTCCCATGTTAACGGTGCCATTGAAAGGCTAAGTAGAATCTTGGGATGAAACCAGCAGGACTTGCTGGCATTTCCAGCAGGTGTCTGTTGCCTTTATACAGTTACTAAATATCTCAGCAACCAGTCACCCCAAGTTTTAATAACTTATTAAACCAGGACACTTCAAGAACCACTTCTGGATTACCAGACTCAGAAAGATACAATTTTACTTGACACATGGGCCTTGTAAGAGGAAATCTGCATTAAAACATGGAAATCAACTGAAAGATTTCACACCAATGCAATTCTATTGACTAATGGTCAAACTCTGAAACAAGAATACCTACTGCTAATGGAAGCCCTGCTCTGTGCAAACAGTATGGTATTTATTAAACAATCACATATCTGAGGTATTAGCTGGAAAATATATACATTTATATATATACACTTATACATGGACACATCCACAGAATATTCACAAAACTATTGGCCCCTACACCAGCAGAAGATCAAATTAATTGAAAAAGAATCACATAATAGGAAAAAGTTACATGGGGGCATTTACAAAAATGTGGTTACATAATCCTTAATATAAGGAGCATGTTTTGAATAACTGCTTTGAGGAAGAAAATGTTTCCATTGATATGAAAGTATCTGTGTTAGAGAATTGAAACTAAAATGGGAACCTGGATTCAGGACTGTGAAGCCTACCAGATTATTAAAGGTTGTGCAAGGATTGCTTGAATAACCTGGTTCTATCTGCTTTTGTTTTCATTTTTTATTGTAGTTGAGACAGTCTTACAAGGTACCCAGGCTAGCCTCAAATCTATAATCCCCCTGCCTCACTTGGTCTCCTAAGTGTTGGGAGAACATGTGTGAGCTACCATGCCTGACTTCTATTTGTAATGGAAAAGTGGATTTTAGAAAAAAACAAAACATGGAGGTTATTGTCAGGCTATTCTTTTATTTTCATTGGTTTACAGAGAATTTTAAGGATTTTACCGACTCTGATATGGCTACTAAACAAGGATTTTTAGCTATCTCATGATTAAAATTCATTTTCATAATTTTCCTATACAGATAATAAAAAATGTTATGGGTTTCTTTTCAGTTTGCCTCACTCAATAAACAGATGGCTAGCAAGACATCCAGGACTAAGCTCGAGCATCACAGTGGAGAAGCTAAGCAGAGATACTCATTCTTCTTTAAACCATTTGATTCTTGGTTACAACACCTGTCAGATTGAAAAGATGGTCTTGTGGCCCTCTGGCCCACCAATCAATAGTTCACTGCTTTAAAAAGTGGGAGTTTTTAAAACTAAGTATCTCAGAACGCAGCAACAACTGTACCATGTGCTAAATAGCTGCATTTCCAATATTACGAATAAAGATAAGGAGAGTAAAAACTCTTTTTATTTTACATATTAGTGTAAAAGTTTGAACAGCAAGAAAAATTAAGCATAAAAGTGCATTTGAAGTTAAGGGCTAGCACTCCACATTCCTGTTCTTGGAAACACCTGAGCTGACACAAAACAGAGCACTTACACATACACACACACACACACACACACACACACACACACACACAAACACCCTTTATACTGTAAGGACCTTGATTTTCCTTACTGATTATTTGAAAATCATAAATAAGCATGTAGTGGTTATGAAATGATTATGCACTCAAATGCATACGTCTCAAAATGCACTCAAATGTTAGGTCTCAAAATGTTGTTTTCACTTATTAGATGGAAAACTTGAAATTTCTCTGTGTTCAATTAACCTATTTGATAAAAAAAAAAAATCCTAAGACTTCAAGATGACTAAATAACTAATGTCAGTGTATTCAGGAAGAAGGGACTCGAAAGGAGGAAAAATGCTGTTTTCTTTCCTCCTAAAGAGTGTGTGTGTGTGTGTGTGTGTGTGTGTGTGTGTGTGTGTGTGTGTGTGTGTTTATGTATGTATGTATGTATATGTGTGCTTCTCTATGTCTAAAGGGATAAAACGTCAATTACTAATAAATATAACTACTGTTCCCAAACTTCCAAAAACTTATTTAGAAACCTAATTAGTATGCAAAGGTAAAGAGCTACTGGGTAAAGATGAAAGTGATCAAATGAAATTAAGAAACTTCATGTAGCTATAAGACAGGAAAATACTGGGATTTGCATCATAAGAGTAGGTAGCAAACACAAAAATCTTTCAGTTCAAGTCATCCAAATACACATGAAATTAAATTCAAAGCCACTAACTATAGTTCTTTCCACAATACAGGTATCATTAAGAATTCAGTCTTTATTTATATACTTTATACATTGCTTAAGATACCAGGCACTCAGCCAACCATGCCCACAGCTGTTTCCAAGTTTTGTTTAATCTAACCCATAAATGTCATAAATGTGATGGGATGCAGCAACAAACCTGAAACAATACTGTTCGAAGCCATGTGCAACTCTATGCTGTGTTAGTTCCTCTCAATCTGACAACCTGACCTATCTTCTCCATCCTGTAACAGTGGATTCACGTAGGTTTAGCTCATGTAAATACCGATCACATTAATGTAAATTTCCTAATAAAACTGGAAAAATAGCTTAAAAACTTTCCTTCCAGTTTCTACGAATTTCTTGATAGATATGAGCTTTCAAAGTTAATTAGAATGCTACACTTTTTAAGTGACTTATTCTATAGGCTCAGGAAAATACTTAAAATTCTATGATGTATGCTCATTCTGCAGCAATGTACTAACAGCAGAACAATACAGAGATTCACACGGCCCCTGTGCAAGGATGACACGAAATTCACGAAGTTTCTATATTTTTTAATCCAATGAGAGGCAAATAGCAACTAAAAACAGGCACAGTGAACTATTTTGAAGAAAAAGTGGTAAATAAGACCAGTGAACGTCAAGACCAGCAAATGTAAAACCATGAGGATCACAGACCACGCGAAAGTGGAGACAGAACTTTGCAATTGCAGATTTCCGTTCAAATAAAAAGATGACAAGCTGGTTGTTATGTTTTGTGCCCGTAGGTGAGTGCTACAGGCGGCTTTTGTCAGGGAAACTTATTTTTGTAATGGGCAGAAGTAACTTCGGGGCTCATAATGGTCACAGTCATGGGAAGACATGACTACTGAGTGCTGAGCGTTGAGTGGGACATCGACACTACTCACTCTGAGGCTCAGAGAACAGTACAGAACAGAGGTGGAAATAATGCAAGAAGTGGTGAAGTTGTGGAACACTGCTTTCTGGCCATGACACAGTCATCACACTGTGATTCTGCACATGGTCTCTATAAGGTTGGGCCCATCCAAATCCTGCTGTGTGTGTGTGTGTCGGGGGGGGTGCTCACGAGGCTGCACCCCACCCTGAGCATCTCTAGGCAGTTAGTGGTTGATGAGGGAGGGAGATATTTTCTTCAGGGTTGCAGGACTGGTAATGAGCCTGTGTTCCTGTTAATAACTCCTCACCTATGCCCTACATTCAACCATAAGGAAAACTCTTTGGGTCGTCGTAATCATCACCACCACCACCACCACCAAAAAGACTGAAGGGAAGAGGATCAGTGGAGTAGGAGGGAACAAGAGAGGGTCCTAGGACGTGAAGATGATGGACTGTATTATACATGTGTGTACGAAAATGTCACAATGAAACCCATTGTCATATGTAATTAATATGTGCTAACAAAACACAGTTTTTGAAAAAAGAAGGGAGAAAATAAAAAAAATTAAACATAGTTACCAGGGATAAAAAGCTATATAACGAAGAGATGAAGTCTCTCTGAAGACACTGCCTATGAAATTAAGATATAAAGTAGAATGTGAGGGCTGGTGGGACGGCTCAGCAGTAAAATACTTCCTGCACAAGTCTGAAGACTCCAGTTCACTCTGCAGAAGTGAACAAGGTATAAAAGGAAAACTTACTCCTACAAATTGTTCTCTAACCTCTACATGTGCACCTTGGCACATGTACACACATGGCGCGCGCACACACACACGTATACACTATAAATATAAGAATAAATAACATTTATAATAAAACAATTTCAAACAGTTGCAAGAATCACAGGAATGACCGGAGGCTGAGTCACTTACAGAGCCTGAAGTTGAATGTTCTAAGCTAAAGGCCGTGCTAAGAGAGCAAGGTGGAAAGCTGAGCAGACCGGGCTGATGGGTGCAAATCTGGCTGGAGATGAAAGGGAACAACTAAGGAAAGTTACTGAGCTGAAACAGTGTGACAACATGTCATCTTTAGATAAAATATAGAAAAAAGAAGACTTAAAACAGTGCACTGGATTTATGACACTCTTAGAAGTAAGAGCAGAGGACTTACATCAACAAGAAACTTAAGAATGTAGTTGTCACAGCTTAAAAACTAGAGATTTGAAATGGATATTTCAATGTCTATGTTTAATTAAACAGGAAATCCATGATCTTCATGGGAAATGAAAAAGTATGTTTCCTCTGAATGAAAATACACGTTATGGCCAGGTGGTGGTGCACGTGCACACCTTTAATCCCAGCACTCAGGAAGCAGAGACAGACAGATCTCTGTGAGTTCGAGGCCAGCCTGGTCTACAGAGCAGGCAGGGCAACACAGAGAAACTCTGTCTCAAAAAAACAAAAAAACAAACAAAAAACCCATCCCACTTTATTATCAGGTGTGGGAGCACATGCCATTAATTCCAGCACGGGTGGGGTGGGGCAAAGGCCAATCTCTGAGTTCCAGGCCAGCCTGGTCTACACTGTGAGTTCCAGCCAGCCAGGGCTACACAGTGAGACTCAAAATAAAAAAAGAAAGTGACCCAATGAGCAAGCACTAAAGCATCACTAAAGCAGCATGGCAGCCTCCTCGAGGACCAGAGGACTCTGAGAAGAGAAGCACTAAGACTCATCATCTTGTACCAGAGAACAAGATCAGCAGGTGACGGAAATGCAGAGAAGTTAAAGGATAATAATGGTTCGATGCGATTCAGAAATCTGCAACTGAACGCTGAAATGACAGCTGGAGAAGATTCTAATGAGAAAGAAGTAGAAATACAAACAGCTATGTAGAGGCACGCAACCTTAGAAAACCATTCACATGAACTAGACAGCACTAACTCAGGCTAACCATCAGATAGGAAGGCTGCTGAAGGAAGCAGATCAGAACTCGGAAGGCTCTGGGAACAAGGCCCAGAGTGCCCTGGGATTGTGAGGGTGACACTGGTGTGAAACTCAGCCCCAGGTTTGTTCCAAGTAAAGAGTAGTGATTCCTATACCAAGCCCTCAGCCTTCGTGAGAGCATGCAGAAGAACCCGAGCAAGAGGCAACCAAAACTGACCGACACAGACACAAGAGGTAGAAGCAGCCACCGCAGAGCATGGTCCTTTGAAGTTATTCCTCAGAATCTAGAAAAGTCAAGATTCTCTCTAGAGAGTAACAAAATATGTATAGATGGTGAGGAAAGGGTTTTTACTAAAGATGACTAGATATGCAGCATTTTAATAGTTTCACATTAAATGTATTATGTGCAAACTTTAAAAGGAACCTTTCCTTTCTTTGTAGCACTCCTATTTTTTGTTTGTTTTTTTGTTTTTTGAGACAGGGTTTCTCTGTGTAGCTTTGCGCCTTTCCTGGATCTTCGCTCTGTAGACCAGGCTGGCCTCGAACTCACAAAGATCCACCTGCCTCTGCCTCCCGAGTGCTGGGATTAAAGGTGTGCGCCACCACCGCCCGGCGCAGCACTCCTATTTTTAAAGGTCGTGTTTCTAGACATGGTTGGGTTGTCCAGGCTCCTAAAACAATGTGTGTAATTTAACCCACTATTATAATCAGGTATTTCTACTGAAGAATCTGACAACAGAATACAAGAGACCATTTTAAAGAAAATTCAACAGAGGACATAAATGAGCAATATTTAAAAAAGAATCCTTAAGCAACAGCCCAAAGCCACTCTACATAACAGTCTCGTTCTTGAGCAAGGGATGGGAGGATGACAACAAACTACCAAGAATGTAAATGTAATCTGTAATTCTTTAACTGTATGTAGCAAAATCGGTAAGCCATCACTACCATTGAACACCCAAGACCAGAAATCAATTCAAACCCAATAAGCACCAAAACTTCAAATCCTCGCTCTGTTTTCCCGCCATACATGACAGATTTTGTTAGAAGGAGTTTATTCTAAAGAGCTGATGAGTTGCCTGGTGGTAAGTGGAGCTTAGCTCAGAATGCCGATGACAACTGTCCATCACTGCTCTAGCTGCTGCTCAGGGCTGGGTGTGGCCCAACAGATAACGCTCCATCAAGTAAGCCAGCCACATTTGTGAAGGCACGAAGCTGGGTATTAGTGGTCATTGTGTTCTTATTACTTATTTGTAGAAGAATTCATTTGCTTTGGGGTCCTGCTTCAGTCATCTCCATGAAACTGAATTTCCACGGGAAGAAAGTTCATCTTTTGCTTCATAAACTTCAGTAGCCTTGAAAGACACATTAATGAACATTTGGGGCTAACTTTTAATTACCAGAATTGTAAATGGAAAAATTGCAACTTACCATTGAAAACTCATTTAGCATAATATTTATCGTCATATTTTCTTTAAAATCTATCTTATAGCATTTTGTTCCTATGTATGGCTTAGCAATTCATAAGACTAAAGAGCATACTGATAGTATACACCAGTTCATTTATCTCATTACAGATTCTGGAATACAAGAACAATATTAAAAAAGCCAATTCCTTCTACACTGATACCAAATTTTACATAAAGTTTTGTTTTTCCTTTTTGAAAAAAATTCATTGTTTCAACTCCACACACCCAGTCACCTAATGGGAAGTGTGGCTGTGTCATAGACATTTATTCCATCAGCCTAAACGAAGTGTCTTGTGGAGCTAAAGGCTAAAGTAACTTAAATAAAAGGCAAGCGCTCCTATATACACAAAATCATTCTAAAAATATTTACATGGCAAAGGAATAATGGAGAATCACTAAAACTGGCAATTGCTACAGGTGTGACAATCCTCTCCAGACATCATAAGGAATCATGTAAGATTTTAAAGTGAAAGTAATTGCAGAAGCATACTAAAATATTTAGTTTTTAGTTCTTACTATTGAAATGAGCCAGTAGATCATTAACAGTCCAAGATTTCAGAAATCAACTACTCAGCTTAGTCTTTAATCAAATCTTCTTCGGCTTCATGGCGAAATGAAATTTACAGAAAAGACAGAGTACATGGAAAGGAGTGAGCAGGACTTCCAGCTTATCCCCCCTTGTAGAGACTGGTCAGTCGCTCAAGCTCTTTGCAGTTGTCCATGCTCAGAGCATCCGCCTTCCTCCGCAGCCGTTCATCACGGTACACCTTTGCTGCATACTGCATATCTGTTTCTGTACACAAAAGGTTCGCTAGTTAATAACGAATTACATCACCTTAGTTGCTTGAATTTAAAAACCACTTTTGAGAAGTTTATATATATGCATAAATATTTTTCTGAACTGATTTTAAAGAAAGAAAGAATCAAGTATAATTCCTATAAACCATTTCACTCGGACTTTTTCTTTTAAAAATTTTTTGGACAGGGTCTCTACACAGACCTGGCTGCCCTAAAGCTCACTATGTAGACCAAGCTGGCCTTGAACTCGGAGATCCTCCTGCCTTTGCCTCTGAGTGCTATGATTAAAGGTATGCACCACCACACCCATCAGGCTTTTCCTTTATATAACTTCACTTTGAGCTTAGCACACAGAACCAGCACCAACAAGAAATAAGGTTAGAGCCCTTCCATCTCCTCCCAGAGCCCTTCCCCTTCACCCAGTGGCTAAGGCTCTGCTCTGGAATACCCTCTCAGCCTTTTCTAAAACATCTCCTGAAAGCCAGGACTGCCCGTGGCTCTGTTTGTTGTGGTTTGTGATAATTCCAACAGTTGAGAACACAACTTAAGCCGGGTGGTGGTGGCACATGCCTTTAATCCTAGCACTCAGGAGGCAGAGGCAGATGGATCTGTGAGTTTGAGGCCAGCTTGGTCCATAGAGCAAGGACAGCCAGGGCTACACAGAGAAACCGTGTCTCACCTCCCCTCAAAACAACACAATTAAAGCAAACTCCTCCTCCCCCTCTTCCGCCGCTTTTTTTCTTCATGAGAATAGGTTTCATTACATAGCCCCAGCTGGCCTCAAACTTGTGGTCCTTCTGCATCAGCACCCGAAGTGCCAGCATTGTGTGTGCTTTCACACATGGGGAAATACTGGAAAATACAGCATTCCTCCACATATATGCAAATACTGCCCCTACACAACCTGAAAAAATAACCATAATTCTGCTAGATGATAAGACCCTACAGCTGAACATATTACATGGTTTGGTCATAGGTGAATCAAACTATAATTGAGCTGGAAGCCTCCTCCTTCCCAGAAAACTTTCATAATGACAAAAGGAGCTATACAGACTGGTGGAGAATTATTGGGAACAGTCTTATTCAGCTGTGGATGCTGGGTACTGCTCTACTAATCCGCTAGGCAGTGTGTGCCCATCATACAATAGTGCCATGGTTGTTACGGGGTAACTAACCACTTTCTGATTGGAGTTGAGGTCTACTCCACAGGAAAGAATTCACATCTGGAACGTAAACCTGGTCAAAAACCTGTGGCTGCGAGATCATAGGCCCAATTGGAGAAGCTATGCTGTTGTTTTGCTAAATGGATACAACAAACTGGTCTTTAAACACTTGTTTACACCCAGTGACTAACATGCCATCAACTTTGAAAAGAAAGCTCCTACTTGCAGTGGGTGGTGGTTACTATGGACTCATAAATGATCAAAACAGTGAGCCTAAGTGACTGCTGAAGACTTAGCCCACCACGGGGCATTTCTATCATCCTCTCTGAAGCTCAGGGAGAATGGAAGGAATGAAGAGCTGGAAAGGCTGGAGGGCTGTGGAACGATGTCCACCAGGCATGATATCATTGACACTCTCATGAACTCACAGTAGCTGTGATCTCCAAGATCTGAACAACATTGGGTCCATCAGTATTTTTACATGGAGGGAGAGGAAGGCCCCACCCCTCTCTGAGGAGCTGTACCCAGTTAAAGGTTGGTAGGGGAGAGCATCATGAGGCCCTTCCCCTCCATGAGGGGCTATTTGCAGTTAATGGATGCTGAGGGAGAAAGAGATTTTCTTCAGTGGTGTTACAGAACCACTGCTAAGATGCCCATGTTCCTGTAAACACCCATGCTCCAAAAGCAGCACACACACATGAGAGAGAGAGAGAGAGAGAGAGAGAGAGAGAGAGAGAGAGAGAGAGAGAGAGAGAGAGAGAGAGGGGAACACAGGAGGATTAACTGGGAAGAAAAGAGGGAGGGATCAACAGGAGTGTGAGGAGAACAAGGTTGGTAATGGGAGGTGGATATGATCAAAATACTTTATATACATGCATTAAATGTCACAATGAGACCCAGTATTATGTATAATTAATATATGCTGTCGTGGTTTGAATGAAAATAGCCCCCAAAGGCTTATCGGGAGTGGCACAATTAGGAGGTGTGGCCTTGCTGGTGGAGGTGAGGCCTTGTTGGGGGAAGTGTGTCACTGGAGGTGGGCTTTGAGGTTTCAAGTGTTCAAGTCAGGCCCAGTGTTACTCTCTCTTCCTACTGTCTGCCAATTTGGATGTAGAACTCTCAGCTACCTCTCCAGCACCATGTCTGCCTGCATGCCACCATGCTTACTGCCAAGGTGATAATGCACTAAACCTCTGAACCTGTTGCCAGCCCCAATTAAACGTTTTCCTTTATAAGAGTTGCTATGGTCATGATGTCTCTTAACAGCAATAGAAACCCTAACTAAGACATATGCTAACAAAAATAAACCATAACTAAATACTAAATAACACTTAACACTGACTGGTACAAGCCAGTATATTAAATGCTTACTGAATAATATGTTATGATGATAAGGCAACTAGTTTAACAAGTAACTTGGTCTTCTAGATAATGTGTGATTGGAAGAAGCATTGTGTAAGGCTATCTACTCAACAACAACAAAAAAACACAGTAAGACAAGAACCATTTAGTAAGTTCTTACACTGTGTCAATTTTTATGTTTTGCTACACGTATAAAAATCATTACAATCAACCCCCAATAGACATGTTAGATTGATGCCAGGGTCTCCAGATGCTAAGATACAAGGATGTTTAAGTCTCTTACACAAAACATCTGTGTTTGCATATCCTACACATGTGCTCCTGTGTCTGTTGCCTCCATCTTACTAAGGTTGCCTAATTTGGTGGAGATGTCACGCAAACAGTTGTTACAGTGGATAGCTTCGAGAACAATGACAAGAAACACTGGCAGACGTTCAGGACAGATGCAGCTGCTCTTTTTCTGCACAGTTTTGATTGACAACTGACTGAATCCATGGGTGAGGGAAGCCTCAAACGTAGAGGGCTGACTGCTCAGTCATGTACTGGATTCCAATTATAAACCAGGGAATTTCCCTTCTTAAGTAGCGAACTCTACAACAATAATTCCAAAGACTCTAAAACGTTTTCTAAACTGTTAAAAATATTTGATAGACTTACTCTGCTGTCTTTCTTTCCAACAGTTATTTCGAATATTAGTCACATAATCCTCTTCCACACTCTTTTCTACCTTCTGTAATAGTGTTCCTTTATATTCGCTTTTAAAGTCCTTACTGACGTAATAAACAACGCCCAAGTTTTCTGTCTGCATTTTAATAGTTTGTCCTGATCCACTGCAAAAGAGATACATAATCATTCTTTTAATTAAGGCTACATCCTAATATGCAAATCAAGAAGCAAAATTAAAAGTAATTTAAAGTTAACATCAGCATTAGTTACATTCGTGAAAACTGCTTCAACATTTTTCACAGAGTACACTGTTTTTGGTGAAGCTTCCTTTATCTTCCCATCACTTAATTAAGTCATTCCCCACCTTTTGACATGAGCCTAAGACCAATTATTTTCCCCTTTTCCTTTTTGTCTTTCATATCAATGTATTAACCACATTAAATTCAAATTCAAACATAGCACTTTTGTCCTTACTCACAGTGGACTACTTATGGTAACTATTTTTAAAACTAGAGATTTTCTTGTAAAAGAGTTGGCACTTAAAAGCATCAAAGGGCCCTTCAAGGGAAGAAAAGAAACAGCAACAACTAAATTTTGTAGAATTCACTTAGCTACTTACGATCTGGGGTATAAGGAGTAAGGAGGGTTGGAGACCATCAGCTGGCTTAACAAGGACACGAGGATCAACACAATAATGGGCATCAGCTGGATGAACACAGAAAACCCTCCCTACGAAAAGATCAGAGAACAGCAGTGTCGGATGACTGTCACAATCCAGTGGTTGCATACACTCTTACAGGTACAAAGGACGTCTGTGGCCATCTAGGGCAGTCCCTTCAAACCTGCTGAATAAACTCAACTTCCTGTTATAATCCCTAAAATCCAAACTCCCAGGCTGCACAACTCCTCTGACCTCGTTTTAGAGATAAGGAAGCCCCTCCTGTCACACACACCGAGACACCTAGGTTTAGCAGGGGAGTCGATGCATGCCGGAGCTGGGCTCAGGCCTCTTCCTGTCTAGTTTAGTGTCCTTTCCATTCAGCTTTCCACACAAGGAGCTTAATTAGTACAGGCCATCAGGCATGCCTGCATTAGAGCCAAGCAAAGGCAAAGGTACTTCTAACTAAGGTTTTGCGCATCATTTCTAAATCTTTCAGGATCAATAAAAAGAAGCCACCTTCAGAACATGCAAAATAAAGATACACCTTTGTCAGAATTCTGCAATACCAGAAGGACCACACTGCCACCACCCCGACCCTGACCTCTACTCCTACACCTACATTATTCTCCCAGGACTTCTGAGTCTCTTTTGAACACTGGAGCTAAGAGAAAACTCATTATTTCCTAAAACAACTTGCCCTATTTTTAGTCGATTCTAATTGCTTTCCTGAACTAGAATTTGTCATTTGGAGATTTACAATCACACTATAAACATACATCTGCTCTTTCTTCTTCTCTTTCGTGTCCACTGTGTCGGTGCTGATGTTGATGGCTGTAAGCAGCCCGGCCATTTGAAAACGAGTGTACACTACCTAGAAAATTCAAAACAAGGTTAAATTAACAAGTTTTTAAAAAAGTAACAAAATTAATGGCTGTTTGTTTTGAGCAATGAATGTTTACTGCCTGATCTTGCCTCCACCTTCCAAATCAGATATGAGCTACCACAGCCAACCTTCTAAATGTCTTTGTGAAGATGTGGCTAAGAGTTCCTTAATAATGCTACCTACATGAAGGGCCATCATTGTTGGTGATTGTTCCTACAAACCTTAGGTCTTTATTCTGAAAATTCTGATTGATGTACTTAAAAAAATCAAACACATCTAGAAATCCAAAGAGCATAACAATGTATGTTTTTAAATGCTAACATATTAAAGTATAAGTGATCACAGACGGCCATTCGATTTGTTTTCAAGTGGGGTGGAGAAGCAGAAACGGCTGTTGTTGACAAAATAAACCACGTTTTAACTAACAGAAAACTGCAAATTAACTATCAAGAAGAAAATTATCGCTTCAAAGATTTCTGACTGTTCCCAACATATTTCCAGTCAAAATTCTTAGTTTTAGTAACTTTTCTCAGAGGTAATGTATTCTATCTTGTCAAAACACAGGTTAAAGTTTTGATCATTCACTTGTATTTTTACAACTCAGGGATGCTCTGCAAAAATGTCTCTTCAATGATAACTGTCTTTCTCTATGATACTAAGAGACGCTCTCGGGTCAAATTCTCATTTTGAATGGGACATTTTACTCAGTACCTTAAGTCAATGCCATAAACAAGCCTAGAGCTTAAAGAAACTACTCTTAAATGTATCTCCACACAAACAACTTGCAGTGAGTGAAAACATGAGTTTATACTACTTATGCCAGCACTGCAAGATCTACTCATTTAGTGGAAAACTACATTTCCTGTCAGCCTTGTTTAAGTGGTTGCTCCTACTGTAACATAATAAAAAGGAACTTAAAAAGTTTATGTATTAATCAGACTGTCTACTACTTCAGTGAAAATGCAGATGAAGACTTTTACACACATTGGCATTAACAGTCTAGGGCACATATGTCAATCACTCAACCCGGGTACCAGATGCTTCCCCTAATAGTAACCACTACAATACTGCCTCTGGCTCTCCCGCCTATACTCCTTTTCTTCAGTTTTTTATAAGACAAGTCATCTGCACTCTTCAACTCTTATAATTATTCTCTAGGAAAAAGACGGACTTAGTAACAATGGCAACTCTTAATGTTATCCCTCCTTTGATAGGAAGCCAACACTGTAGAAAAAAACAGGGGAGATCCTCATGCTCAAACCTGTAACCCCAACACTTGGGAGACAGAGGCAGGAGGGTTGCTGTAAATTAGAGATTAACCCAGGTTTCACAGTGAGTTCCAGACTAGAGTGAAACTCTGTCTTTAAACAGAACAAAGCCCAGATGAGAACGCTGGAGATCTTTAGGAAGTTTAGCTGAGGAAATAAAATGAACTCGGAATACCTGAAGGGAATCCACCACCAAAGAAGATGTTGAACAGGTCCTCTGGTGTTATGTCAGCTTCACAGCCTCGGTGGAAGTTGAACCTGCCGTTGTTTTGGTGATTACAAGCTTGCTCTTCACTGCCTGTGAGGTCATACTGTTTTCGTTTCTCTGGATTGCTTAAAACCGCATAAGCATTTCCAATCTCTAAAAAAGCAAGTAGCAGCATTGGAAAGCAATGTCTTTAGTCGGTAGAAAATTCTCTCACATTCAGCATCATCAACTCAAATATGAGTTGAAACCAACTGATAAAAATCACAAAATGGTAACGACTTTTCAGTGTTATATGTATATTTTGCAACATCACATGTTATCTCTCAATAAAGCTTTGAGTGCTAACCAAATCTTCCCACTGCCTTGGAAACAAAGGAATTTCCCTCTATCTCCCTGCACCATTGCACCATGGCCTCTAAAACCCCGTCCCCAATTTGAGTTCTCAAGCTGAGCCATTCAAGATTGTTCAACCCACACACCACGGATGGAGGCCACATAATTTTAATCCCAGCACTTGGGAAGCTAAAGCGGGAGGATAAAAAGTTCAAGGCCGCCCTTACAAACAAGACCGTTCAAAACAATTGCAGTGGTATCCATCATGTATTGAGAACCTACTATTTCTGCACTTCGCTGGTTAGTATTTCCACTTTCCAAGGCTCACTTGCTAAGTAAATTGTTTGAGGTCAAACACTCAGCATAATATGCGTATCTACTACTCCAAGACATCTCCGATGGAAATCTCCGTCTTCGTTTTGCACACTGCCCCCCATTTTATTTCTGATCAACTTATTTTCCTTATATAGAAAGCCCATGTGAGAGGAGGGACTGTCTAGGCCTCTGTTGCAATGCTCAAGGGTCCAGCACAAAGTCTTACGTGCTGTTGCTGTTGTGCTTGGTTTTGTAGCTGGGTCTCACAATATAGCCTAGGCTAGCCTTGAACTATTCACTCATTTAGTGCATGTGCAAAAATCAGGAATGTTTGCAGCATCTTGTTATTTAGAGAATTAAATACAAATTTTATTTTGGTGTTCAAAACTTTACAAAGGTCATTTCTACCTCACTGTCATTTTTTGCACATAAAAAGACCTTTCAATTACTTTTTTCTTCAAATGTTTTACTTTGTGGTAATTATAGATTCATGCACAGTTTTAAAATATAAAATAGAGATCCTCTACACCTTTTTCCTAATTTCTCCTAGTTATAATATCTTATCAATTATAGCAAAATATCCTAAATGGAGTACTGACATTAAGTCAATAGACATTGAACATTCTATAGCCATCTTTCAAGTACTCTAATTCTTCACTTTGTGTGTGTGCATGATGTGTGTTGTGGACACGTAGGCCATGGCTACAACCTGATCAAGTCAGATCTTTCTGAGCTCCTTTCTGTGGGTTCTGGGAATGGAACTTGGGTTACTGGGTTTGCATGGCAAGCACCTTCATACTAGCTGAATCATCTCACTGGCACTAAGGGGGCCTCTTTATAGCCACATCCAATTCCTGCTCATCCTGCCTCTTTTCAATTCCTGATAACTACCGAACATTGGCCACTTCTCTAATTTTATCATTTGGAGGATGTTGAAGGCCCAGTTGGGGATGCATGCCTATAATGTCAGCATGTGAGAAACTGAGACAGTGGGAAGTTCTGGGTTACACATTAAGACTGTCACACAAATATATCTATATCTACATATGTTGTACAAATAACACAATATAAAAATAGGACTTCTTCATATAAGTGAAACTCTTTGGAACTGGCTTCTTCCAATGAGCTCAGTATCCAGACAGATCCAGCTAGTTGCATGTCAGAAGTGTGCTCATTTCTAGTACTACATAGTACTCCATGGTATAGCTATAGCACTGTTGGCTCAACTCCCCATCCCCTCAATGACAGCTGGGCTCTTTCTAGTTTGGACTATCACACTAAAGTTCCTATATGCCTTTACTACAGGCTTATGGATAGATGTAAATGTTCAATGCTCTGGGATAAATGCCAGGAGTGCATTGCTCAATTGTATGGTAGCTTAGAATTAGTTTTTTGATCAACTTCCAAAGCTGTTCTGCAAAATGATTCTCATTTTACTTCTCCTCAGCAATACATGAATAATCTATTCTCTGTACCCAGAGCCTTTAAAGGGAGCCAATGCACTTTTCTGTGCGAGCCATTATGATAGGTGCACAGCACTACCGGATATTGGCTTCACTCTGCATTTCTCTAGTGGCTAATGATGCTGAAATCTTTTCATGGGCCTTTGCCATGTGCAAACCATCTTCAGGAAAATGTCACTCCGTGTGTGTGTGTGTGTGTGTGTGTGTGTGTGTGTGTGTTTGGTGTTGTGTGGCACATGGATGGATGGATGGATCTGTGCATGTGCAAGCATCTGTGTTTGCGTTTGTGTAAAGGCCAGATGATAACCTTTGGCATTGTTTCTCAGCTACAGTCCATCTTAGACTCTGAGATAATCTCACTGACCTGAGCTCCATGTAAGCTGGACTCAACACCAGTAGGCCCAGGGACCCAGCAGGGATTCTGAGTGTGTGCGGCCATCCATGCTTTTCTTAACATGGGCTCCAGGGATCTAACTCAGGGTACTTACTGAGTCCCCTCCCCAGACCCTTCACAACTTTTTTAATAATTTTAAAAGCTTTTTATTAGCATCCATTAATTATACACAATGGGTTTCACTGTGACATTTCCATATGTGTAAACATAATGTATTTTGATCACATCCATTCCCATTAGCCACCCACTCCCTCTTGTCCCCACCCACTCCCTCTTGTCCCCACCCACTCCCTCTTGTCCCCACCCACTCCCTCTTGTCCCCACCCACTCCCTCTTGTCCCCACCCACTCTCACTAATCCTTTTTTCTTCCCAACTGGTCCCACTTCTACTTTCATGTCTTAAATTTTTTTAAACTTATTTCGTGTGTGTGTGTGTGTGTGTGTGTGTGTGTGTGTGTGTGTGTGTATGTGTTGTGCGCACGTGGAAGTCAGAGTACAACTTTGTGTCTTAATCTCCAGAAGGTTAACTGTGATGTCTCTGCTGTAGCTTTCTTTTGGCTTAACTGCGTGGGGATCATTCAGTTTCTCATATATAAAACCTTGCAATTTTTGGTCAAGTTTGAGAAGTCTCCAAACTTTGATTGTTAGCACTTTTAGCCCTGTCTCCCCCATTCTTAGAGCCCCGCTGACTTGAGTATTAGATCTTCTGTTACAGCTTCATGTTCTTTGAGGCCGCTTCTTCAGCTCTCCATCACATTCTTCGTTGTTCAGACGGGAAGTGTCTACTTTTCTGTTTTACAGTTCATCCGTTCTTTACCCATTCTGCCTTTTCTTTCATTCATTCATTAGTAGGTATTTCAGATCTTTACTTTTGATAATGAATTTCCACTTTGTTCGGATTCTGTATTTCTTTCCCGATCTTGTTTGTTTCAGCTCACTTACATTCCTTCTTCAGAATATCTATATCATTGCTACAGTAACATCTTAGCTAAGCAGTTCTGACTTTTCTGTCCTCTCCATGTGGGTGTCTAACAGACTGAGTTTCAAAGTTCCATGCGAGTCCTGGTTCTTGGAACAAGAGATTTCCAAGTGCATTGTTGTTGTTTGTCTATTGTGAGGCTCTGAGTCTTGAACGTCGCACTTTAACTTCTTCCAGTGTTGAGGGGACACTACCTCACTGCTTTCAGGGAGGAAAGACATCCAGGTCCCTTCCCCCTTCAGACTCTGAGGACACGAGGTGAGTGTAGCTGCAGAGTTTCTCTCCAGTTCCCGCCAAGCCCCCGCAGTCCCACAGCCCACTTATAAAATGATCACTCAGATGCTTATATTACTTATAAACTGTATGGCTGTGGCAGGCTTCTTGTTATCTAGTTTTTCTATTTTAAATTAACCCATTTCTATAAATCTATACATTGCCACATGGCTTGTGACTTACTACTATCCCTACATCTTGTTTCTCATTGCAGCAACTGGCAGAGTCTCTCTGCCTCAGCCTTCCACTTCCCAGAATTCTCCCTCTTTGTCCCACCTATACTTCCTGCCTGGCTACTGGCCAATCAGCGTTTTATTTATCAATCAATCATCCACAGTAGGTGAGGGTGTGGGGAGCTCCTCACTAACACTGGGAAGACATGGGGTCTCCAGACTCATATTAGGATTATAGTTATCTCCTGGCTAGAAAGAGAAGGGAGCCTCACGGCTGCTTTCCATGTGGTTTTACTGACACCATGAGCTTTGGTCCTTTCTGATGGTGGTCACCATGCCATCTCTAATTCCCCTTGTGATGGTGAATCTAAACTGCCAACGTGATTAGACTGAAAACTGCCTAGGAGACTGGTAAAGCCCACCAGTGTCTGTGCTGACCTTCCACGACTACATGAAGGCTCTGACTGAATGCATAGATTAGCCTCTGATGGAGTCACGTGTTGACATTATTGGTAGGTGCTGAGGTAGGAGGTGGGGCCCAGTTGCAGGAAGTATGCCATGTGAGTCATGCCTTAGAGCTGTATCTTATCCTGGCTTCCTTCCTGCACCTCTTTTCTTTGCTTTCTAGCTACCGTTATGTGAGCAGCCTTGGCATGCCATGCACTTTCCCTTCACGACAGACACACACTTCTTAAGCCATATACGCAAATAAATCTTGCCTCCCCTTAAGTTATATGTGTCAAGTATTTGGTCAAGCTGGTGTGAAAGTAACTAATACGCCACTCCAGTGGGGAGGAGGACGTCTGTTCACCTCCCGAGAAGCAGGGGTGTGGCCCCCACATCATCCCGCTGACACTGCGGAAGGGTGGCAAAGGTAAAAGAGACTGTGTAGCATGAATGGAAACTGAGGCTGGAGAGAACGTGCAGCAGTGAAGAGCACTTGTTCTTACAGAGGACCTGGGTTCAGTTCCCAGCACCCACACGGTGGCTCACAACCATCTCTAAGTCAGTTAGGGGATGTGATGAGGACACCGGGCATGTTCGTGGTGCACATACACACACAAAGGCAAAACACTTACACATAATAAATAAATAGTTAAAAAAGAGAGGGAGGGAGGGAGGGGGGAGGGGGGGAGGGGGGGAGGGAGGAAGGAAGGAAGGAAGGAAGGAAGGAAGGAAGGAAGGAAGGAAGGTGAAGCCCTCAACTCCTCCTCCGTCACCGTCCCTTAAGGGGATTAGAACATCTGTTACCTCATGGGAAGGGCGGGTGGTCTAGTATGGGTCACTGTCCAGCCAGTTTCTTCTGTAGTATTTGAACACTATAGAACAGTTATTACTTTTTTTCCTTCCATATTTTTCGGTGTTTGGGGGTTGCTAAGTCCCCCATCACTAATCTGGAACATGTAAGGACAGATCTACCAGACACTCGGGTGTCCCCACCACACTGCTCCCAAGTCCCGAGTACTGTGTTCACAGATCTTCTCACCACCTTTCAGTCTTCCTATGCCCACTTGACCTGTTCATTGTATAATGTTCAAGCTTTCACCTGCCTCGTATGAGGAATAAAGACAAAACTATCTACTCTATCCAAAAGGCCACTGGTGTTTAAACTACTCTGCCTCATTCTCACATCCAAGCCTTGACCCTCCCTCTCTTCTCTAACCATGAAAATCAAACACGTCGTCACAACAAACAGTTCTCACCTACAATATGAATGATTCTCCAATGACTCTCATCCTAACGTTTCTTCATTTTTCATCTTCTTTTCTCTTTCATGGTACTGGGGATAGATTACTCATAAATGCTAGCTAGGTACTGAACAATTAGCTATATACCCAGATCTTTAAAAATATAAAGGGGGTGGGGGCTCTCATTAAGTTACCCAAGCTGCCTCGAACGCTTTCTGCATTCTGCAGACACTCCTGCCTTAGTCTCTCAAGGACCTGTGATCACAGTTTTCACAACAGGCCCAGCATTGTTTGTCTTTCTGACTTTTCCTCAGTCATCCTTTTCTGTTTGGGTATTTAATTACAGTCAGTCTCCTAGGAGAAATGGAATAAGTCGATCTGTCTAAATTTCCATTTTCTCATTTACGAAACAAGACACTAGCCCCATGACTATTTCACTTTGTGGGAGAAGATGTGGTTAAGACAGGCCTCATGTAACCTAGGCTGGCCTGCATGTATCTGAGGGTGACCTTGAATTCCTGAGCCTCTTGTCTCTATCACCCAAGTGCTGATATTATAGATATGTGACATGAAGTACGGTCTCACGGGAATTTTAATGAACATTAAATGAAAACAAAAAGGAGAAAAACAGGAATGAAAAACAACAAAATGCTTGCCAGATCTTAGGCTTCACTACGCTGCGAATGTTCTGTGTGAAGCAAATCTCCCTTTTTTGAGTTACAAATTCTGTGGGGATGAGGGAACCTCAAATCCCTCACTTAAGATAAGAAAAAAGTCCCAAAGGTAGAATTAACTTCTTTGTTCTGAAAGATTTGCTCTTGAGTCTACAATGTTAATATTAAACTACCAAACCTAGCACTAGTCATAGCACATGATCATAATTATTTATGAAACAAACAGCTAATGCCCTCTGCTATGACACTCACGTTTATGCTGACGATGTAACAATGTGTTCAAATAATCTCTGACATACCTCGGTCTTTGAAGATAATCTGCACTAGTTTGGTGGGGTTGTGCTGTGTTGTGTTGTGTTTTGCTTGTTTGTTGGTGACAGCAGATAATGAACTAAAGGCTTTGTGAATGAGAGACAAGCACCACTGAGCTACACCCAACTCAAGTCCAGCTATGCTTTAATGGTATTTATGTCAGAGAGAACAGAGGGAATCGATGTCACTAGAATAATTTGTAAAAACATGTTTAGGTATGTTGTGAAAGTTCTTCTGCACAGTAAATATTTCTCTGCTTTGGTAAACTGAACAAGTTTCATGGAAAAACAAAATAGCCACATTTAGTCTACTGTCCTTAGGAGCATTTGTTTGTCTTGCAAAAACACAAATGTAACATTTAACTTAAGTCCCTAATCTAATTATGTTTATTTTTCTATTCATGAGGAAAATCAAATGCAAATGATTTCCACTTTCTAAAAAAAATGTTTCAGTGTGATCAAACTCTACTTTAGTTTTCATATGAAGACCAAGGTGGAGGCCAGTGAGACGGCTCAGCACGTAAAAGCACCTGCCACAATCCCAGGACTCACATGGTGGAAGGAGAGAATCCACTGCTGAAAACTGTCCTCTGACACCCACATATTAATGTGAGCACACTTAAACACATGTGCAGGCATGTGGGTGCACACACACACACACACACACACACACACACATAAATAAGTAAATAAATGGAGATTTTTTACAAAGAAGAAAACAATAAAACATTGCCTCTGCTTAGGAGAAACAGCGTGATATCTCCAAACGGAAGACTGGTTAAGAATACAATCAGATATTCAGGAAGTACATAGGAATGAAGCCTGCCACAGCTGCAAGCCAGCTAACTTCATTTGCTCACTGAAAATCTGTGGGTGACAGTTTGGAGTTTCTGTCACTCCCAATCCTGATCTTGCAGGAGCTAGTGAGTTGTCGTCCTGATGTATAGATAACCCCGTATACTGGCTAAGTGAGCCTCTCCCTGGAGAGCATCATCTCCCAGCATGCTGATCAGTCAGTATCATTTCTCCTTTACAAAGCAGGGCATTAACCCATGAATATATAACATTCAACCTTTAAAACCATCGTTGAAACCCCACTGAGTGCATGGCTGGCTTTGCCTGGGACATTTGTGCTGTTGGCTGCTTCAAAAGGGCCACAGCAACTACTGCAATACAAGCACCTATACTCTTAAGTGTTTTTATAAGACCAATAATGCTCACATGACCTTGACGCACAAGTGAGAGAAACTAGTTTAACATCCTTCAGGGTTTTGAGGGTGTATGTGTATGTGTGTGTGTGTGTGTGTGTGTGTGTGTGTGTGTGTGTGTTACTAGAGACCAAATACAAGACCTTGTGCACACGAGGCAAACATTCTACCACCCTGCTACAGCACCACAGCTACAGACAGCCTAATGTTCTTTTTTGTTTGTTTTAAAGTTACTTTTATTTTACGTGTCTAAGTGTTTTGCCTGCATGTATCTGCGCACCTTGGGCATGACTGGTGCTCACAGGAGCCAGAAGAGGGCGACAGGAACCATAAGACTGCAGTTATAGACAGCATATGGGTTATGAACCATCATATGGGATCTAGGACTCGAACCTGGGTCTTTTGGAAGAGCAGCCAGTGCTCTTAACCACTACGCCATTTCTCCAGGTTGTTTGTTTATTATTCTTTCTTTCTTTTTTAATTTTTGGTTTTTTGAGATAGGGTTTCTTTGTGTAGTTTCGGTGCCTGTCCTGGATCTCGCTCTGTAGACCAGGGTGGCCTCGAACTCACAGAAATCTACCTGCCTCTGCCTCCCGAGTGCTGAGATTAAAGGCATGTGCCAACACCACTTGGCTTATTTGTTATTTTTGACATAGTTTCTCATGTAACTCTGACTGACCTTGAACTCATTATGTAACCAAGGAGACCCTGAATTCCTGTTCCTGTTTCACCTGCTTCTACCTCCCAAGTGCTGGGATTATAGGTGTGCACTACGACACCAGGTGACAAACCTAACAGTTATTCTCAACATCAGGAAGAATCACTACTACTTACTTGTGTGTGTGTGTGAGTATTTTGCCTGGGTGCTGGTACCGCATGGGTGCAGTGCCTGTGAGGACCACAAGAGGGTGTCAGATCCTCTAGAACTGGAGTTACAGGTAGTAACTCAACCTAGGGCCTCTGGAAGAGCATCATGCTTGAACCACACACAGCGCCATCTCTCCAGTCCAGGAAGGGTTATTGACAACACCAGGCCATCTCAAACACTTGGATCACACAAATATTTCTAACTATTTTGAAACAAAAAGTCTGTTGTAATTGTATTAAATTGGTCCTGACACTTTTATACACGTGCTGAGTGCTGATACTCCTCGGCCTCTGGATGCTCCTCCTCTGGAAAGTCTACACTGTATCTCTCTTGTGTGTGACCCACTGAGTTTAACCAGGGCCACCTGTATGGTCATGGGGTTGGAACTAACCACCAGAGTCTGGTGGGCTCATGAGACCACAAGAAAATGTTTAAATTAAACCATTTGAACTCATAATGTTGAACTGTTAAAATACAGTTTCCTCTCACTTCTTCTTTTTAACTTTTTATTTCATTTATTTCTGTGTGTGTGTGCATACATGTGTGCAGGTCATAGGACGACCTGTGGGAATCAGTTCTCTCCTTCCACCACATGAGTCCCGGACTCACACACAGGTCGCCAGGCTTGGTGGCAGTGCCTTTACCTGCTGAGCCCTGTTGCTCGCCCCCAGTTCCCCACACTTCCAACACGCCACTGTTAAGGAAACTCCACTGTGCTTTTCCACAAGCACAGCTTTGGCAGTGCTTTCCTTGGAGTACATTACCAATTCCCAAATGCATGTCCTTGGCAACTTCCTTCAACAAATAAAACTGTTCTGTAAACAAATACCCTCCTTCCCCTCCCCACTTCTCTCTCCGGCTATGATGGGGAAAGAAAGACAATTTTATAGTACATAGCTCTGTTGGCCTGGAAATTGCTACGTAGAACAGGCTGGCCTCAAACTTGTGATCCTCCTGCCTCTACCTCCTGAAAGCTGGGGTTTATAGGCATGTTCCACAATGCCTGGATCATAAACAATTTTAATGTTTTTTTGTTTTTGCCCCCCCCCAGGAGCTGAGGACCAAACCCAGGGTAAGCGCTCTACCACTGAGCTAAATCCCCAAGAACAGTTGGGGTTTTCTTGCTTTTTTTTTTTGAGACAGGGTTTCTCTGTGTAGTTTTGGTGCCTGTCCTGGATCTCACTCTGTAGACCAGGTTGGCCTCGAACTCATAGAGATCTGCCTGCCTCTGCCTCCCAAGTGTTAGGATTAAGGGCATGTGCCACTACCGCCCGGCAATGGTATTTTTTAATGAAGGACCAATCAAGTCTTCTTTTTTGA
Organism: Peromyscus eremicus; assembly: GCF_949786415.1. Classification (NCBI taxonomy): domain Eukaryota; kingdom Metazoa; phylum Chordata; class Mammalia; order Rodentia; family Cricetidae; genus Peromyscus; species Peromyscus eremicus. Next base: position 108,649,308 of record NC_081421.1, on the reverse strand, counting down.
AACATTTAAAACACAAGTACCCCCTTTGTTCCATTCTAAGACCCCAGCATGCTACTGAAACCACCAAAACACTGGCTCTATGAATATCAAGTTCACAGGACTCAACAATCACCAAGTTCCATGTTTCACTATGGATAACACATTAACCGTTACAATGAAAACATAACAAAACATGAAATTATTGCTATTGTTCATTTATTTAATAATAAGCCCAAGGCACAGGAGTCCTACTGCCAGCAACTCTATCTGCCAGAGAGAAGCCACAGAGTGCTTCCCTGGAAAGGTAAAGTTAAAGGAAGTATGTGCAAACAGGAGGTGGGAAGGGTAATGGAGAGAAGAGACAGTCATGTCTCTTTCATTACAACATGCAAAATAGAAAATTACAAAATCAGTTACCTAATATTTATTCACATTTTATATAACACTTACCAAACTCACCAAAACTTAGAGATAAGAAATCAATTTTGAAGAAACAAAAGGAATCATATTACTAGAAACACACACAAAGAATGGAGAATTGTGCTGTGCCTGGCTGTGCATGCCTGTGACCTCAGCACTCAGAGGCAAAGCAGGAAGACTGTTAAGTTCAAGGCCAACCTGAGTTGCACAGCAAGACCCGAGCTCATAAACCCCAGGGCTGGAGATGCATCTCAGCAGCCGAATGCTTGTCTAATATGTACATGGCCCTGAGTTTAAACTCTAGCATCATAAAACCTGACCAGGTGTCATAGAAATATAAAAACATCCCTAGATATACCAACATCCCTAGAACAGACTGTCTAGGAAATCCTGGTTCTACACCGTGTCCAGGAAAAACTCATTAAAACTGTCACTTTCAGTTGACTTGGAGCCAGATGTCAACGCTGGAAGTGAATGCACACCATCAATCTACCTCCTCAAACTAAACTACAAGGCACACATGCTACGGAGAAAAGTTACTTAGCATTGCGAATACCAGCCATTCTGCACTGACTTGGCTGGGAGTGGAAGCTAGTACTGAAGTTCCAAAGGATTGTAGACATTCTTAAGTTGGTTTCTAAATGCACCAGAAGAAAAGCAGAATCCCACATTCTGAAACACTGTAAGTGCAGTCTAGAAAAGACCTTATTGAAGCTTTACAAGTTACTTTACTTTTGAAAGCATCCGTGGCTCCAGGGGCGTGATTTTTGTCTGGATGAAACTTCAAAGCAAGCTTCCTATAAGCTTTTTTCAAATCTTCATCACCAGCATCTTTTGTAACTCCAAGAACTTCATAGTAATTTTTACACTTGTTTATGCTGTGGACAAGAAAGGGTATGATATAAATTTCAAGCAAGAGCATGATGTCACTCTCTATTAGAATGGTATAAGGAATATCTGTTGGTGTGATGACCAATCTAGGCTGTTTGCGCCATTCTCTTTGGTAAACAGACAATTCCTCCAGCCATGAGAATGTCCACATCATAGTTTATCAAAGCTACAGAAGTATAGCCCATGGTGAGTGCAGGTGAAGGGCAGTGCACTCACTGTAACTAGAGTGAAAGAGACTCCTCAACAGCACGTCACAGCTAAGGAGTAAACACTGTAAGAAGTCTTAGTGCACAGTGCAGATCTAGCCAAGCACAAGAGCAAAGCTACATGGTCTCCCATCTGAAGCCAAGCCAAGCTAACTCCACACCACGGCTACCAAGATTTTACATGAGTTACTCTAAAAAAGACCCAGGGTCCTGTGTTAATAAATCATTCAAAATTAATAACGGGGATTAAAGAAGACATGTTACATCCAATTTTCATCAGTCCATTCCTAGAGATTACTTAATGTGCTTCGTCTTTACAAGGGTTTATTCACTGAAGTCTGGAGTGTTGAAAACCTATCAGGAAAGCGGAGAAATACTGAAGGGAAAGGAGAACACTGAAAACTCTAGGATGACAACATCCTACAACCAAAGTACCTGACATCCCCAAAGCCAAGGCAGATGTAAGGGCTGGGAGCGGAGCACAGTGGCAGAGAGCACACAGCATGCACGGGGGAGGCTCTGGAAACGTGCATGTCTTTGTACAACATTTTATAACTTTAGTTGTGTTCCATATTCTGTGTCTTGAGAGCATGACAACAGGTAAGCTAACTGGGAGAGCTGGTCACTAGGGGCAAAACTGGGAAGGATGGGGGAGGAAAGGGAAAGGGCGGGGAGGGGGGAGCCCAAGAGGAAAAAACCTCACAGACCAATTCAAAAAGAACTGAGCCAGGTTTTACCATCACAGTGCTTGGTACTCAACGGGCACCTTGTCTCTCCCTTTCTAATGAAAGTACCCATGATGCAGTGCGTACATGAGAGGAAACAGGAGAAGGGTACAGTTACAGAAATTAGTTTCCTTGGAGATGGTCACCAAGAACAGCAGCAGCTGTGGCATGGAGCTGGCCTCAGTCTAGGAGACACCCTACATGTGCCATGGCAAGCTCATTGGAGCCTACAAGATTGTAAGTCCCAGAAGCCTGACACTGAACTTTACAGTGTGGGAGGGACTTCGGTTTTGCTTTGATCTGATTTTGACTGTGCCTTGATTCTTTCCTCTTGGAATAAGAAAAGTAATGAACTTATTTTTCTACTTTACAGGAGCCCACGGTTGACAGAATTTGAACTTTTATAGACACTTTGGATATTTTATTTTTTGAGATAGGGTCTCTCTATGTAGGCCTGGTTTCCTGGAACTCTCTATGTTGACCAGGCTAGCCTCAAACTTACAGAGATCTGCCTGCCCCTATTTCCAGAGTGCTAAGATTAAAGGCATTCAACACTATGCCTGGCTGATTTTGGACATTTTAAAGAGACTGAATTTTTTTTTTAAAGATTTATTTATTTATTATGTATACAGTATTCTGCCTGCATGTGTCCCTTCAGGCCAGAAGAGGGCACCAGATCTCATTACAAGTGGTTGTGAGCCACCATGTGGTTGCTGGGAATTGAACTCAGGACCTCTGGAAGAGCAGTCAGTGCTCTTAACCTCTGAGCCATCTCTCCAGCCCGAGACTGAATTTTTAAGGCTTGAATTTTTAAAGATTTTGAGACACTTAAAGCTTGGAATATGTTTTATGCTGTGATATTGATATTAATGATATCTTGGGGACAATAAGAAAAGTTATGGCTTCACAGTGATGTGTTTGTGCATTAGGTTGACAAAGGGTCAATTGTGCTGCATAGTTTTATATCAACTTGACACAAGCTACAAGTCATTTCAGAAGAGGAACCACAACTGAGAGAATGTCCCCTTCAGATTGGCCTGTGGGCAAGCCTGTGGTACATTTTCTTGATTGATGACTGGTGGGGAGGACTCAGCTCACTATGGGCGGTGCCATCCCTAGGCTGGTGGTCCTGGGTTCTATAAGAAAGCAGGCTGAGCAAGCCATGAGGAGCAAGCCAGTAAGAAGCATTCCTCCATGCCTCTGCATCAAGTTCCTGTCTCCAAGTTCCTATCCTAAGGTCTCTGGACGATGGACTAAAAGCTCTAAGGTAAAATAAAATCTCTTCTCCACAGGTTGCTTTTTGTCGTGGTCTTTATCATAGCAACAGAAGCCCTAACTAAGGCCACAGTGTTAGGATTCTGCCGCCACTCCAGCTGTATGACCGCACATGCGCAATTCAGGAGCTAAGCAAGGGTCTTGCATCATATGTCATCCATGTGCTTCGTGATTGCCCATTGCGCGCGCGCGCAAGGCGGTCACACAATCAGCGCATGTGTGGCGTAGCTCTGTAAGCTACCTGCACATGTGCATGGGAATCCTTAAAAACCCGGACCCAGACTCCTCTTCTCTCCTCTCTGTTCTCTCCTCCCCCACTATCTCTCTCTCTCTGCTCTCTGCACGAGCTTCCCCCCACCCCAATAAAGCTCTGAGACTGGGTTTTGTCGTGGCTCGTGCCTCATGATCTTACTACATGGTAACCAGTGCCGCTTATCATTTTTAAAACAACAAACAGTCTAAATGAAAGTCCTTTGGAGATTCTTTCTCCTAGACATGTTTAGAACTATGTGTCAGGGAAGGTGTGGTGGCGGAAGGCAGCACTGCAGAGCATCTACTATGTACCAGGTGCAGTCCATGAGGACTACAGGTGAAGGTAAGGACTGGCTGTACACTGTCACTCTAGTTTGCTTTCTGCTTCAAGACCAAAGGGAACCTGAGGAGGAAAGGGTTCATCTTAGCCTACACTTCCAGGTAAGTCAGTCAGTTACGGAGGGAAATCCTGCACTCAAGCAGGAACTGAAGCAGAGACCACACAGGAACACTGCTTATGACCTCACTCACCCTGGCTCACTCATGATCAGCTAGCTTTCATAATACAACCTTCCCCTAGAAGGCTGGTGTCTTAGAGTAACTATTGCTGTGATGAAACACCATGACCAAAAGAAAGTTGGGGAGGAAAGGGTTTATTTCACTCACAGTTCGTTTAACAGTTCATCATCGAAAGCAGTGAGGGCAGGAACTCAAACAGGGCAGGAACCTGGAGGCAGGAGCTGATGCAGTGGTCATGGAGGGGTGCTGCTTACTGGCTTGTTCCCCGTGACTTGCTCAGCCTGCTTTTTTAGAGAACCCAGGACCATCAGTCCAATGATGGCACCACCCACAATGGGCTGGACCCTCCCATCAATCACTAATTTTTAAATGCTCCACAGCTGGATTTTATGGATGCATTTTCTCAAATGAGATTCTTTCCTTTTAGATCACTCTAGCTTGTGTCAATCTCGCATAAAACTAACCAGTACAACAGGTTCTCCCACACCAATGAACAGTCAAGATAATTTCCCACAGATATGGCCACAGGCCAATCTTATCTGGGTAAACCCTCCATTGTGATTCCCTCTTTCTTTTTGGTTGTGTCAAGCTGGCCATACAAACTAGCCAGGACAATTACACACTTCAAGTAGTGCTCCATCGTATACTTTTTACCATATGTGGTGGTCTGAACAGAAATGTTCCATATAGGCTCATATATTTGAATGCTGGGTCATTAGGGAAAGGTGCTACTTGACAGGGATTAGGAGGTGTGGCTTTGTTGGAGTGGGTGTGGCCTTGTTGGTGGAAGTATATTACTGGGGGTGGGCTTTGGGTGTCAAATGCTCAAGTCAGGCCCAGAGTCTTGCTTCCTGCTGCCTGCAGATCTGGATGTAAAACTCTCAGCTCCTTTTCCAGCACTGTATCTGCCTGTGTGCTGCAAGTTTCCCACTATGAAGACATTGGACTAAACCTCTGAAACTGTAAGCCAGCACCAATTAAATGCTTTCTTTTATAAGAGTTGCTGTGGTCATGGTGTCTCTTCATAGCAACAGAACAATGACTAAGACACCCTACTTTCTCACATCACAGCTTTTCCATCAGATATATGTTATTTTTCTTGTTAATGTGGTCAAATCCCTGACTACAGCAGCTCAGAAAGCAATTTTGACTCACACTGGTGGGGAAGCCCATCACAGCAGGGAAGATGTGGAGCCTGACCACACTGAAGTGCAGAGAGCGCTGACTGGCCACTGCTCAGCCTGCTCCTTTGTACGCAGTCCAGCCCAGGAAGGTACTGCCCACTGCTCAGCCTGCTCCTTTTTATGCAGTCCAGCCCGGGAAGGGTACTGCCCAGACAGATCTGCCCACCACAGTTAACCTACTCTAGAAAATCCCTCACACATGTGCTCAGATGAGTCTGTCTCCAGGGTGATTCTAGGTCCTGTCAAGTTGCTAGCTGAAATAAGCGTTTGCCATGTATTTAGTTCATTCTTTTCTGAAAGAGTCAAACTTTCTGCGTCCTTAATAATAAAACAAACTTTTAAAAAGAAGCTTTAAAGGACAGGTCATTTACACACATGTGCATTCTCCCCCGTGCTGTTTTGGAACTCTGCCAGCAAGAAACCCACACATAGATGCACACCACCCACTGTACCAGAAACATAAACCAAAGTAAATCTTCTTTCTGAACAACTTTAAAAGACAGGGGTCCCCATCACCTATTTGGGAAGAAAGTATTATATAAGGGAGGCCCACAGGACCTGCCTCGTCCACTGTTTATGCCTCCTTTGGTGGATTGGAAATACAGTGGCAGGAGAGGAAAGTCACTTTTTAATTCCCTCTCTCCTTTTAAATGTGTTATAGATGTTCATTTCAATTGATTCCAGTGGCTGGGGATATACCTCAGTTGGTAGAGTGCTTGCCTAACATGCATGAAGCCCTGGGTTCAGTCTCCAGCATGGCATAAACTGGGCATGGTGGCAAACACTTATGACCCCAGCATTCAGGAGGTAGAGACAGATCGGAAAATCAGGGTCATCTTCAGCTGCAGAGAGTTCTAGACCAGCCTGAGCTATGTGAGACCTTATCTCAAATAAATAAATAGGCTCCAAATTTAACTGGTGTTTAGGGAAACACTTCTGGGTCAAGGCATCATTCCTTTGATGTATCTAACAACTGTAATTTCTCTTCCTCTAATTTAAAGAACTGAAATTCAGCGGGACCAGGCACTATAGTCTGGCACTTGCAATCCCAGCACTCTGCAGGGAGGCTGAAGCAGAAGGAACATGAGTTCAAGATCAGTCTAGGCTATGCAGCAAGAGCTGGTCTAAACAAACAAACAAACAAACAAACAAATGGGCAGAGGGAGACAGCGGAGACTGAAGCTTACCCCAAATCTGAAATTCCGGTCTCTGTTATTCAAGTAAGATAGAGCTGAACAGCAGTCACAGGCGCTGACTATAACTGCCTGCTAGATTGCACACTGACTGGACATGTTTAAATACAAAATGGTTTTACAATGATGTATTTAAAACTTCAAATAAAATTCATTTTCCTCTATTTTTAAAACTTATTTCAACTCAAAGACCCAGAGCCTATGGCACAGGCTGCTTGCTCGCTTGCAAAGTTACACCGTTTTTCTTCAGTCTTACTGTAACTCTGCCCTTACGCAATGGGTGCAGTACCATTGCGTGGCTTCTCCCCACTGAGCCAAACTGTTACTGAGCAACTTGTTTGCATAATCATCTTCTCTATCAAGACAGTGCACTTTCCTGAGGAAAATCCCTTGTGTATAAATAAAACAAAACACAAAACGACAAGGTACAAGTTCTGGCCTCTAATCTGCTGCCTCACTAGAGCCACATTTATGAAGTCTGCTATGAATATATATTTACATATACTACACAACCAGGCAACTTACATACAAGGGACTGACTGAAATATTTCAAATAACTTAGGGATTTCACTTAAAAGAATGTTCCATAATTGGTCCCAGAAGGGGACTTTATATATACAATTTATCTTATATAGATAGACATGATTTATATTATATAGAATTTAAAAGATACAGTAGAGTTATTGGTTTAGAGAATCAATCTATAATGCAGGAGATAATGCTTCTATAGTAATACATCTATCCACAAGGAACTGTGATCGTAAGTAGCTGGACCCTCAGTCAATGCTAAATCTACATTCATTCTATCCCATCTGCATAGGAACCCACACTTTTACTAGTCTCCTCAAGCTTTCAACTTCACCTAACGGAAGTCACAGACAGAAGGGCCCTCAAGTCTCCACCTGCCCAACTCTGATAACATATCTGCTCAAGCACCACAATTAGTGCTCACTCTTCCATTCTCAAGATGCCCCAAAGGCACGTCCTTTGGCCTCTGGAGAGAACAAAAACAAACACACATATGCATGCACACAGGCACACTCACACCAATGCTCATTCATCTATTCATTTAAGTTCCTCTTGTGTCTCTGTCTGTCTGTCTGTCTGTCTGACACACACACACACACATACACACACACACACACACACACACACACACACACACACACACACACTCCAAGATAGGGAAGATGAAATATAAATTAAAAAAAAAACCACCAAATCGGGAATAATATTTTTCCAAAATTTACAATTGTAGTTTTGTTTGTTGGCGACACTTCCAAGCAGATAGGTGATTCTATTCTAGGAGAGGGGGCTCAGAAAAATCACATACAATATAATTAAATTTGTAATCAGAAAAGTCATGGAGGAGCCGAAGAGATGTCAGCGGTTAAAAGTACTTGCTGCTCCTCCAGAGGACCTAGGTTCAGTTCCAAGCACTAACAACCTCCTGTAACTTCAGTTCCTGGGGATCAGACACTTTTCTGGCCTCAGGCACCAGGCATGCTTGTAATGTACATGTACACATACAAGCAAAACACTCATACATATAAAATAAAAGTAAATAAAGCAAAAGAGAAAGGATTCATGGAGAATGTTCTTCTAGTATAATGTAATGCCTGTAGGAAAACACAGCTTGTTTTAGGATATAGTTTCCAGCATACTGTTTCCTTATAGCTCGTCCCCAAAAGAAGCCCGAAAGCAGTCTCTCACTCACTCTTTCAGTCAAATTTGGCAAGATGCAGCACTATGAAGTGGTCAGTGGCTTCACGTATGCCTTTGAAATGCTTGCTACCGTCCACACCAGTCAAATGTCCTCTTTCACGGCTTTAGCTTGACTACGGAATAGGTTTTCCTCATTGAGAATTCACCCACTCTGCTGCTTCAACTATGCTTTCTTACATGAGTTCCCCATACCATGGAATCTACCCTCCCTGAGAACTCTGATATGGCATCTTCAGAGCCCATCACTTGTAAACTCCAGCTGCCCAGAAGAGCAACATCAGCACACTTTGTTTAACATCCAACAGAAAACAAAACAATCTATTCTGAAGTATTTCATACCTAAGAGCTTAGCTTTTTTTCAAGAAAACCCTTTTCTTATTTATAAAATTAGTAACACTGTATTTCTAAAACCAAGTCTCTCGCTGTTCAGCCCCACCCAACTCCGCTGCATGCAGGAGTGTGTGGAGAGGCTCCGGAGGCAGAGGGAATCACTGAGGGGGACAGAGGGGCACTGCGGTGTCTGTATACAGGGGCAGCCTTGCAGAATAGAAAGTTAAAAGAGTGTGTTTGGGCAGGAAATGTAAAGCATTGCCGCCATCCCTCTCAATTGTCCTAGGAAACGTGCCCATTTCCAGCTGTACATCACAGCAAAGCAACTCATTCTTTGAATTTTTTTCACTACTATAGACCACACAATGCACAGAATCAACACTGGCATCATTTTTTACAGTTGTGGCTTATCATTGATTTGGAAGAATGGAACCTTCCAGAGAGTTGGCTTCTTACAGACTAATCTCACAAAGAATAGACGCACAGGACACCCAGGTTGCACCTCCATTTCCTTCCTAGTAAACTGTGCTTCAAACACCTGTCTTAGGCATTAAACATCAGTTAGGTCCGATGGGAATCAATGATCAGGGAGGCGACGGAATCCCATTCACTCTACCTGAGAACTCCGTCTACTTGGTCTTTGGTATAGACTTTTCCACCTTCGCCACTGCCGGGTGCGCTGTCCTTGGCACAGGTGGGCTTGCTCTGGTCGCTGCTCCCTGGAGGTTTCCGGCAATGTGTGCTGTTTCCGGCAGTACTTCCATTTTTCATAATTATTTCCAGTAATGCTGTGGAAAGCAAAGGGAACCATACCTACTTACATCAGGATGCAGATACACCACTCCACATAAAGTAAAGCAAACTACAGTGATGTCTTCTAAAAAGATTTAACGTGGCCTCCCCCTCCTTTCCTTTTGGGCAAGGTGGGGGTTGGGGGTGGAGGGCGATTTGGGGGTGGCTATTGTTTTGTTTTTCCCTTTGTTTAGACAGGCTCTTGCTATACAGTTGGGCTGACCTAGAATTATGTGCCCCAAGCTGGCTTTGAACTCTCAATTCGGCCTAAGTTTCCCAGTGCCAGGATTACAGGCACAAACCACCAATTCCAGCTCCATAATGTTTCTTTAAATAACCAGCCTCTTGCTGGGCCCGGTGGCACAGGCCTTTAATCCCAGTACTTGAGCACAGAGGCAGGCAGATGTCTGGGAGCTCCAGGCCAGCCAGAGCTACACAGTGAAACCCTGTCTCAAAAACAAAACAAAACAAATAGTAAATACTGGTGATTCTTTTAGTACATAACTGTCTATAGAACATTAACTGTCATTTAGGAGAGTTCCAAGATATGTAAAGTTAATAACTAGAAATCACTATCATCTAATTGTTATGACATGCTTATCACACAGTGAAACTGCAGAATACCCCCCCAAAAGATAACATTCAAAGTAGTTAATGAGACTATTAAAAAAGAAAATAAAATAAATAAAAAGGCAGCCGGATCTCTCTGAATTGGAGGCCAGCATGGTCTACAGAGTGAGTTCCAGGACAGCCAGGGCTACACAGAGAAATCCTGTCTGGAAAAACCAAAAACAACAACAAAAAAGGAGCAGAGATTAGACTTCTGTTTATTTTTCAGCAGCAACAAGAGGAACCACAGAACACTGGAATATGATCTTTAAAGCAGAAAAAACAATTGTCAACTTGAGTTGAGCAGTAATTTTCTTTCAACTATACAAAATAAAAACATTTTAAAGAGGCTGGAGAGAGAGCACAGCAGTTAGGAGTGCTTACTGCTCTTGTAGGAGACCCAGTTTCAGCTCCTGGCACCCACATCAGGTGGCTCACAGTCACTCCGACAAACAGCAATAATGTTGACGGTTTACTTGAAATAATCTGAGAAATAGGATTAACAGTAGGGTAGAAGGAATGACGAGGTAAGGTTGGTCAATATATTCTCAGTGGTTAAAGATACATGATGCAATATGATTAATCATACTATTTTCGTGTGTGTGTGTCTCTGTGTGTGTGTGTGTGTAAGGTATGAAATTTTCCATAAAAATTAAAATTAATCAGGAAATAATTACGCTTAGCAAAAGGACAAAAGAAAACAGAAAAATTCACCATGATGGTAGTTTTAACACATCTCAATCCAATAACTGACAAATTACTAAGGATGGGATAACTTCAAATTTACCCTGCCTGAATTAAGAGACATGAAATCCAACTGATGTTTTGCGTTTTTGGAGACAGAGACTCACGTAGCCTAGGCTGGCCTAGAACTTGCAGCAAAGGATGACTCTGAACTGATAATCCTGCCTCAGCCACCTAGTGTTCAAGTTATAGGTGTGTGCCACCATGCCACTTAAGCTGTGCTCGGGATTTAAGCTTTTGCATGGGAGGCAAGCACTCTACCCACTGAGATATATCTTCAGCGCTCACTCTCTCTCTCTCTCTCTCTCTCTCTCTCTCTCTCTCTCTCTCTCTCTCTCTCTCCTCTTCTATAAGTGTAAAGGAGTGAAAATTGATAGCATTATATCTAGATGACAAAGTTATTTCTTCAAATCTCAATAAACTAGTGTCATATGAACTACAATCTAGGAGCAGCTGTGCTCACCTTTAGGAAAAAATCAATTATAAAAATGTAACTTAAAATTGGGAGTGGTGGTTCACACCTTTAATTCTAGCACTCCGGATATAAAGGCAGGAGGATCTCTGTGAGTTTGAGGCCAGTTTGGTCTACATAGCAAATTCTGGGCCAGCCAGGGCTACAAAGTGAGACCTTGATTCGAAAGGAAGAGAAGGAGGGAAGGAGGGAGGGAGAAGGAAGAGAAAAAGTAACTTAAATCACAAGTAGGCTGGAAAGCAGAAACACAAACCATCATGCATAATAATGAAAAGTAGAGACAAATATCCAGCACAAAATGAACCATCCAGACAGTGAAATGCTATTTGGAATACAGTGACACTCAACATTAACACGCCTGTCACACAGGTGACTGACAACACACTACGCTAAGTCAATGAAGCCAGGCGCAAAAGACCGCACACTACACGATTCCATTCATACGAAAAGCACAAGGCCTGGGGATGCGGCTCATAGGCAGAGACCTGGCCTAGCTAGCCTTGATTTAATCTCAGGATCACTGGGGTGGGGAGGGAGGCTGGGAACTCAGAGGAAGGAGAGAGGGAAGGAGAGAAAACAAACAAGAACAGAGCAGGTACTCGAACACTTAGAAAGTAGACTGGTTTTTAAGGGCAGGGATTGGTGGGTCAGAGGGAACTGAAATAAGACAAGGCATCCAATGAGCTGCTTTATCGCCAAGGTTGGGAAGTGTTCCAAAATTATGGCAATAGTTGCATAATTCTGTGAATCCACTAAAACCCACTTAACTGTGTACTTTAAATGAGTCAATTATTTAGTATGTACATTATATCCAGAAAGCTACTATACACACATAATTTTAGTTACATATTAAAAATTCCAACTGCTGTTGGCAAATTTGCAAAAACACAGCTATTACTTATACTATTCTTTTCCCATGGCTAAGAGATAAGAGGTCACCAAAGAAAGAAACTATTTTATGACAATTGTAGGTGATATAGTAATCTATTAGTTATTAACAAGAAAAATATAAGACATACCATATAGCTAGCTTTCAGCTGGAGTTCAGCCTGCATTTAATATAACCACAATGGAATCAGAATAATCTATGTAGCAAGTGGTGATCCACAACATGTAAATAGCAAAACTTAAAAAAATAAAAAGAGCAAATGTAGATGAAGTGGCCTCAAACCCAAATCCTCCTGCCTCTGCTCCTTGGTGCTGTGATTACAGGAGTGTACCACCATGTCAGGAACTTAAAATTTAAATCTCAAATAAAACCAAAGAGAATTAAGTACCAAAATCATAACCTCATGCACAAAATCCCCTATTATATGATGACAGGAACAAACCATGAACTGCTAAAAATGTATGTTTGGGTAGTAAGTGTGTGTGAGAAGCACAGAACAGTAAATGGGCATTTGCCAAGCTCATGGAACAGAAAAAGGGAAACCAAATAACCAAGAGGCCTTGTAGGCAAAGCTGAGAAAATCTGTGCAAAGGATGGTTGACTCACTTATAATCACAGGAGTGCCTGGTCCACCCTTAAGGGGAACTGCAGGGAACAGGATCCAGACTGAAAGGGAAAGGCACAACAAAATCCACAAGCGAAAGGGTAACTGCAGAGATAAATGGGGAGGGCACAGTGAGGGATTCCTTCCTAGCTAGGTGACATACTTTAAACATATAAAAATGGAAGGATCTCTGTATATTTGGAAAAGCTAAATAAACAAACATTGCATAAGTAAGTAATGTAAGTAAGTAATAAAATAGTAAAGTAAATAAACAGTGAAGAAAATGATAGAGCTCCAACAATGCAAAGGATTGGTATGGGAAAGTAACTGAGTGTGACCACAAAGGTAATCAGCGTGTACCACAGGACTTGTCAAGCCAGCGGGTGAGGGGGAGACACTGCTCCATGGGAGCAGCACAGAAACCACTGAGCAGATCACAGATGCAAAAATACAGGTAGAGTGAGGGAAGGATGGCTCAGCAGATGCTGCCAAACCAGCCTGGACGCCTGAGTTCAAATCCCAGAATCCACAGAACTCCATAAAGTTGGCATGCACAAACATATACACATGCATACACGTGTACACACACACACACAGACACAAACACACACAAACACACACACACACACACACACACACACACACACGCGCACACACACACGGAATATGAAATCAAAGAGGGTAAAAATCCATCCAAAAAGACAGGGTTGGCTGAGCATGGCAGCACAGGCCTGTAACGCCGGCACTTAGAAAGCAGAGCCAGAATCAGGAAAATCAGCACTTGCTCAAGGCCAACCTGGTCTACACAGTGAGTTCCTGGCCAGCCCAAGCTAACAGTGAGACTGTAACTAAAATGAAAAGACTAAGTCAGCTAAGTTGGGCATGAGGACACACCTGTAACATCAGTGCTTCGGCAGCTGCAGCAGGAGGGGCTCAAGTTCAAGGCCAGCCTGGGCTACACAACCCTGTCACTGAAAAAAGGCCAAGCTACAAGAAACAAAGTTACTTAAAACAACAGACAGTACCACACAGAGAAATAAGACATGTAAAGGTTGAAAATTTCAAAACTGAAAAATAAAAAATTTTGAAGGAAAGTGGCTAATACTGAAGATGAAGAAAAGCTAACACATGGAAAATAGACATCCCAAAGAAAATATAACGAGAAATAAAACAAGCATACAGTAATTAGACGACTTCTGACATATAAACAAAAACATCTAAATGACATAATAAAATATCAGAAATCTTAAGAATAAATGACACTTGAGATACACTCAAGTAAAGTTAGCTGGGTATCCACACAAAAGCAAAACACCAAAAACTCAAATGACTTCAATGGAAAAAAAGTTAGACTGTCCTCAGACTTTGTCCATCACTAGCACTTGCACAAGACCTTGGAGTAGCCTACTTGTATACCCCCCAAAATGGAGTGTGAGCTACTGACTGGTCAACCTTGATGGTCTACTTGACAGGCTCTAGGATGACTGACAAGCCTCTGGACATGTCTGTGAGGGATTCTCTAGATGAGCTTAACTGGGGTAGACAAAGTCACTCTACAACTGGGCGGCATGGTTCCATGCCATGGGCGCAGGTCCTTCACTCCATAAAAAGGGGAAAGCAAGCTGAGTGCCAGCATCCATCTCTCCCTGCTTCCTGACTGCAGAGGCACGTGACGGAGCAACCTCCAGGTCCAGCTGCCAGGCCTTCTCTGCTATGGTGAGCTATTCCACAGACTAGTGAGCCAAAATAAACCCCCTTCCTTAAATTGCTTTTGTTGGGTATTTTATCCCAGTAACATGTAGAGTAACTTAATACAGACACCAAACTTCAACAGTGGAGTCACAAGTAAACTGTCTTCAGCATTCTAGAACTTAGGGATCATAGTTCTACAAACTCTCCCTGTGACCCACTAAGAAACAAGCTTCAGAAATCCAAACGAATGACACATACCTTGGCATGGGGACTGGTGGCAACCATCACATGGATACTTACAGAATTAAGACTGAAATATAGTTGAGAGGAGATGGTGTGTAACAACACTGTGTTCTGATTCTATAAATACTCTGCAAATACTCTTGAACTAGTGGGCTAGAAAGTTAAGAGGTTTCTCATTCCTTCTGATCCTTTTGTCAGTTAAGGTTTGCAGGCCTACAGGCTTGGGCCAAGAAACATTTTTGGATCAAACTGGCAGTCATTGCCAAAGACATGGCTGAGGTTGACACAGCCTGCATCTATGGGGTAGAGAAGCTGATGGACAATACACAACAAATGAACAAATAGGTGGGAGCTACATTTCTTGGTGAATAGCACAAGTGACATGGAAATAAAAAATGTGAGTGTGGTGGTCTGAAAAAGAATGACCCCCACAGGCTCATCTATTTGAATGCTTGGTCAACAGGGGGTGACACCATTTGAAAGGATTAGAAGGATTAGTGTGGCCATGTTGGAAGAAGTGTGCCACTGGGGGTGGGCTTTGAGGTTTCAAAAGCCCATGTCAAGCCCCGTGTCTCTCTCTGCCTGCAGGTCAGTATGGAGCTCTCGGCTACTTCTCCAGCACTATGCCTGTCCTGCCGGCCGCCATGCTCCCTGCCCTTATGATAATGGACTAAGCCTCTGAAACTGTAAGCATGTCCCCAGTTAAACGTTCTCACTTATAAGAGTTGCTATGGTCATGGTGTCTCTTCACAACAATAGAACAGTGACTGAGACAGTGAGAATGAACAGTGCTGCACCAGACTGAAAATGAGGGGTGAGTACATGCATATATGTGTTACAGATACCAGAACATATATAAATTAAAATAATCATTACCTGTAATGGAATGCCAACACAAACAACACACACACACACACACACACACACACACACACACACACACACGAGTATGTATTTCCCAGCTCTGTCTACTAAGAGGAGCAGACACAATGATACTACTATAGCAATGAACTTATCTAGCATCTATCTCAGTTTCTGTATACCACTGTACTAAAAGGAGTCAGGCATGATGGGGATCTGATTTCTTTGGGCAGAAAATATAAAACTCTTTTTGGCTACAAGGTAAAGAAGTTCAATAAATTATGGAGGTACGTCAAAAAGACTTAGGAGCCAGATTTAAAAGGACACTACCCGAGCACCAAAATGATGATGATAAGAGGTTCAGTGGGAATCCATGAATCCATTCAGGACAGAAAGACTAAAGGGCAACTAATACATGTAGAAAGAGTGATTGGAATTAAAACCCCCTTTTAAACAACTACCAGAACTTATTTCAGGAAAAAACAAAAAACCATCAGTGTACACTAAAAAGAGATGGGAAGTTTGTTAAGGAATATGATATTTATATAGTTTCAATGATTTCCCCCACAAAATATTTGTAATTACAATGGGAATAGTCAACTTTATAGTAGAAAAATATGGCAATCAACAGTTGAACTGGGAGATTACGTGAGTTCACTAGGAAAGGCCGAATCAAAATCATGTATCTCTTGATACGTTATACCAAGAACAAAACATCACTACTTTTCCTGCAAAACAACTGATATGAGAAAATGTCAAACCAACCCAAATTTCAGGGAATTCTATAAAATAGCTAACTACAGTCATCAAAAATGCCAAAGTCAAGAAACAAAAAGAATGATGATGTTTATAGAATATCCTGCCTCCCCTCCTCCCCAAAAAAAGTAACACAGGGTTGGAGAGATGGCGGCTTGGTGGTTGAGAGCACAGGGTGCTCTTACAGAGGACCCAGGTTTGGGTCCCAGCACCCATAAGGTGGCTAATAACCATTCATAACACCAGTTCCAGAGGAGCTAATGCCCCCTTTTGGTCTCTGTAGGTACCAATGAACACGGTGCACAGACATTCAAGTAGGCAAGACACTCATGCACACAAAAATCTAAGGACAAATCTTTTTAAAATGTTTAAAAGGGCTGCAGAGGCAGTTCAGTGGTGGGAAGCGCCTGCTGCTCTTGCAGAGGGCCTAGGTGTGATTCCCAGCACCCACGTGGCTGTTCACAACTGCCTGGGTGTGATTCCCAGCACCCATATGGCTGTTCACAACTGCCTGTAACTCCATTTCCAGGGGATCTGACACCTTCTTCTATCCGCTGAAGGCTCTTCAACACACATGGTGTACATAAACTCACACAAACTTACACATATAAATATATATAAAAATCAATTAATAAAAACATTTTTAAATGCTAAAACACAACACATGCCCCCCATATTTATCATATGAGATACAATGGGTTCACTGACAGAATTTAAATGAATGCATGAACTAATGGCCTAAATGTGATTATTATAATGGGGTTATGTGTGGATGTCTTTATCTTATAAAATATATGCAAAATAGTTCAGCAATGGGACAGCCATTGGTTCAGGGAACAAACAAACTATATGTGTGTATAAAACAGAGGATGACTATGGCAAAGAAAATTCATGAAAACCTGAACCCTAACTTAAACATTTTGGGAGTTCATATTATTCAGGAGAGCCTTGCATTATTTTACAGTCAGTACTACTTAATTATAGGGATATGTCCTCCAGTGTCATTAGGCAGTTTCACCATTGTGGGAACACAGAGTATATCTGCACAAGCTCAGGTGCAGCTCTGCAAATATGATGCCATGGGATCTCAAGAACCAGGACTACAGCTAAGGAAGACAGAAACACAGGCTAAAAAACATTTAAGCAAAGACTGAACGTTTACCTTAAATTGAAAGGAATGATATACACTCATAAGCTGACTACCTTTAAAAAGACAACATACGCCAGGCGGTGGTGGTACATGTCTTTAATCCCAGCACTCGGGAGGTAGAGCCAGGCAGATCTCTGTGAGTTCAAGGCCAACCTGGTCTACAGAGCGAGATCCAGGACAGGCACCAAACCTACACAGAGAAACCCTGTCTTGAAAAACAAACAAACAAACAAAAGACAACACACTAGCTAAGCATAATGCACATGCTTTAATCCCAGCTCTCAGGAGACAGAGTCAGGCAGACATCTGTGAGTTCCAGGTCAGGCTTAAAAAATAAACAAACAAAAACAGACAGATGAACACACATGAACACACACACACACACACACACACACACACACACACACACACACACGCGTGCGCGCGCACATGCGCGCGCACGTTTTGAATAGAGCCCCAGACAATGAACAACCTAGTAGTTGCAGTGTTCCTAGTACCTGTCCTGTGATGCTGAAACACCATTTTCCACCAAAGGAAACCAAGATTATAAAACACAGGGTTAGCCAGGCAGTGGTGGCACATGCCTTTAATCCCAGCGCTTGGGAGGCAAAGGCAGGTGGATCTTTGTGGTTCAAGGCCAGACTAGTCTACCAATCGAGTTCCAGGCTAGCCATAGCTACATGGTGAAATCCTGTCTCAAAAAATGAAAAACAACAATAAAAACAATCAAACCTTTAGCATGCATTTCCAATATGAACTGAGTATTTCTTTATAGACATGTTTCGAATAACAAATGAAGAAAGTACTTTCAAAAGTTGTGGAGCCAGTGATGAAAATGGTCATATGTTGGATATTTATAGGAGGCCACAAAATTTCTATGAATGGAATTAAAGGCTATCTCTTTATTGTCTCATTCTTAGCTAAAAAATTGTTCCTGGCATGCTAGACATCTGAATTTACAGTTGGATATGGGACAGTGTTAAATAGGCTTATATGGGGCTGCTTTAGGTTTTCAGTAGTTATGATGACAAGTGAAAATTTTTCTACAATACTATGCATATAGGCTCTCTGCCTAACAATGGCAGTGTGGCAGGGTGTGTGTGTGTGTGTGTGTGTGTGTGTGTGTGTGTGTGTGTGTGTGTGTGTGTGTGTGTGTACGCGCGCCCTAAACACTCCTTGGATCCACTAAGTTAAAAATCAGCACAGGGCTTAGGAAGAGGACTCAATCCCCTGTACTGGGGGATGCTCACAACTGCCTGTAACTCCAGTTTCAGGGGATCTGAAACTCCCTCTGGTCTCCATGGGCTCCAGTACACACACAGGACTTGTAAACTTAAACAAGCACACATATACATATGTAAGTAAATAAATCTTTTTGTTGTTGTTGTTGTTGTGTTTGTTTGTTTGTTTGTTTGTTTTCCAAGACAGGGTTTCTCTGTGTAGCTTTAGTGCCTGTCCTGGATCTCGCTCTGTAGACTAGGCTGGCCTCGAACAAACAGAGATCCTCCTGGCTCTACCTCCTGAATGCTGGGATTAAAGGAGTGTGCCACTGCCACCCGGCAAATAAATCTTTTTAATTAAAAAAAAATTGGGACAAATTCTACTACTTTGGAGCTCAAAATCCAGTTTTATTAACTAAAAAACGGAATTAGGAAGGCCTTTATATTAGCAATTATGGCATTTATGAGAAAAATAATGATTTAGAACTATTATCTACTTCTATGATAATGGGGGCGGGGGTGTGTGTCAAGCAGAAGCAGAAAGACCTCTGTGAGTTCGAGGCCAGTGTGATCTACAAAATAAGTTTCAGGGCAGCCAAGCTACATAGTGAGACCCTATCTATCTCAAATAAGAAAATAAGTAAGTAAATAAATAAACTTTATTCTATGGTTGACATGCTGAATCCTTTTACAGCAATAAATACATGTCCTAATAACCATTTTCACAGGTGAAATGCAGCTTGTTTTGTCAATTCTCATTTGTAGGCATATACGTTCTTTCAAAAAATTGGTCATAATCATTATTATATACATTTTACAGTCAATTTAATTTTGGACATGCTTTATCTGTGGGTGTATCAATATAGAACACATTACATGCAACTATGAAAGTTTTATTTCGGGCTGGAAAGATGGCTCAACAGTTAGAAGCCCTGGCTACTCTTCCAGGGAACCTGAGATCAATTCCCAGCTCCTGAATGGAGGCTCACAACCATCTCTAACTCCAGAGGACCTCTTCTGCTCTACACATGCATACACATGTACTCCCACACATGGGCAAACTCACACAACTAAATGAGTAAATAATTTTTTAAAAGAAATATGAGGCTCAAAAATGGAAGGTGGGCTGGGAGCATGACTAATTTGGTAGTGTGCTTGCCAAGCATGCATGAAGCTCTAAGTTTGACCCCCCAGCAACCACACAAACCAGGTGTGGTGGTGCTCATATATAATCCCAGCAGTGTAAAAGTGGAGGCAGGAGGATCAGAAGTTAAAGGTTATCCTCAGCTACCTAAGAGTTGGAGGCTAGATCCCATCTTAAAAAAAAAAAAAAAAAAAAAAAAAAGAATATGAAACTACGGAAATCACACTATCATTGTTACATCCACCAGATACTTAATTCTCCTCTAGAATGTAAATGCCAGGAAAAAAGATTTTTGTCATATTATCTACTTGCTCCCTAGTGCCTAAAATACTGCCAGGAACGAGGGAGACGGCTCAGCTCACAAGTGTCTGTAAACTGCAGTTCAAGGGGATCCAACGCTCTCCTCCCACCTCTGAGAGCACCAGGCCCACACACGGTGCAGACATACACACAGGAATACACCCAAAAACATGACAGTTAACAAAACAAAACAAACAAAAAAACCAAATGCTCCATGGCACAGAGAAGTATATGTCCAATAAATATCTGTTGAATACATAAACTCTCATTGTTTAGAAGAGAAGTGGAGATTTATATCGAAAGCATAAGTTCAAACCCAAAGTCAACTCAATGCTCTTTCCTCAGCACTCACATCTGAAATAGTTTCACTACTAATGGAAATTTGAAAGTCATTTTCTAACACTTAACTGGATGATACAGAAATAATTGTTTTAAATGTTCTCGTCACTGAATTTTAATTAAGCCAATTAGGAAAAGAATAGAATGATCTTAAAGGAAATAGGATGTATAATGATTCAGACGCACATGATGTTTAAAAAGCCTTATCAGTTTAGGTGAGACAAAAGGAGAAACAATTTTCAATTTTGTATTAAATACAAAGTAACAGGACAAAAAAAAGGCAGAAAAAATGCATCATTTCTCATATGGCTGAAAATAAACTAAAAGGATTACATTAACTATTATTAAGCAGGTAGCATGTACAGATTATCCATGCACTTAAACTTATCTGTTCATTCATTACAGCGGATACTGAATGAGCTTTTCTGTTGTTGTAAGCCATCATTTGATTCAAATTGCTACCATGTTCTTGAAAAGAATAAAAGTGCTCTTCTCTTAAAAAAAAAGAAAAAGAAAAATCTATACTTGCCAGACATGGTTGTGCACACATGCTTTTAATCCCAGCACTTGGGAGGCAGCAGCAGGTGAATCTCTGTGAGTTCAAGGTCTACATAGTGAGTTGCAGGCTAGCCAAAGATACAGTGAGTGAGATCTGTCTCATTAAAAAGAAAGAAAGAAAAAGGAAGGAAAGGAGGGAGGGAGGGAGAGAGGGAGGGAGGGAAGAAGAAGGCAAATAGAAAAGAAAAAAATCTACACTTCAAACTATCTCCCAATTACTATGAAAATCAGTGGTCAAGTGCACTTGTTGCTTTTGCAAAAGACCTGGGTTTGGTTTCAGCACCCACAAAATGGCTCACAACTATCCTTAAATTCAGTCCCAGGGGATCTGATGCCCTCTTCTGACCTCCATGGGCCCATGCAGGCAAAACACTCACACACATAAAATAAAAATAAATTTTAAAAAAATGTGCATAAAACCTCAAAACAGTAATACTATATCCTTCTACTAAATGCTAAACCATATCCATTAAGCAAATATACAAATGTAACTCAGAGTATGAGCATTTGAAATGTGTGCTAGTCAATAACCACACTGGAAAGAACAGTCTCAACTAAAACATGGAAAGCAATAGCATCCTTCATCCATCTCGATATCAAACTTTTCTTCAAGGAAAGAGCTTGTCAGTTTATTAAAGTATTTTATCAGATTACCTTCGTATTTGATAGGAAATACTAAGAGGATGAAAGTCCTGAAGTATAACTAGAATTTATTCTTGTGGTTCCCCACTCATCATAATGGAAGAATAATGGAAGTGAAAGTACAGTGTTTTCTTTTGCCTCAGTACAAGCAGATCCAAAGACCATCCAGTCAACTTCTGAGCTGTTAGTTTGGTAGTCATGACCCAAAAGCTCCAATTTCCCGCTATACAAAACCTCTATCAGGGTCTTTCATGAAGATTCCAGATGTTTCTCTCTCCTGAGTTCTTATTTAATTCCCATAAACATCTCCTGGGAATACTCTATGTAAAGACATTTTTCACAGAACAGTCACACTGCTTTTATTTTGGGTCACATCAACTCTGGGATGACATCTTCATTTCGCATATAATTAAAGCTTAGAATAGCTAAATATCGTGTCCCTGGTTATAGAGACGGCAGACAAAGTCTGCATCTGAACTGTTTTTAGACTACTCCACAATTACACCCTACCACTTCATTTGATAATTACCCATCATCCTTGTAATATCTTTGTACCTGACTTTCTCTCTTCCATGTCTTCACTTCCCCTACATTCATGACTTTCAGAGCAATAATGATGTTGTACTTTTACAGTGTCCTTTATGAGATTCATTCCAGCTGTTTACATGTCCGAAGCATGACCGGCTGTAAATCTGGGCTAGTTTTAAAGATTCTTAGATGACTCCACTTGTAAAATGGAGAGGATAGTAAAAATTTATTAGATGCTTTTTATCAGCTCATTTTATCCTCAGAGTGCCATGGGTCAGTACACTGCCCCTGCTGCACGAGTGAGAAAGGAAGGACTAGAGGATGTCTACCTTGACCAAGGGTGCAAGCTGGCTGGTGACGAACCAGGCCTGCAAAGCAGGTTACCTTGCCTAGGGTATCTACTTCTTTAATGTTAAAATTGTTCCTCCAGGTCCAGATGACAACTCATTGAAATAGATCTACACAGTAGAAGGGATTCAAGAATAATTTCCTGGATATGGTACCAAAAGCCCAGACAACAGCAAGAATTGACCAATGAGACTGACTCCATGAAGCTCGAGCTCCCAATGACAACAACTGACAGGAAGGAAAGATGGCCTACAGAAGGAGGGAGAAGATGCAAGCTATAAACGTCCAGGAGTTAATGTCCCAAATATCTAAAGAGCCCATAACCACATCAACGAAAACAGTCTGATTTTTAACTGGGCAAACAACTTAAGACATTTCTCCAAAAAATATACAAATGGCCAAATAAACACATGAAAGTTGTTCAACATTATTCATCATCAGGGAAATGCAATAAAAAGTACAGTGAGGTATCAACTGATAGTCACTAGAAGAGTCACTATGAAAACAAAAACTGGGGGTGTCCTGTTGTATCAGACACTGGGAAACTAGAACCCAGTGCATGTTGTACAAAATGGTGCAGTTGCTCTGGAAAACAATGTGGTAGTTCCTCAAAAATCAAAATTAGAATTAATACATGACCCAATAATCCCACTTCTGGGTATATATGCAGAAGTGAAAATAGGCTGTAGACACTCATGCTCACAGGAGCATTATTCACAATAGACAAGAAGTGGAAGAAACCCAAACTGACAGGTGAGTGAATAAAAACCTGTGATGTAGCGTGAGAGGGCTCAGACTGTGTCAACCCCTACAACTGTGTAGGGAGAGAACCTTTCCCCCCACAAGACGCCATCTGATCTTCGTGTGTTATGGCACATGTATACATAACACTCCCCCCACACACACACAATAAGTACCCACACCAAAAAATGCGATGTGAATGTGAGTGTGCACACTCACACCGATGCGCACATGTGTATAAATAGTGGAGTGTTGTTTAGCATTTTTTTAAATGGAAATCTCTCGAATGTTGCAATATAGATGAACTCTGAAGTTACTAAGTAAAATAAGGCAGGCACACAGGGTCAAATTCTGTATGGTTTCTCTTAGGTCAGATACTGATTAGTCTAACCTATAGAAAGAGGCAGTAGAGGAAAGAGGATAAAGGGGCTGTTTAACTGGTACAGTTTCCAGGGTGTAGATAAAAAAGTACAGATCCTGTGGTGCACGATGTGAAAATACTTAACACTACTAAATTGTACACGTAAAAATGATTAGAATAACAAATTTTATGTTGCACTTTTTACAATGAAAATAAACTTTTCTTCTGTCCTAATGCAATGTAACAAAAAGATAAAGTGAAAAGCAGTAGAAACAAAAGGCTTCAACAATGTAAAAAGAATTAAGAAAACAATAAAGACAAACGGAGGCCCTGTTTATTAAGTTTCCTCTTAATTCTCTTAACCTGGAAATACTTTAACCCACAGTAAAATGTCATCCCTTCGGCAAGGCAAAACGACAGTAGTTAAAGGCCTTTTGGAGATAAAACTCAGCTACTCTTCTGACTTTGCCACTTACTGTACGACCTTGGGCAAGGTATTTTCATTCACTCATTCATTCATTCATTCTTTTGCCAAAGTCTCTGCACATGGGTTAACCTGGTCAAATAATCCTGTACCTGTACATGGGACTGTTCTGAGGAATAAATGAGGGTCATTAAAATACTAGGCACAACTCTTGGCGCTTTGTGAGTGTTGTGTTGACTGTATTACCTCGAAGCCTAGAGAGTTAGACAATGAATAAGGTGAATTAAAGTGGGCTAAGTCCATACGGAACTTGCGGGTACTTACGGTGTCCTATCAAGCCAGACACTCGAAACCATTAATAACTTCACCATCCCTGTCAAAGTGGAGCTGTCTTGCAAAGGACTCGCTCTCCCTCTCCCTGGGAAAAGCAGTGTCATCTAAGGTATTCGAAGAGACTTAAGGAACAGCTACATGCAGAGCCCAGGGATGGTGAAGCCCATAAGCCACTGGAGTCCCGCTCCTGTCACTTCAGAGGGGCCTAGGCTGATCTGGGGAGGGGACCCGTCACCCAGCACCCCGCAGCGCCCCGCCTGCGTCCCCGAGGGCTGGCGCGGCCGCGGCCCGCGGGGCGGAGGGCGCGGGGGCCGGGGTCACGGCGGGGGCCGGGGCTCACCGCGCGCGGCCGGCAGCGGGTACAGCTTCTCGGCCTTCTGCAGGAAGCGCTGGGCCTTGTCGCGGTTGCCGGCGCTCAGGGCCTCGCGAGCGATCTGCACGCATTTCTCCGCCTCGTCGCGGTTGCCCTCCATGGCTCGCGCCTGCCTGGGTGTCGGCGGCCGCGCAGCTGCGAGGGGGGCCGGCCGCGGAGGAGGCGAGGCGGCCGGGCGGGGCGCGGCGCGGCACGGCGCGGGGAGGAGCGGGCACCGCGGCGGCGGCGGCGGCCCGGCGACGGGCGGCCTCGCAGCTCCGCCTCCTCGCGGCCGCCTCCCCGCCCCCCGCGGCCGCAGCGGCGCCAGCCGCGTCCCTCCCGGGCCAGCCGCACTCCGGGGCCCGGCCGAAGCGGGCAGATCGGGGGGTGGGGGGGTGAGGTCCGGGCCCCTAACCTCCGGCGCGGCCCCGGAGCCCGCCTGCCGCGCCATCGGGGCGGGGACAGGGGACCCGCACTTTCGGTTAGATTCCCAAGGACCCGAGGCCCCGCCTCTGGGCCCCGAGGTCTTGCGAGGCCTCAGGCCTGTTAGGGGCAGGATTGCTGCACGGTCCCGCAGGCCATTGGGAGCTGTGGAACCCCCAACCTCCACCCCTCACCCCCCAAGGCTTCCCTGCCCTTCTCAGTGGCACTTCTGACCCACATCTCTCCTGCTGCCCGGCAGGTACAATGCAGCTCTTTGGACAAGTTAAAATCAGCTGTAACTAATAGCAGGAAGCGCTTTTCACCTATATAGGCTGCTTAGCACCTCCCCGTTCCAATGTTTGTTTTGCCTCAGAAAGTACCATGTAATCCGTGAGGGGAAGGGGTAAATAAATAACAATGTCTACATTTTCCTAAGTTCTTAAGGAACATACATGCCTGGTGTGTATTAAATCAATGTTTTCATCATGTTACTTTTGTCTATGAAAATATTGCATCCCCAGTGACTAGCACTTCACACTGAACAGCAGTGTCCGGTCAAAGCAGGATTATCTTCCACATCTCAAATTCAATCTGTGGGGATACTGCTACACCCCGAGGGTCTCTAACAGTCTGGCTGTCTCACATTGTGATACAGTGCCTTTCTCACATTACTGGAACTGTCCAAAGGACAATACACAGGATGCCTCCTCCCCATTCTGCCAAATTTCTGAAGTTTTAACAGTTCGTTGTATGACAAAATTGGTTATGACTGGTTGATCTACAGATGAACTGTTTAATTAGTAAGCACAGAATGTACTTGAGAACTGAAGGAGATCTAGGAGACACATTAAGCAAGTTTAAAACTAGTTTTGGGATATGACCTTTATTGAGCTTATCCACCAGAGTGGAAATAATGTCTGTACAAAACCAAATGTTTGTTACTATAACTTCTGCATCACAATTAAAATCCAAACAGCAGTTTTTTTAAAAACAGTCAACTCAATCAAACCCACTACTTCAGAATCGATAGCTTCTTTGAAGCCACAGAAACACTTAAATATGGTTAAGACCCGAATGCAGAAATTTGGTTGGTTGGAAGGCTAATTAAGCCTCCAACTTGCTCAAATAGAATTACAAAAAGGCAAAATTGTGTTTTTCACAGAGATACAGTCCACTGGAATCACCGACACTGGACAGCTGTTAAGAATATTTAGAGTCCTGAGATAATAAGGAATCCAGGCATCCTTAGACAGTCTTCTGTTGTCCTTTCTTCCCAATCAGAGACTTGTGGATGTGTGGGATGACACCTAGGAGAGTGACAGGATTAATTCTACTTTCTGTAGAAACATTTTAAAACAGTACATGAAATCAAAGCAGATAACTCTACAACTTGAAAGGTCTTTAAAAAACATGCGTTCAAATAGAAAAGTAAAACCTGAGTGATGTAAATGTAAACCAAATTTCATAAATCCACCAGGATTTATACTTATATGTCAGAATATACTTAAATGTCTTCTTCTAGAAGTAATGAAAATTTAAGAATTTTCTTAATGGAAATGTAATGAGTTTCAGTGTTAACATACCACCGCCAGCAATTGTAGCCTTGATCAGAGAGTCCAATTCTTCATCTCCACGAATAGCAAGTTGCAAGTGACGAGGGGTAATACGCTTTACCTTCAAGTCTTTTGATGCATTTCCTGCCAACTCTAGTACCTAAAAGGCAAAATTCTCATCACTTTCCCAACTTCCCTTCGGTCAGGATCCATGAAGCTGGCCAAACCTCAGTGGTGTTTAATCTACCAACTGTCGTCATCCCCCTACTACCTGAATGACAAAATTATGCAAATTATGCAAAGGACTGAAGGGCCACTCCATTGCCTTTGCCAGAGCAGCAAACTCCGGCTCAGCAGGATCCTTGCCTGAACACTAGCTCCCTCTAGCGCTCCCTCGGCCGCCGCGCCGGGCTTAGGGCCTGGGAGTTTTCTTGCATCACTTTCCTCCTTCCTTCTCGCCACTTTCCCCCGCCCCCCAAACCTTTTCCAGATCACAGGCGTACTCCCGGTTTACCTCTGCGGTGAGGTACTCCAGGATGGCTGCGCTGTACACAGCGGCGGTCGCGCCCACACGTCCGTGGCTGGTTGTCCTAGATTTCAGGTGTCGATGAATACGGCCCACAGGGAACTTGATTTTCATGCACACAAACAAAAACGCACAAAGATAGGAGATTCCAAGATGAAAAGATGATGTGCGCGCCAAAGCCAAGGACGGTGGTGCGCCAACGCGCCCTGGCAGTAACACGCGATCGACGCCCCCCCACCCCAGCCCCAACATTCAGTCTCTGCAGGCCAAGTCGCGGCACATCACCCACGCAAAGACGGAACACCCATGCAAGGCGCCGACACAAACAAGCAAGGGGGTGCAAAGATAAAGGCCGGGTCACCCGGCTGCGGCTGCGGCAGCGGCTACCTACCTGCAAGCCGGCTCGCTGCGAGCGGGAAACCGCCTTTGTCTTGGCCTTTCCGGAGTCCTTTCCAGCCTTACCGCCAGCCTGCGGCGCCGCCGACGCCCGCGAGCCCGGGAGGGACGGGAGAGGATAGAATTACCAAGGCGCCGCACCCCTCCCCCACGGCAGCGTCCCGGAGGCAAGCGCGCGCCCGCGGCCCGCCGGGGTCTCCGGGCCCGCCGCTCGCCCCCGCCCTCTCCCCCGCCGACCCCCGCCGCGCGCCCGCGGCCGCTGCGCGCCCCCGCGGCGGCTCCCAGCTGCGCCGCGCGCGCCACCCAACCGTCGCCTCCGGCCCGGCAGCTCCGGGCTCACAAAAACACCTCCCTCCGCTCGTCCCGACCCCGTCTCCGCACGCTCCCACTCGCCGCCGCCTCGCCCCAAGCCCCGGCGACGGCGGCCCCGCCCGCTCGAAGCCCACGGCCCGCGGCCGCCCGGCGTCACTCTCACGTTACCATCTCGGACCGTGCTGCAGATCGGACAAGAGAGGAAGAGACGAGGCCAGGCGGACGCACAGCGAGATCCCGGCGCCCACTCCTCCGTCGTACCGCGATTCAAACTGCGCCGTCTCCCGCCTTCCTCGCGCCCTTTATACCGCAGAATGTTCCCTCATCCGGGAACTCGCCTGGCTCGGCCCACCAATGGTGGCCGCCCGCCTTCGGGACGCGTCCTTGAGGCTGCAGCCAATGGGAGAGGGCGCAGCGGGCTGGTGGGGCGGGCGCTCGCGAGCTCGAGCAGTGATTGGCGCGTGGGGGAAGAGTGGGGGAGGCGGCGGGACGGGACCGGGAGAAGAAGGGCGCCACGGCGGGAGGGCAGAAACAGAGCGCTGCGCCACCGAGCGAGCGAGCGAGCGAGCGGGCGGGCGGACGGACGCAGGCGTCACGTGCCTGGAGGGAGGAGCTGGAAGGCCGGGGAGGGCCGCGCTGGCCTCCTCCCCACCGCACCACCCCCTCCGACTCCCCGCGGTGTTCGGGAGACCACGTGAGCTCCCCTCCCGGGTCTAGCCTGGCCCCTGGCTGACAGCCTGGGCCTCGCAGCTTCGCTCGGGCCTGGCCGTTCCCCTCCACCGATCTGGGGTCCCTTCGGGCTCCTCCTTTGTGACAGGTGGGCTCATCCAGGGAGAGGAGCTCAGGTCGGCCTCTACTTGGCGAACCACTTCCCCGCATAGACTCTTAGCCCCAGAGGTTGTTTTTCATCTTCCTCCACTTCGGTCCTCACCCCTTTTGACCGCTCACCCGCTCATCCTGTCTCATAACAACAGTGGGGCCAAGTTACCTTGGTGATAACAAATAATTTTGTCTACACACAGGAAGCTTAGGATGAAGCGTTGTTATAATGAAATCATCAGCCATAATTTTGCGGAGACTCCACATCAATGGGATGCGCCTATAACCTAGTGTCTAAAGTTGATTTATTGAAACATTGAAGCTATTATGTGTCAGCTTTCCTACACTAAACATTTTGCCACATGAAAAATGTTGGGTAAATGTCAGTGGGGTAACTGTAACATGATTCACAAGCAGTTACAGATGGTTCATGTAATCAATTACAAATGCTAAGCTTAAAAAAAAAAAAGGGACTGTACGCACGGTACTGTCCTGATGCCAGCCACTTAGACTTGCAGTTAGCACGTTGACAATACCCGTTTACATCACTAACCGCTTGGAGACCATAATCTAAACCTTTCATATTTATAGTACGTAACATGTAACACTTTTAAATTTAAAAAAAATTGTGTGGCCATGTAGGTGGATGCAGGTGCGCATGCCATGACGACGTTGTGGAAATCAGATGACAACTTGTGGAGTGGGTTCTCTCTCTCCACCTGAACATGGGTAACACAGGTAGTCAGGTTTGCTCAGCAAGTACTTTTTTACCCATTGAGTCATATTGCCAGCTCAACAGTATATTATACTTTTTATGTAACTGAATAGTAACTTGAAGAGAATTTTTAAGCATAAACACTACATTATATTGGGCTTCAGTTTGAAAGATTTTATGAAATTTGAGGCCCCCTCTGGTACCAGGAGATTAATGCTAGAGGAGAGGCTCCCAACGATTTTGATGCCAAGGCTTATTGGAACTAAAGAATTATAATAATGCTATCACGTGATAACAATAGAAACAAAACAAAACTGCAAATCTCCTGTAATCCCAGTACTTAGTAGGCTGCATCAGGAGAATCACAAGCAGAAGGCCAGTTTGAACTACACACAGATTCTATTTCAAGAAGTAAGGACTGGTCTGCTGTGGTGGCAGCCCACACCCTTAATTCCAGCACTAGGGAGGCAGAGGCAGGCTGATCTCTGTGAATTCCAGGACAGCATGGTCTATACAATGAGTTCCAGGCCATGTAGAGTTACAGAGTGAGACCCTGTCTAAAAAAAAAAAACAAAAAAACAAAAGACCACAACCAAATACCTCAAAGCAATTTCATTGGTAGAGCAATAATAGCTTAGTAATTTGCAAAGCCCAGAACTTATAGCCCAGCACTGACAGAGAACAAAAGAAAGAAAATTATAGAGCCAAGCCCAACGTGGCAGCTAACCTTGGTTTCTGGTGAGATTTCTTGATGTTTACCTCACAGCCAGCATCAGTGCATTCCTCAGATAATTCTGTGCAAGCTTTTTTGCTATAAAATTCAGCTAAAAGAATTTACTGTTTCCTCATTGAAGAGTGGTAGAGAGAATAAGCTCACTATCAAGTACACATGAATTCTGCAACGCCTCCTCATTGTATCATCTTAGTCCTCAACTCCCCGCCCCCCCCCCTTGTTTTAGTTTTTCAAGACAGGGTTTCTCTGTGTAGCTTTGTGCCTTTCCTGGAACTCATTCTGTAGCTCAAGTGGGCCTCAAACTCACAGAGATCTGCCTGCCTCTGCCTCCTGAGTGCTGGGATTAAAGGCGTGCACCACCACCGCCTGGCTCCATCCCCGCCCCCCGGACAGGGTTTCTCTGTGTAACAGCCCTGGCTGTCCTGGAACTCCATTGTAGACCAGGCTGGCATCGAACTCACAGACATCTGCCTGACTCTGCCTCAGGACTGTTGGTATTAAAGGTGTACACTGTCATGCCTGTTTTTTTGTTGTTGTTAAAAACAAACAAACAATAAAACACTATCTTAATTCTGTAGCCTAGGGTAGCCTGGGACCTTCTATATATATCAGGCTGAGTTCAAACTTGTGATCCCCCTGCCTCTGCCCTCTAGGTTCATACTACCATGCTTTTCAAAAAGATTATTAACCTTCTGAAAGCTCAAGTTCATACCATCTGTTCTGTTTTCACATAGCTGTTTAAAGATTAAGGAAAAGGGTATACAAAGTACATGATAACATGTGCTTGACTGACACATAGTAAGTGCTTAATAAACAGCTATAAAGATAGTAGGGAAGGTTCAGTGGTTTGAAAGAGAATGGCCCCTGTAGGGTTATATATGTGAATGGTTGGTCCCCACTTAGTGGAACTGTTTGGAAAGGATTAGGAGGTGTGGCCTTGTTGGAGGAGGTGTTGACTGGGGATGAGCTTTGAGGTTTGTACAACTATGCCAGCCATAGTCTCTCTCTGCCTGTGTGCCTGCAGATCAGGCTGTAATAGCCCTGTGCCTGCCTGCCTGCTGCTGTGGTGATCATGGACTAAGCCCCTGAAACTGTAAGCAAGCCCCAAGTTGAATGCTTTCTTTGATAAGACTTGCTTTGGTCATGGTGTCTCTTCGTAGCAATAGAGGGATAAATAAAGTAACTTATATTCCTAATCTGTTTGTCCTGACTAGTATTTTTGCTTCTTTTGATGTAGAAACAGCAACCGAAAGTGTGGTTGAATGAAAAATGTTGCTCCTAGTTTTGGACATTCAAATACTCCGTCCCAAGTTTGGGGAGATACAGGTGGTGCAGCCTTGCTGGAGGAAGTATGCCACTTTGCAGGCTTTGAGGTTCAAAGCTTCACACCACTTCCATCCAGTTCACAATGCTTACAGTTAAAGATGTGTAGACGAAATTCTAAACAGTCTTAGTAAATAAAAAACACAGAGCCAAATACAGAGGAAATAGCCAAAGAGATCAGAGCAATAGCCACGACTAGCTTTAGCTTACCACCAGAAGTAGCTTCCCCAGAGAGAGAACTTCTTCCTGTCTGACTTGTCTTTTTAATGCCTTTCTTTTCTGCCTTCTCATTGGCTCTAAACTCAACCACATGATTTCCTCGTCACTGCCTGTCTATACAGACCTCCAGGTCTCTATGGTTGGTACTGGGATTAAAGGTTCATGTCACTATGCTTGGCTGTGTCCTTGACCACACAGAGAATCTGCCTGCCATGTGATTGCATTAAGGGCATGGGCTACCACCGCTTGACTGCTGTTCCTGGCTCGCTATGACCTCTGATCTCCAGGCAAACTATTTATTAATATATAATAAAAGTCACATTTCAGCACAAATATCACCACAAAGATGTGAGTTCTTGGCTACCTTTTCCTCCTGCTGTCCCTGCCGTTTGCTTCTGTACCTTTCCATGCTGATAGAGATATGCCTATTAGAACTGTAAGTCAAAACAAACTCCTCATGTATGCTGTGGATGATTGATTGATAAATAAAATGCTGATTGGCCAGTAGCCAGATAGGAAGTATAGGCAGGACAAAGAGAGAGGAGAGGTCTGGGAAGTGGAAGGCTGAGGCTGTCGCCATGAGAATATGTTAAGATACTGGTAAGCCACGAGCCATGTGGCAACTTATAGATGAATAGAAATGGGTTAATTTAAGATATAAGAACAGCTAGCTAGAAGCCTGAGCCATTAGGCCAAACAGTTTAAATAAATATAAGTGTCTGTGTGTTTATTTTACAAGTGGGCTATGGGATTGCGGGGGCTTTGTGGGATCTGGAGAGAAACTCTCCAGCATCACATGTAAGTTGCCTTGGTCATGGTGTTTATCACAGCAACAGAAAAGTTCCTGATACAAAAGTTGGTACTGAGAATGCGGTGCTGCTCTAAGAACCTAACCACGTCAGTGGAGGAATGTAGAAGACTTTGGGACTTTGGACTACTTACATTATCATGGTTGCATGATGTAAGTAGAGATTAATAGACCATCAGAGTAGGAGCCTGGAAGACAGTAGTGCTGAGAGCCACATAGACTGTGGGACACCTGCCAAGGAGAACTGCATACATGGAGTAGAGCCAGCCCTAGAAAGAGCTGTTTTGTAGACAGAAGAGCTGGATGGGTAGAACCTTTGATACCAGAAATAGAACTACAGAATTTGGTATTTGCCCTGTTGAGTTTGGTCTTGTGTTGAGCCAGTGTAGCATGAGTCCTAATTTGTCTTAATAAAAACCTCAGGATTTGTGCTACAGGCCAGTATTTCCTCATTATGTTGATAATCCCACTGGGTGAGAATAAGACCACTACCACAATTTTCTAACCAAATTTGAAGCAAGCTTTATTAAATACTGTCCAGGACGATGGACACTGGCCAGATCTATAGCTGGGATTCCCAGAGTATAGCTTCGAATTACATTAGTCAGGGGCTTATAAAGGCAAACCCCACAAGCCTACATACTTCCTGCTTTTGTCCAATCAGGGGCAAGCATACTTCCTGACATTCTTCCTGCCTATAAAGCTCCCACCTACATGTGATGAAGCACATCCTGTGCAGTTGGAACAACCAACCTTGTTTACAGAAGTGAAAATGCATGGCTTATTATCTTACATGAACAACAGCCCCCAGCATTCCAGGATGTTATCTGTCCTTGGGCAACTGGGGTTTACAGGTTAGAGGAATTTTTGTTTTCTTGATCTCTTAAGTACAGTAATTAAAATTTAAAACATAATTTCAGCCCCCACAATGTCCCTACTCCTCTCTTTCGGAATGGTAATGTATACTCTGGAGCATTATATATTGGAAGTGTGTAATTTGTTTTTTAAGTTTACAGGGTGCTCTGTACTATTATATGTTGGAAGTACGTAATTTATTTTTTTAATTTTACAGGGTGTTACAATAAAGAGATTTCCTTGAGTCTTAGAAGAGACTTTGGACATTTAAGTTGTGTTGAGACTGTGAAAGACTGTGGGACTTTAAAAGTTAGACTAAACATATTTTACATAACGATTTGTCCACAAGCCGATGGGGACCAGGAAGTGGAACATTATGATTTGAATGAAAATGTCCCTGTTTTAGTTAGGGTTTCTATTGCTGTGATAAAACACTACAACCAAAGGCAACTTGGAGAGGAAAGGGTTTATTTCAGCCTAGTCAGTTATCCAAAGAAGTCAGGGAAGAGACTCAGGGCAGGAACCTGAGGCAGGAACTGATGCTGAGGCCATGGAAGAGTACTGCTTACTGGCTTGCTCTCCATGGCTTGTTCAATGTGCTTTCTTATAGAAACTAGGACCACCAGGGTTGGCATCACCCACAATGAGCTGGTCCCTGCCTCATCAATCACTCATATGTACCTTAGACTTGCTTACAGGCAGATCATATGGAGGCATTTTCTCAGTTTAGAGTCCTTTTTCCCAAACGACTCTAGCTTTGTCAAATTGATATAAAACTAACCAGCACAGTTCCTCGTAATCTCAGGCATTGAACACATGGTCCAATTTGGTAGTGCCATTAGGGGAGGTTTAGGTAGTTCAGCCTTGTTGGGGGAAATATGTCACTGGGGGGGTGGATTTGGAGAATAACATTCCACTCATTTCACTTCCAGGTCACTCTCTCTGCTTTATGCTCGCACTTGACAAGGTAAACTCTCGGCTTCCCGCCCCAGCACTCATGCCTGTCACTTGCTGGTATGCTTCCCTGCCATGATGGACTTTCACCCCTCTGGGACTGTAAGCCAAAGTAAACGCTTTCTTAAATAAGCTGCTTTTGGTCACAGTCTTTTATCACAGCAACAGGAAAGGAACTAATATGCACAACCAAGTCACCCACCCTTCCAACTAAAACCCCGTTAGTTTAATACAGTAACAAAAGTTTTCCTTTTCTCTCCAAGAAGAAGCCAGTATTAGTTTATCTTTTTTTCACCGTAATTGTGTGGTGATCTCCCCAGTGCCTTTCCTGGGCTGAAAAGGATATGATGCAAATGTGTTACTATTTTGGGGTTATCTTTGCTGTAGTTGTGGCCATGATAACACATGTATATATGTGTACATTGTTCAAAGCAATACCAATTTTTGTAGTGTGTGGTGTTGAGGATCAAACCTAGGGCCTCTCACAGGGTAGGCAAGGACTCTACACAGAGCTACAGCCCAACCCCACGATTACCAATGTAATAAATACTCTTATCACAAAAAATATAAAGTAGTAGGAAGTAGATGGTACCTCCATTATGGACTTTGCAGCTTTCTCCTAACAGACAGTGTCCATTAGCAGTTCCTGTCTTCTCTCAGGGGCCAGCATTGTCCTTAGCTTTTCATAGAAAGAATTTGAGATAATGTCACACTTGGAAATTCTAAATTTCTCAACTACATCTTGCTTTAAATGCCTATTTTTAAGCAGAGAGGAACAGATTTCCAAGCTATTTCAAAGGATATTAACATTTATAGACAATGGCAGAATTTCTAACCAGAAAGTTGATGTCAGAATCTTGATTCTCATAGGACATAGAGTGGAGGGACTTTAAGACTCATTCATCTGTTAGTAACTGAATTCCAGTGTGATATGTACACAATGTTGACTGAGAATAAAAGAAGTAGCCACTCACATTCTACATGGCTTCAAGTAAAACAAAGTACTTGAGCCATGGTTTTTGCATTTATTAAATAGCTCACAGAATCAGATAAACCAACACTGCATAATTGTGAAAAGGCTTAATAAGGTAAGAACATATACACTGATACATTAATATCCTTGTCACAGTAGCCATAGTTCTTACAAATTCCTCACATAAACATAATTAAGAGATGCCTTGGGCTCTAAGAGAACCATTTCATTCAGTGGTAAAACTAAAGCCATG
The DNA here is from genome assembly GCF_949786415.1 of Peromyscus eremicus. NCBI lineage: Eukaryota > Metazoa > Chordata > Mammalia > Rodentia > Cricetidae > Peromyscus > Peromyscus eremicus. Next base: position 108,613,645 of record NC_081421.1, on the reverse strand, counting down.
TGTTTATAGCACACTTCTCCTGACTCCTGATGCAACACTAAAATTCACAAATGTAGGACATAAGTTGTAAACATAACCAGCAAAATCTACTCAACCCAGACTTTCACATCAGGAAAAAAAAATTGATAGGCTATGGATTCCATTGTATCCTTTTAATTTTTAATACTTATTATTTGTTTTCTTAATTTTATTTTTAATCTATGTGTATGAGAGTGTTGTCTGTATGTATGTCCGTGTACCCTGTGTGTGCCTGGTACTCATGAAGGCCAGAAGATGGCACTGAGTCCTGGGGCACTAGAGTTACAAATGGTTGTTAGCCACTATGTGTATGCTGGGAATTGAACCCCAGTCCTCTGGAAAAGCAATCAGTGCATTTAGCTACTGATCCAAGTCTACAACCCCCTTTACTATCTCTTTTAACTCAGTAAAAAACCAATTCATATCAGAATTTCAAAATTTTTGGACATTTACTGTTTTAGCAAAAGTGAATGGTGTTTCCTTCTCATGATATTTAATTATCTAATATTGTGAATAGATATTAATGCTGATCTTTAAGAGTTATATGATATAGGGAAATATGTCTATGCATTGATATTATTTTCTTAAATAAGATCTTAATTGCCTATATTAGTATTTTATAACTCTTCTCTCTCCAAGTAATTTAACAAATCCACATAACAACAAGGAGATGATTGCAGATTCTTAACATGTTTTGATTGTTCTCGTGACTCCTTTTGTCTCCATATAATCAAGATGGAATACAGAGACATATATTATAGCATAGGATATGTAACACTCCCTAGCAATGGAATATATGACAGCACTAGATTGGCTCTGCCACTCAGTTTGATACAACAAGGCATGGTTAGCCAGTTGTTCTGTGTCAGGCATTCTGCCAAGCAACAGCAGCTGGGAGAAAGGACATACTAGTCAGAGGTCTAGCTGAGGACATTAGACCAGGAGGAAACTTCAAACAATGATTTAGTCATTAAGACCATATTGACAGGGCTATTACAGACTACAGAGTTGATGGGACACCAGGTGGACAGCATCTCCAGTTCAAAGAAGAGAGCAAATGTAGGGGTGCTTTTGAAGACTTTATGTTTAACTGTATTAGTGTGGCTTGAGTGGCAGGTTGGTCTGAGGAAGTGGCAGTTGGAAGGTAGGTGTGGTAGAGATTTCCTGTTTGTAGTATAAATTAGTAAATTGTCATATGCTGTGTATACTTACTGAGGGCTGACTCTGAGAACAAGCAAATATGTCTTACTTCAAGTAGTCCCCATGTCTCCCTTGTCCTGGAGCAGACTGGCTCCCTGGCCCTGTAACAGAGACAGGAGAACAGCAAACACCTAAGGCTATTGAAAACATTGTGCCCTTGGAAACAGCTAGAAGGCAAACAGCTACTGGTGAGGTTCCCATTGTCCCTGGGTATAAAAACACCCCTGTGGGGTTGGGAATCCCGAAGCTCATCCAGAGAGTGCTCTGCCCTGCCTGTGTTCTCTCAGTCAGTCAGACACTCTGGCCTGGCTGTCTCAGCCGGGCTTCCCCAGTCATCTCTGATGGACGTTGTAAGGACCTGATTTGATGGTGTTGTGCTGTCTATCTGCTCCTGGTATTTGTTCTTTTACTGTTGCTTGCTACATCTTTGACGAACTCACTCACTGGACACTGAAAGCATGCTGTGGTGGTTCATCTTGGTTGCCAACTTTACTATATCTGGAAATAAATAAAACCCAAGCACCTGGATACATCATGAGGGGTTTTCTTGAATTATTTGAGGTGGGAAGACCCACTCTAAATCTGGATCATTTGAAGTTGGGAGAACTACCCTAAATCTTGGCCAGACCTTCTGGTGGCAGCCAGCATAAAAGGACATGGAAGCTGTTGCCTTTTGCCTGCTTGCCCTCACTCCCACTGGCAAGTTCATCTGTCCTGTTCCTGAGGCATTCCTTCATAGCTATTAGAATTAGAACCTACTTCTTTTTTTTTTTTTTTTTTTTGGTTTTTCGAGACAGGGTTTCTCTGTGTAACAGTCCTAGCAGTCCTGGAACTCACACAGTACACCAGGCTGGCCTCGAACTCACTGAGATATGCCTGTCTCTGCCTCCTAAGTGCTGGGATTAAAGGTGTGAGCCACCACTGCTTGGCTAGAACCTCCTTCTTTAGGATTCTACCACAGACTGAAAAGTGGTAGCTCTCTAGAACCTCCCTGGGACTCCAGCACCAGATTGAGACTGCCAAGAGAGACATCCAGTATCAGGGGCTGAATAGCTACCAAATCCTTGGCCTTTCTGTCAGAAGATAGCCATTGTTGCACTACTCAGACCACAGCCCAAGCCATACATACATGTTCAGTCTGTTGGGTCTCTTCCTTTAGAGAACGCTGATACACATTGCTACAGTGTTCATTCTCTGAGCCCATGTCTACTTTCCTATCTTCTTCAGCCTTAGAACTTACAGTTTTCAGCAGGACATAAGGTATGTTTGTTTTTTGGGTTTTTTTTTTTTTTTTTCCAAGACAGGGTGTCTCTGTGTAGCTTTGGAGCCTGTCCTGGAACTCACAGAGATCCGCCTGCCTCTGCCTCTGCCTCTGGGATTAAAGGCCTGTGCCACCACCACCACCACCACCACCACCACCACCACCACCACCAAAAAACAAGCTATGCTTGTTTTTTGAGACAAGGTTTCATGTATCCCAAGATGGCCTCAAACTCTTGATCCTCCTGCCTTAGTCTCCCAAATCCTGAGATTACAGCTAGAACACCACTATACTTGACTAAGACATAGGATATCTTCATCCACTGCTTGCTGCTATAGAAAAATGCCTGAGTAATTTGTGCTTATTAATATTTTCAGTTAGTATACAAAATAATGAATTGGTTATTTTCATTATATTTTTACTTATTGATAAACCCCTATATCAAGGGCTGACTTTCAATAAATTCTTTATGACATTTTCACACACAGATATATATATCTGTGTGTGTGTGTGTGTGGTATTTTGCTCATATTTATCCCCCCAACTTCTCTCCATATGTCTTCCTCTCAACTCCTTATAGTTCTGGAAGCTGGGAAGATGAAGAACGAGAGACTCCAGGATGTTAAATTAGCTAATGACAGATGCTTCTTAATACCAAGTTGGCACCACCATGCTGCATCCCCTGGTAGGAAGGAGCACTGTGTCCAGTCGACAAAAAGTGAAAGTAGATGAGCTTCCTCAGGAAGACCTTTCCTAAGTGCTTCTGATTGTATTTGTGAGGACAGATTCGTCATGACACCATCACTTCCCACTGCTGCACTGGGGACTGTTCCATTGGTTTCTGTTGCTGAGGTGAAATACTAGCCAAAACTAACATGGGGGAAGAAAGGGTTTGTGTGGCTTTACTTGCCTGTCACAGTGCATCATAATGGAAGCCAAGGCAGGAGCTGACCCAGAGACCATTGAGGAATGCTGATTACTGGCTCACTCCTCATGACTGGATCAGCTTGCTTTCTTACACAACCTAGGACCACCTGCCTAGGAGTGGCATGCCCACAGTGGGATGGGCCCTTTCATATCGATCATTAATCAAGGAAATCCCCATTGGCATGCCCACAGACCAGTTTGACGAAGGCTCTTCCTAAATTAAGGTTCCCTTTTCCTAGGTGAATCTAACTACCACAGAGGTTAAAGTTCAGCAGTGAGTTGAGAGGGGTCAAAAACATTTCAATCAAATTACTTAGTTTTTATAATGTGTGTAGACGAATTCTAAACAGTCTTAGTAAATAAAAAACACAGAGCCAAATACAGAGGAAATAGCCAAAGAGATCAGAGCAATAGCCACGACTAGCTTTAGCTTACCACCAGAAGTAGCTTCCCCAGAGAGAGAACTTCTTCCTGTCTGACTTGTCTTTTTAATGCCTTTCTTTTCTGCCTTCTCATTGGCTCTAAACCCAACCACATGACTTCCTATCACTGCCTATCTATACAGACCTCCAGGTCTCTATGGTTGGTACTGGAATTAAAGGTTTGTGTCACCACACTTGGCTGTGTCCTTGACCACACAGAGACTCGGCCTGCCATGTGATTGGGATTAGGGCATGTCCTCTGCTTATGGCTTGCTTTGACCTCTGATCTCCAGGCAACTTTATTAACATACAAATAAAATCACATTTCAGCACAAATAAAATATCACCACAACTGTGTATTGGATAATTTTCTCATTGCTCTCACCAAATACTGGACAAGAAACTACTTAAGGGAGGTTTCATTATGGCTCATGGCTTGAGGTGATGTCGTGGCAGGGAGGCCTTGGCTGCTAAGCACCAAGGAAACTTACAGCTAGGACAGCTTACTGCATGGTTCAGATCAGAAAGGAGAGAGAGAAAAAGGAGTGGCCCATAAACCTCAAGACCAGTTCCTGTGGTCTGCTCTCTCCTGTTAAGCCCACCTGCTAAAGTTTCTGCCACCTTTCAGAATAGAGCTGACAGTTGGTCTAGTGTGTACAGTAGCAAACTATCTGTAGAAATAGGAAAGCCATAAGCTGGGGCTGCAGCTCGGTGGCAGAATATTTGCTTCTTACTTCTGAAGCCCTAGTTCTCACACAACCCAGGTTGACCCGAAACTTGGTAAGTACCCAAGGATGACCTTGAGCTGTGGATCCTTCTGCTTACACCTTCTACTTACTGGGATTACAGATGTGTGTGTGTGTGTGTGTGTGTGTGTGTGTGTGTGTGTGTGTGTGCATGTGCCACCATGTCCAACCCTCTCTGTATAAACAAAATCTGCAAAGCATACAGCTGAACAACTTTTAAGAGATCTGTGTCAGTTTTCAGAGGAACATTGTTTACATTGTCCTCTGGTGTCTGTCCTAATTTTGCAAAAATAGTCATTAATTTCTTCAGCAAACCTCAACTGCTTAGAATCCTAACTGGAAGCAGAGATTTCTTCCTCCATTAATAGATTAATCCAACTCCTCTAGGCAGGAACTGTCTAGACCATTTGTCATTTTTCACCACAGGATGTGGAATTTTACACTGTCTCTTTGTTCTTTTTTAATATCCTATCTTAAAACAACATGCTTATCTTAATAATAAAGAAATGAGGGCTGGAAAGATGGCTCAGAGGTTAAGACAGTTTATTGCACTTTCAGAGGACTGGAATTCAGTGTTCAGCACCCATGTTGGGCAGTTCACAACTACCTGTGAGTTTTGCTCCAGGGGATCCAATGCCCTCTTTTAGTCTCCAAGATATTTGCACTGATATGTACACACACACACACACACACACACACACACACACACACACACACACATTTTTAAAACAAATAAATGCCTGGTGGTATGTGCTTTTAATTATAACACTCAGGAGTCAGGAGGATCTGAGTTCAACATCAGCCTGATCTATATAGGGAATTCCAGGTCAACCAGGGATACACAATGAGACCCTGTCTCAAAAAATAATCTAAAACTTATTAATTTTTTTGTTTTGTTTTTTGAGACAGCGTTTCTCTGTGTAGCTTTGTGCCTTTCCTGGAACTCCCTTTGGAGGCCAGGCTGGCCTTGAACTCACAGAGATCCACCTGCCTCTGCCTCCCGAGTGCTGAGATTAAAGGCGTGTGCCACCACCACCCAGCCTAAAACTTATCTTTAAAAACAACAACATACGGGTGAGGTGGCACACATCTTTAATCTCAACACTCTAGAGGCAGAGGCAGGCAAGTCTCTGTGAGTTTGAGGCCAGTCTGTTCTACAGAGTGAGTTCCAGTCCATCCAGGGCTATGTGGAGAGACCTCAGAAAACAAAAACAAAGGAGCTGGGCAGTTATGGTACATGCCTTTAAACCCAGAACTTGGGAGGCAGGGGGCCGTCTCTGAGTTCAAGGCCAGCCTGGTTTACATAGTGAGTACCAGGACAGTCAGGGATACACAGAGGAATCCTGTCTCAAAAAATAAAACAAAAATAACAATGGACAAAGCTGGGCACAATGGCACATGCCTTCAATCCCAGTATTTAGGAAATGGGAGAATCAGGAGTTCAAGGCTGTCCTTAGCTATATGAAGTTCAAGGGCAGCCTGGACTCTTGAGACTATGCCAGCCTCTCCTCTCCCCCGAAGCAAAAACAAAAATACAGAACAATTCATTTTCCCACCAAACTAAGCTGAAAATTTATAAATTTTATAAACTGTGGGAAAAACCAGGTAAGTACGTGCTATTGTATCATTCTAATGTAGAAGTATTTGTTTCATGTCATTAATTTGTGACTTTTAAAAAAGATTTATTTCCTATTTGTATTGATGTGCACATGTGTGTATCTGCATGAATGTATGCCATATGTGTGCAGGTGCCAGAAGAGTCCAGAATAGGACATTGGATACCTCGGAGCTGGAGCAAGAGGCAGTTGTGAACCACATGATGGGGATGCTGGGAACTGAGCTTTGATCCTCTGGGAGAGCATCAAGTACTCTTCACTTCTGAGCCGTCTCTCCAGCCCCCAAGTTTTGTGACGTAGTAAAAACCTTACTCATTTGAAGAAAGGGATTGGTCTGTTAACATTGTAAATTACAGAAAACTTAAAGACAGAATATATATATATATATATATATATATATATATATATATATATATATGAGATACATAGTATAAATGTATGCTTCTGCATACAACCATCCAAAGCAGTGGTTCTCAGCCTTCCGAATGCAGTGACCCTTTAATACAGTTCCTCATGTTGTGGTGACTCCCAACCATAAAATTATTTTTGTTGCTACTTCCTAACTGTAACGTTGCTACCATTATGAATCCTAATGTAAAGATCTGTGTTTTCTGATGATCTTAGGTGATCCCTGTGAAAAGGTCCTTTGATCCTCAGAGGGGTCGTGACCCACCACAGGTTGAGAACCACTGATCTAAGTCAACAACAAACACTGATAAAGAGAAGGGATTATGGGCAATAGCATTAAATGAAAAAGGCGTTTACAGGAGCATCATCTACGTATGTATCGAGGCTGAAGAACTTTACCAAATGTCCTCCTGGGGCTGGTGTGACAGCCCCGCTAGTAAAAGCTCTTCCTGCACAAACCCGATGACCTGAGTTCCCCAGGAACAGTGGATGGAGAAAGTCCACTCCTGAAACTTGTTCTCTGTAGTCGTTATTTTCTATTGTTATGATCAAACTCCATGACCAAGGCAACTTGTAGAAGAAAGAGTTTACTTGGACTTTTGGTTCCAGAGAGATAAGAATCCATCACGGCAGAGAGGTGACCAGGCATGGCAGCTGGGAGCTCACATCTCCACCACAAGCAGGAAGCAGACAGAGCAAACCGAGACCTAGGTGAGGCTTTTTACTCTTAAAGCCTGCCCTCGGTGCCATTCTTTCTCCAGCAAGACCACACCTCTTAAACCTACCCAAACTGTGCCACCAAGTGGGACCAAGTATCCAAATGCCTTAGACTCTGAGGGCACTTTTCACCTCACACGCTGCTGTGGCACACCAATGCCAGAGGCACTCACACATCTGAACTCACACACCTACCGCACACACTGAATACAACTATAAACTAATAAATGGGGTCTACCCGTTGTGTTTTCTATGAAGTTGGTTTCCAAATGTTGTTTACGAATAGTTCAAACTCTAAGACCCGTTTCTAACGTCGTTGGGCTTTCACACGATTAGGACCTGGAGTACTGCCCTCCTGCTCTCGGTTGCCTGTGGCAATGGATTGGCCTGAAAGACTGGGGGCAGGTTTTGAAATGGCATTTTTATCCATTTACATAGTTATTGAAAAGTATTTTTATTTATACTGCATATTTTTGGAGGAAACCAAATCTCCCCAAAACTCACCCCTAGAAGCTGAACTGTCCTTGAATGATTGCTGGTGTGGAAATACACATATTTGTAAGATCATATCTGTCGTAAACTTTCTGGTTCAGTCTGTCTCACATATTTCCATGGGCTATTTTGAATACAGGGCAAAGCACCTTCTCACTTATGTGATCGTTCCACGGGTTATGAACATAATTGCCAGTGTAAATAGAACAAAGAATGGGAAGTAGATAATGAAAGTCCTGAGTGGCTGAGACCAGGTCATTGCTAACCAATGCCCTGTCCTCTTTCTAACCATTCCCTGGGGACTATGCCTAGCAGAGAGGGGCAGCATGTGATTGGTTCATGCTGATGTGCTGTTTCTACATCAAAGCTTTAGGAAATAAACAGGCCTCCCTGCCCCCTTCTGTATTTGAGAGCAGCGCCCGCCCCTGTGACTCTGAGGCAGATGTGGTGGTTAGTCTTGATTTTCTACTTGATGGGATTTAGAATTACCATGGAAACAAGTCTGAGCATGTTTGTGAGGGATTGTCTAGATTATGTTAATTGAGGTGAGACCCACCCTACAAGTGGGTGGAACTATTTTACAGATGGGATCTCAGATCCAGTAAAAAGTAGAAAGTGGGCTGAGAGTATTAGCAATCTGCTTCCTGACGGTGGATGCCACGAAACTGGACCCCTCAGCTGCTCAATCCTAACTTCCCAACTTCCTCACGGTGATGGACTGTGTACACTTGAACAGAACCAAACTAAGCCTTTCTCTCCCAGTGGCTTTGGTTCAGGATATTTTCTCACTGGAAGAAGGAAAGTCAGCCAGCAAACAGCAGCAGACAAGGGCGCATCTCTGAGACTGAGTTCACAGAAGGAAATCTCACAAGCAGGAACAGCAACCCTTCTGTGGTGTTAGACCAGTAGGATTTTGTGTGTTATGGCATTTAGCTCTCCCAACTAATAAAACATGTGAAGGTAGTTTTGAAAGATTTGTACCTATGAACTCTGTTATTAGGAGTCAAACCTCATGCTTGAAATCTTGGGTTCAACTTCCAGCACAAATTAAAAAAACAGAACAAAACAAAATTATTTACTTATTTAATTTTTGAAACAGAGTCTCCCTGTGTGCCCTAGTTGATCTGGAACTCAGTATGTAGACCAGGCTGGCCTTGAACTCACAGAGATCCACCTGCTTCTGCCTCCCAAGTGCTGAGATTAAAAATGTGTGCCAGCACACCCCGCATTTGTTGTATTTTTAACGATATCCATAGCGTGGTGCCCAGTGGTTCACAGCAGTTAACCTAGCACTCTGGAGACAAGAGCAGAAGATTGTTAGTTCCAGCTCCATACCAGGGCTGTGCCTCAAAAACACAAAAAAGAAAAAATACACTAAAAATATTTAAAGATGAGATTAAACAACTTCTTGATTTTGTTTTAAAATGTTCCAACCTATTAAAAAAGAAGACAAGGAGGTCATCTTCATTAGGTTTCTATGACTGTGATAAACATCATGACCCAAAGCAACTTGGGGAGGAATTTATTTCAGCTTGAAGTTGTAGTCCATCATGAAAAAAAGAGTCGGCTCAAGAACTCAGGGTGGGAACCTGGAGACAGGAGCTGATGTAGATGACATAGGGCTTGCTTCCCATGGATTTCTTAGCTATCTTTTTATATTTCCTAGGCCCACTTGACTAGGGATGGCATGGCCCACAGGGATAGGACCCTTCCACATCAATCATTAATCAAGAAAATACCCATACAAACTTGTCTACTGGCCAATCTAATAGAGACATTTTCTTAATAATGGTTCCTCTTCCAGATAACTCTAGCTTATGTCAAGTTTACAAAATCTAGCCAGGACAGAGGTGGAGGGATAGAGAGGTAGGGTTGACTCTGGGAAGAATTGGGGTGAGCAGCGGGGAGCAAGTATGCTCAAGATACATTGTATGACATTTTCAAAGAATTAGTTAAAATATTATATTAAAAAAACAAAGATACCAACTTAAAAAAATTAGGTACAGGAAAAGTAAAAACATGGAAAAATATTGATGGTTGTTGAGTACTATACTCATGATTAGTGAAACTGTTGGAGATGGTATTGTTCAGGGACGAAAAAACCAGCTCTGCCACATGGTCGCACAGTTTGCCCTTTCTTGAGAACTTTATTCTTGGATTTTGGATTGACCTCTTCCTCCTCCTCTTCCTCCTCTTCCTCCTCTTCCTCCTCTTCCTTTTCTTATGAAGAACAAACTCATTATCTGAATTAAACCAGCTAGGCTAGCTTTGCAGCCCCTCTGGGCTTTACCACATAACAGATATTTAATTGTTTGAGGCTGGGTTAACTGTCTTGAAAAGCTAATATTCATCTGTGTAAATATATTTGTTGCAACTATTATTTTGCTTGAGCTATACTAAAATAACACACAGGAACCTTGTGCAAACATTCACATAGGGAACCATCATAGACCATGAAAGATAAGAAGAAATGGTGCAGTAAAGAAACTAAAGAGGAAAATTGAAGTTGGACAACCCAGATTTGACATTGACACTTCTCAGCTAAGACACACTGGTTTAATTAACTCGATGAATAATACCTCTGTTGAGCAAAATATGTTTGCATAAACTGCAGGAAGTGCTTTGTCAACCCTAATGCATTCATCATACCAAGATGAAATAGCAAAATGAGTGAGCAGTAGGCAAGTGTGGTGGACACATCTGTAATCTTAGAACTCAGGAGACAGAAGCACGACTGTAGCCAGGAACCTGCCAGTAGCTCAAACCCGCGTTTTGCGGCGTCTAGCTGCCCATATGAGACATGAAGCAGGAACCTGGTTTTGGCTCTGTTTAGAATTGGTTATTAAATATTGTTAGGTTTAAGGTGGAAACTTGAGCTGTTGGGTGCCATTTGTAGCTGGAGAATTTTTCTCCAGCTTCCACCGCCAAGTCCCGCCAGTCCCGGAGCCCACTTATAAAATAAACACACAGACTCTTACATTATTTAAACTGCTTGGCCATTAGCTCAGGCCTATCATTGTCTAGCTCTCACTCTTATATTCAGCCCATTTCTATTAATCTTTACTTTGCCATGTGGCTCGTGGCTTACCGGTGCTTTACATCTTCCTTGTCTTGGCGGTGGCTCCAGCCGGTCTCTCTTTCCTTCCTCCTTCCTCAATTCTCCTCTCTCCTTGTCCCGCCTATACTTCCTGCCTGGTCCCTGGCCAATCAGTGCTTTATTTATATAGAGCAATAGCCACAGCACACGACTATGGGGTTGAGGCTAGCCTGGGATACATCACAGTAAGATCCTGTCTCAAAAATAAGTAAATAAAGAAAGAATACGTAGCATAGCTGGCCCAATGGCTCCTGCACAGAAGAAAAAGATAAAGAGAGAGAAAGGATGGCTGCTGTGACATCAGTGAGATGGTCCTGGGAATGCAGTTTTTTTTTTTTATTTGTTTTTGTTTTTTTGAGACAGGGTTCCTCTGTGTAGCTTTGGAGCCTTTCCTGGAATTCACTCTGTAGACCAGGCTGGCCTCGAACTCACAGAGATCCGCCAGGCTCTGCCTCCCGGGTGCTGGGATTAGAGGCATGTGCCACCACAGGCCAGGTCCTGGGAATGTAATAGTGACTTCACAGGCACATTTGTGGTGTGAGCTTTGGGAAGCATGCCCCTCAGCCCCCCATAGAGGTCTGGAAATTTGCCACAAAGGAAATGGGAACTTCAGATATGTGTATTGATAACAGGTGCAACAAAGCTGTTTGGGTCAAAGAATGTGGACTACTCCATATCCTTCCTGATAGCATTTGTCCCATAAACATGGTGGCCATGATTCAGCAAACAAGCTCTGTGCTTTGGTGACTTATGTCCCTATCACCATGTTCAAAACTCTACAGTTGATGTGGATGCGAGCTGCCCAATGCCAAATAAAATCACAAGATACCAACAACAATGACAAAACAAAACCAAAATCAAAACCACCCTGAATGAATGTTGAAAAGATGACGAATTTTCATTCTACACAGGTAAAGAATTATTCACATTGATTTTAAAAAATTCTTTTACATTCACTTATTTTATGTGTATGAATGTTTGCCTGGTTGTATGTATATATGTGCACCACACACATGTCTGGTGCCCATGGAAGCCAGAACAGGGAGTCAGACCTCTGGAAGTGGAGATACTGATGGTTGCCAGCCACTGTGTGGGTGCTAGGAACCACACCAGGGTCCTCAGCAAGAGCAGCAAGTGCTCTTAACCTCTCAGCTAACTATCCAGATCCCATATTCATTTTTTAAATAAAACCAATTAGTTAAACACAAAATTTCCATTAAAATATACCTGAAATAATTTGAGGATGCTGAAAATGACTCACTTTACTGCCTCATTCTTTTCTTATTTGTTCTGGTCTCCAGCACCCCAGGCTGGCCTGGTACTCATTGTGTAGCCAAGGATAGCCTTGGATGTCACATCCTCCTGCCTCTACCTCCCAGGTGTTAGAATTATGAGTTATAGTGCCAGAAGTCCCTTATTTTTAATATAGCAAGTTAGTATTTTTTTTTTTGAGGCAAGGTTTCTCTATGTAACAGTCTTGGAACTCATTTTGTAGACCAGGCTGGCATCAAACTCATAGAGATCCACCTGCCTCTGCCTCCTAAGTGCTAGGATTTAAGGCATGTTCTACCATGCCTGGCTTTCCATGTTGACTTTAATTAATTTCAGCACAAAATATAGTTTTTATTTATATATTTTTTTACTTTATGTGCATTGGTGTTTTTTTCTGCATCTATTTCCATGTGAGGGAGTCGGATCCCTTGGAACTGGAGTTACAGACAGCTATGAGCTGCCATGTGGGTACTGGGAACTAAACCCAGGTCTCCTGGAAAAACAACCAGTGCTCTTAACCACTGAGTCATCTCTCCAGCCCCCACAAAATACAGTTTTACGTCTTAAAAAATTTGTAGGTAAATCAAGTCCCACACTGAGAAGTCCCAGGCTATGTTAACTGTTGTTTGGACTGCTTTGAGTGGTATTTTATATTTCAATTTGAAGTAAATACCCAGTGTTGTTACTTATTTGTGCTCAGCTTTCTAAGAAATTGAGATACTTAGTTAACCTTCATTAATAGAAAAAATTGTTCTTACAACATAATTTTGAATCATGAAGAGAAAACCTGAACTTTTTACATACCCTATTTGAGAAAGAGGCCACAGGCTATACTCTGACCATCTCTAAAGATATTCATTCATGCCATGGAAAGATAGCCTAGTGGGTAAAGACACTTGCTGCCATCCCTGATGACCTGAGTTAGATCCCTGCAACCTATATAGTAGAAGGAAAAAAACCACATCTCTGTGTGTACCCCACCCATACCCACACATAAATAAGTGTAAGAGGCTGGAGAGAAGGCTTAGCCATTTAGAACACATGCTACTCTTGCAGATGGCCAGGGTTCACTTCACCGCACCCACTGTAGGCAGACTTTTTCATCAGGACCATCGATCAGCTCTGTCTTGCCAACCGCTTCCCAAATAACCACACAGAGACTTATTATTAATTAATAATAGCTTAGGCCTGTCTCCAGCCAGCTCTTATGACTTAAATTAACCCATTTGTATTAATCTGTGTGCTTCTCTGAGGCTCATTTACCTCATCTATGAACCTCCCATGTTGTTTCTTCTGCGTCTGGCTCCAGACCCCTCAGACTCCGCCCTTCTCCTTCCCAGCATCCTCCTAGTCTGGCTCTCCTGCCCAATCTCTTCCTGCTCAGCTATAGGCCAGTCAGCTCTTTATTAACCAATGAGAGTAATATATATTTACAGTGTACAATGATTGTTCCACAGCAACCCCTGTAGCAACTCACAGCCCCCTGTAACTCCAGAGAATCTAGCACCCTCTTCTAGCCTCCTTGGACACCAGATACACACATGGTGCACATGAATTCAGGCAGGTGCACACACATACACATACACATACACTAAATAAGTTTTTATTTTAAAAAAATGAATCTTTTTTAAAATGTAAGAAGAAAAGTTCATTTACTTAATTGATGATTTAAAAACTACAAAGTATCTTGGAGATAAAAACCAAACTTTTTTCTCCTGTCAGTCAACAAGAACCATGTGTTATGTGGCTAACATATCTTCATCAGTGAAATGATTGGATCAGCTGACAAATGCAGCACTGGCTTCTTTCTAATTGTATTTTATTAATTCTTTGATGATTTCACAGAATGCACTTTGATCATATTCACCCCCTACTTCTCCCACATCCACTCTCTCTATCCCCAGCTCCCTACTTAACTAACAACAACAGCTGCTTCTCCTCTTCCTCCTCTCCCTTTAAAAGTCCAGAGTCCAGCTTGTGTTGCCCATTTAGTGTTGGGAGAAGGAACTGTGCTGGAGTGTGTGGGACCTGCCAAGGGTCACATCATTAGAAAATGATTGTAACGGGCCTCAGACCTTAGCACCACTGATGTCATGCTACAGGCACCATTCTGACTTTAGAACCCAGCACGTAGGCCCCAGCATCTGCCAAAATGGGAACAAAGATCTACTCCATCAAAGACCTAAGTCCATAGTTTCAGGACCGAGGAAAGTCCCTAAATGACTAATCTTGCCTTTTGGCTTCTGTCGTTCTGCTGCTGGATAACTGTTTTTGCCATGTCACCCAGGATATGGTTTTTGTCATAAAAGTCAAAGAGCTGTGAGGATTGGGACTGCCTGATTCGGGCGAGTTCCCTGCTCAAATAATGATTTTCTATTTGGCTTTAAGAGTGTTCACGTGTGTTCTCTGGTGAGCTTACCTTGCAACACTATATTCCTGAATGCTTACTTGTAGAAAATTGAGAAATAGTTGAGTGAAATGTGCTTTCCCACTGTGCTAGCTAGTTTTATGTCAACTTGACACAATCTAGAGTCACTGAAAAGAAGGGTAATCGGGGCAAAGGTAACTAAAATTCATTAAATATATGTATGAAAGTGTCAAAAATTTTAAGTAATTTTAATTGGGTCAAATTTTGCTTTGAGGAAGTAATAATATCTAGAAATTTAAGTAAAGTTCTTTTTAAAAGTTCTTTGCACCATTGGAGTGGAATCCAGGGCTCATACTTGCTTGGTAAGTGCTCTACCACAGAACTACATCCCTACCCTTAGCAAAAAGTGTTTAAGTGATGCTGTGGTTTAATAGTGAAACTTGGTTTTACATATCATGTTTATACATTATAATGGGTTGGTTTGCTTATGATAATTATAGTCTATCATGACATAATTTGTACTGTCTATCAGGTAATATCTAAATTTTTCTAGTAATTCAAAGAGTCAACAACATGCTTGACTAGTGCTATATCTAGCTAGATTCAGTTGTATTGTGAGGGGCAGACTGTCGAGCATGGCTAAGTGTCGAGCATGGCTCCTTAGCCATAGGCATGACTGTGGCACTTACCTTGCTGACTCAGTATTTCTGTAACTACAAGTGACAAACATACTTTTGCAAAGAAGTAGATGCTCGGTTCTATCAGGAAACTCTGTGTGTGTGCCTGAGATCACTACTAGAGCCTTGTGCATGTTAGGTAAGCGCAGACGCTGCCCTAACTAAGCCACAGGGTCACCATCAGGAAATTAGCACTCCTGTGTTACTGCCCTCCGAGCTGTGTCAAGCCCACAGACCCCATTCAAGTGTCTACATTTGTCCTAGGCATGTACTTTATTGTGAGAGAATCCATTCGTTTCTGAAGCATGGGGTGCACGTCTCTGGTGTATCTAGTCACTTGGGACCACCCCTCAGCCTCTTTGGATTTTGACACAAACTCTGTCAAATGACTTTCAATTTCTATTTGTCCTGTGTTTTCCATCTTTGGGAAGAATGTTGCAACCTCATCACATTCTATGTAGCTTATAATTCTTTCTCTTTTCGGCTTTGTTTTTTGAGAGAGAGCCTCTCTACATAGCCCTGGCTGTCCTGGAACTCACTCTGTAGACCAGGCTGGCCTCTAACTCACACAGATTTGCCTAACTCTGCTTCCCGAGTGCTGGGATTAAAGGCTTGTGCCACCATGCCTGGCAAAACTTTCTTTCACACCCTATTTCTCACCAAACTTTTTATACAACCACTTGTTTATTCATATAACATTGTCCTCGTTAGCTTTAATTGTCAACTTGACAGATATGAGAGGAAAGCCTGAATTAAGGAATTCCCTAGATCATATTACCTGGTGGGCATGTCTCTGGATTATGTCTTGATTATTAATTGATGCACGTGGGCCTAGCCTACTGTGGGCAGCACTGTCCCCAGGCAGGTAGTTCTGGGCTCTATATGAAAGCTAGCCAAGCAAGACATGGTGCATTTTTTAAGTCCCAGAACTAGGGAAGAGGATGAGGTGTATTTATCTCTTTGAGTTTGAGGGGACACATAGTGAAACTGTCTCAAAAGGAAAGAGAGGAAGGAAAGAAGGAAGGAAGGAGGGAAGGAAGGAAGGAAGGAAGGAAGGAAAGAAGGAGGGAAGGAAAGAAGGAAGGAAGGAGGGAAGGAGGGAAGGAAGGAAGGGTTAATCTCACTGATGGAGAATAAGACCAGTACCACAGTTTAAAGCCAAATTTGAAGAAAGTTTTAATTAAATACTGGCCAGGTGGATGGACTCTGGCCAGGTCCATATCCAAGAGCCTGGGAAATGGCCCTGAGTCATAGTTTGCAGCAGCTTAAGAAGGAAAACCCATAATTCATTGTATTTCCCGTCAGGTTCAATCATAGGAAAGCATACATCCTGACGTACCTCCAGCCTACATCCAATCAGGGGCAAGCACATATCCTGACCTATTTCCTGCCTGTGAACCTCCCGCCCACAATGTGATCAAGCATATCCGGTACAGATGGGTCAAACAAACTTGCTCAGGGGAGTGAAAAACGTGTGACTTCTTATTTCCCATAAACAAGAGCCTCCAGCACTTCAGGAACTATCTGTCCTTGGGCAAGGGGCTTGCAGATCAGAGGCATTTTTGCTTCATGAATCTCTAAGGCATAGTAACTAAAACTTAAAATGTAACTTTGGCTCTTACAGAAGGAAGAAAGAGAAAGAGAGAAGGGGGAGGGAGGAAGAAGCTAGCTAGCTGAGCAAGAGTCTGGCCGCAAGCAAGCCACTAACAGTATTCCTCTGTGACTTCTTCAGCTCACATTCCATCAAGATGGACTGTGACCTGGAAGAGTAAGCCAAACAAAGCTTTCCTTCCCAGGCTGCTTTTGGTGAGAGTGTTTTATCACAACAACAGAAAAGTAGCTAGAACCCATTTTATCTACTGCACCCTATGTTTTTACTGCCACAGATTGCTAACATGCCTGGGAGGTCCCAGATGGGTGGAGTTTGCTGTGGCACTTTTTCCTCGTTCGGCACTCCTTCATCCTTCCTTGAACTCCTATTTCTTCAGAGTGGCATCAACTACATGGTCACCCAGAGGTCTCAGGGTGGACCATTTTCCTCCTTAGAGCAGGACAGTGGCCTTTTTTTTTTTTTTTTTTTTTTTAAGATGCATTAAAACAAAAGTAAACTTGTCGCCCAGCATAGTTCTTGTAGTTCATGGTACCTCACCTATATTATGAGAGGGGGAGGGTCTAAATTGGCTCAAAGATGATTGCTAACTCTAAAATCCAATATCATGGGAGTAGGGGAAGCATTTTATCTCCTTTAAAAAAAAAAAGAATTTTAAGTATATATGCCAGTAAAGTGTAAAACACGTCACTCCTCATTGGAGAATCTCCAAAGAGGGCAAGAGGAGCTGGCCAGAAATGAGATCTAATCGTGAGACACCCACAGGACTCTAAGAATAAGGCGTGGCTTTCTCTCCACTGGTACTGCATCTGAATACTAGGTACTGAGTCCAGTAACTAATTAGCATTTGAAGTAGGCTGCTGGGATTCCCCAGAAGGTAATTTCCCTGTGCTTTCTCAGTGTATGGCCAATCAGAAGGCTGCACTCCAAACTATCTCCACGAGGCACCTAGTGTCTGTTGGGTACAGTGCTTCTGGGGTCAGGACTCCCTCCCAGCTTCCCTCTTCTTACTTAAAGTGCACACACTCAGCCTGGCAGTTCCAAATTGTCTTTGAGTTTTTCTAGGTCTTAAACCAATCATGTTGCCGGACCTGTACTTGAGACATTAAACTGAGGAAATTAGAAAATGAGTCACGCAGGGTGGTGTTTACCTGCGATCCCAGTACTGGAGGGGATGGAGGCTGAAAAAAAAAATCACCATACCGAGGAGAGTCTGGGCTACACATTAAGACGCTGTCTCATAGACAGGGAAGGGTTACATATGAAATAGAATTCTACTGTTACTTTTTAAGTTCTTTTAATTATTACATGTATTTATTGAGCATGCATCCATGTGTACATGCCTGCAGGGTGCAGGGATGGAGGTTCAGAGGACAAATTCTGAGAACCGTTTACCTTGTGGATCCTGGGTCATCTAACTCGCGGTCAGGTTTGGGTAACCTTGGCCACTGAAGCGTATTTCTGGCTCTATTTCCTCAGTTATGTGTCTGTCTGCTCATGTGTCTTCAGGTGTGCACATGAGCACGTGTCTATGGAGGCCTGGTATAACCTGTAGTCCTTCATTCAGCGCTACCCATCTTCCTGGTTTGCTTACACAGCTCTGTTTCTCTGGCCTGGAGCGTGCCAACTAGGCTAGGCCGGATGGTTAGTGAGCCTTAGAGACCTATCTGTCTCTGTCTCCTCAGCACCAGGAGTGCAAGCATGGGGCCACCATACCAGACTTAAAAAATTTTTTTTTTCTTTAAACATAGCGGCCGTCGATCAAACCCTGGTCCCTGTGATTGCAAGGCAAACACTTTACCAACTAAGCCATGTCTCCTAGACCCTGGCTTACCCTTTCCAAAGGCCTTTCCAGTTCTGGGTGGCTATTGGGAGGAGTGGCCAGCTGCTGAAGTTTCAGTTATGCAAGATAAATAAGCTGTAGAGATGTGCTGTATAACATCCTACCCCTAGTCAACAAGGTCGTGTTGTACAGTTAAAAATGTGTTCAGCGAGTAGAATGCATAGTAAGTGCTCTTCCAATAATAAACTAAAATTTCCAAAAATGATTAACTTGAGAGTTAGGCATGGTGGTACAGGCCTGCGATCCTGGAGAGGCAGAGACAGGAAAATAGAGAGTTCAAGGCCATCTTCAGCTATGTAGTGAGCTCGAGGACTACATGACACCCTGTCTTAAATAAGCAAAGTAAAACAAAGTCAAGGGAAGAGGAGACAGGAACTGAGCGTGGCGGAGTAGAGACACATGCATCATCTCCACTTATTTTCACAGCAACTCTGTGAGTGTCACATTATTATTGCCAGCAGCAGTTTAGGAATGAAGAGACCAATCAGAAGTAAAGGAATGACTGGCTTCCTCCGCAAGGTTGGAGTCACATGGGGTTACTAACCTTTTGGCATCTGATTAATTTTGTCTCCTTAGTTCTGGTTCTGCTCTTAGTTAGCCTATGATTTTAGGAAAGTTAATGTCTTTGATGCTCAGGTCTGCAAAGCGCCATGCAAAGAATAAGCCTTCCCCTATCTGATGGAGTTGTTTTTAGTACTGTCTAAGTATCTTATTTCTTCTTGTGTTGATTAGTTCATAAAAGGACAGTGACGTGATTTTTTTTAAACCATTTAGTTCTTGTAACAGTGCCATAAAAACCAAATGAAGAGTATATGCCTTGCTAAGAGGGTAGATTTCATGAGCGTTAGGTGCATATTATAGCTTATGTGTGTCCCCCCCCAAAGCTTATGTGATGGAAATTTAACCCCAAGATTCCTATGGTGGTGGGTTTTGAAGGTAGGGCCTTTGGAGGTCAATGAGGTTAGGTTGGTCAAGTTGGGGAGGGTTGTAGAGGTGCAAAGATTCATGCTAGCCTGCTAGCTCTTTCTCGTCTCATAACTTTTACCTTATTACGGTATACCAAAAAAACTTCAAAAAACCAAGACTGTGCCACAAGCCCGACCTCCCAGCTACTGGGGAGGCAGAGGCAGGGGAAATTGCTAGACAAGTGTAGCATTTGTCTTGTTTTTGTGAGGCCTCCAGCTCAAGTCCGTCACCCCTCTACCTCCAAAAGAAGGCCATTACAGGTGTACTGTACACCTGTAATGTGTACACTCTTGTACACAACAGTCTCTAGAAACATGTCCTGAACCTTACATTTATGCATTCAGAATCTGTGGGGGGGGGCAGGGGGGGAATGTGTGTACCGGTACACATGTGGAGGTCAGGGAACAACTTGTGGGGGTCAGTTCTTTCCTACCACCGTGTGACTCTCAGGGACCAAACTCAGGTCATCGGTCTGGGTGGCGTGCACCTTTACTTGATGAGCCATCTCACCAGCCCAAACCTTCTATCTTTGTAAATTACTCAGCCTCAGGTGTGGAATACTCCTTTCCACGGTGTGAATATGTGTTGTTGTGATTGGTTTAATAAAGAAGCTGACTGGCCAATACCTGGACAGGATAAAGTTGGGGGAGAGCCAAAGAGCATGCTAGGAAGAAGAGGGCAGAGTCAGGAGTAGCAAGCAGACACATAGAGAAGCAAGGTGGACATGCCGTACTGAGAAAAGTTACCACGCCAAAAGTAACAACTGAGCTATTGACTGAGCATTTATAATTAATCTTAAGCCTCTGTGTGGTTACTTGGGAGGAACTTGCAGGACAGAGACTTCTGCCTACACTCAGGCATTATGTTACAACAGAAAACAAATTGTTAGTGACCTTTGTGAGCTGTATCAAATACCTGACAGAATCAACCTAATAAGTGGAAGAAAGGTTTATGCTAGCTTATGGTTTCAGAGATCTCAGACCGTGGTCATTGGGCTCCGGTGGTTGGGCTGGCGTGGGGGCAGTGCACAATGATTGCTGTGTTTGGTGGAAGAAGTTGTTCACCTCAACCCCCAACTAGACCAGTCTCTCAAAGTTTCCACCACCTAAGGGCACCAAAGGCCAGAGAACAAGCCTTTAGCACATGGGCTCCAGGTGGTCTTTTTAGATCTAAAGTATAGCATGGCAGTGATTCAGACTATTATTTCAGGAGCTGGAGAGATGGCCAAGTAGTTAAGAGTGTATTCTGTTCTTCTAGAGGACCAGAGTTGATTTCCAAGCATTCATGTTTAGTGGCTCACAGCTGCCTGTAACTCTAGCTCCAGGGGATCCGATGCCTTCTGTTGTGGAACATTAGTTGAAGATGTATTGGTGAAATTATTAAGGCCATTCCACGTAGTTAAAAGGAGATTTATTTAATGGCGTAACTTACAAGTTAAGGGATAGGTAGGTTGTGGGGTCTGGGGAAGGTGTATCGCAGTCCAGCGGTGTTCTCTGGAGCTCTGCTTGGCCCACCTTCACCGTCCAAGGTCCTGGAACGAGTGAGTGCGCAGCCCATCCAGATCTCAGGTCTCCAGGCACCTCCCTTGGCCCCGCCTTGTAGGCGTGACAGTTGCCGAAGTCTCAATGGGGGTTGGAACTTCCAGATCAAAGCTGGAATGGCTACCCACTACAAATATGTGTTACATTTGTTTATGATATAGAATATTCATTTAATGATCAAATATGTGTTGCATTATTTTATGTTGCATTTGTTTAATTCTGTGAAGCTGTGTTACTTTGCCTGTCTAAAATACCCAATTGATCTAATAAAGAGCTAAATGGCTAATAGCAAGGCAGGAGAAAGGATAGGCAGGGTTGGCAGGTAGAGAGAATAAATAGAAGGCGAGAAGGGGAGGAGCAAGAAAAGGGGAAGGAGAGAAAGAAGCCGGGGCTAGCCATCCAGCCACACAACCAGCCATGTAGTAAGAAGGAAAGAAAGGAATATAGAAGTCTCGGTGTATTTATTTGGGAGTTGGGTGGTGCGCCCCCAAAGAGCAAAGAGTTAAAAATCAACAACAGAATAGCTACAGCTCTCTTTGTGACTCTGTGGCCACCTGCACATACGTGGCAAACACAGGGACACATGATAAAAATAAATCTTTAAAAAAAAAGACCACATTTTCAGGGACTGTCCTGGTTTGCTTTCTGTTGCTGTGATGAAACATTGATCAAAACCAACTGGGGAAGGCAAAGGTTTATTTCAAGCCTACAGATTACAGTCTATCATCAAGAGACGCCAGGGGAAGAACTCAAGCAGGAACCTGGAGGCAGGAACTGAAGCAGAGACCATAGAGGTACATTGCTTGCTGGCTTGCTCAGCTTCCTTTCTTATCTAGCCTAGACTCACTTGCCTCCTACATCAACAAGCAGCTAAGAAAATGCCTCACCAACTTGGCCATGGGCCAATTTGAACTTGGGCAATTCATTACCTGAGGTTCCCTCTTCTTGGGTGACTCCAGATTTGTGTCAAGTTGGCAGCTGAAGCTGACTGTGACAGGGATCATTTCTATAATTTGTCATAAGACAAGAATCTCTGGCTGTGTAGAGTACTGGAAACGATGAGGCAGAGGCACAGGGGACTCTCCAGAATCTGAAGCAGGCTCTTGGCATTGCTGTTGACATTCGAGAATGCAGTCTGAGTGGCTTTGAAAACAACACAAATGAAAAAAAAAATAATGACTGTTTATCAACAGAGCAGGAGGAAAAAGCCACAGAAGTTTAAGGCATAGACTATGGTAATGGCTCACAAGTGTAAACTCATTCAATTATGTATATTAAGGATGTACAGCTCTTTGTGTGTCAATCATAAGGTAGTTTGTAAAAGCGAGAATTGTGGTGATATTTGTATCTAAGAAATAAAGCTTGCCTGAAGATCAGAGGACAGAGCCAGCCACAGAGTTAAACATAGAGATCAGGCAGTGGTGGCACACACATTTAATCCTAGCACTCAGGAAGCAGAGGCAGAGATCTGTCTGGATCTCTGTGAGTTCAAGGCCACCCTAGACTACACAAGATTAATCTAGTCTAAAAGAAGCAGAGCCAGGCAGTGGTGGCACACACCTTTAATCCCAGCACTTGAGATCTCATGCCTTTGCTACCAGTATTTGGGAAGCACACATGTCTTTAATCCCAGCACTAGGAAGGTTGAGATAAAAAGTGAAATGGCTGAGTGGAGAAAGTCATATAAGGCCTGAGGAGACAGGAACTAGAGGCCCCTTTTAGCTGAGGACTGAGAGGCTTTCAGTCTGAGGATTCATGGAGACAGGATCTTCTCTTTTTGGCTGAGGAGTTGGCGAGGTGAGAAGTGGCTGTGGCTTGTTTCCTCTGATCTTTCAGCATTTACCCCAACATCTGGCTCCAGGATTTTATTAAAAGACCATTTAGGATTCATGCAACATCTGGCACCCAATGTGGGGCAAGAATTCACAAAAAGGCTGCTTGCCTGTGGCTTTGCAGCCACCAGCATAGACTAGAGCTAGACATGGCAGGAGTCTCCACCCCACCATTACTTAAGTCCCTATTCTGTCGGCTAAGTTTTTGTTGCAGCCCCTCTGCAGAAAACCCCATAGGTTTATGGGCTCCAAAAACTGCAGGAGTGAGCCACTTTTGCACATTTCCCTGTTCAGACAGCTGACTCCACAGGCTCAGGCTCAGGCCCAGACTCAGACTCAGGTTCCAAACATGCTGGAATTAGCTGCTTTTGCATGTTTCCCCATGCAGATGGCTGGATCTTCTGCATCTCCCCATGTTAGCTGGGCAGGAAATCAAAGCAGAGAAAGAGAGAAGAAGGGCAGAGTTGGGGAAGATGGCAGCTGCCACCAAAGGAGCAACAAGATGCCAGCAGACCAGTAACACCATGGCCACATGACAATATATAGATGAATAGGAATGGGTTAATTTAAGATGAAAGAGCCAACTAGCAAGAAGCTTGAGCCATAGGCCATACAGTTTGTAGTTAATAAAAGCCTCTGAGTAATTATTTTATAAGCAGCTGTGGGACTATGGGTAAGAGAGATTTGTTCTGGGAGGGACACAAAGAAACTTCCCTCTACACAGAATATCCTTGAAAGCAGCTGGGCTGTGATTCTCACTCGGCTCTGCTTCTAAGGACTTATCCCCATCTCTGAAGTTGTTAAAATTCTTAAGATTTTAGTTAATGTTTAAAGCTGTCTCATGGCAAACTTCAAGCAGATCCCTTAGCCTCTGCTAATACTTATAATGAAACAATAGTGTAACAGGATTTTATAACCCGCAAGGTTCCATTGCAAGCAGAGCATCAAGACCATGGGTCATTTGTCACCATGATTTATAACCTTTCTCTAAACATCCTCCAGCTTCTTCTTCTTCCTGGGGCCCAAGAGCATTCTTCCTTCGAGGAGGCGTGCTTAGAGAACCTGCTTGCTGTCACTGACACATTTGTGCCTGCTGCCTAGGATGTTGTTTTATAGCTCAGGTATGCCGAGATCTCCCCTCCGCCTGATTTCTAAGCACTCTGTCTAGTAGATGTGATGGGCATTTATGGATTTGTTCTCTAATCTCTGTTGGCTTTTATTATCTGTAATAGGGACTGTCAAGCCATGCCTCTGCCTTAGTCTGTTTTCTGTTGCTATAACAGAACTCCAGAGACTAATTTATAAAGACAAGAGGTTTACTTTTGACTCTCATGGTTCTGGAAGGCTGCGGTCTGTGATTGGGCAGCCATGTCTGGTGAGAGCCGTGTATTATTTTTATCACAGCCTCTTTCACTTTGTAACTAATCCAGTCCTGTGAGGATGAGAACTCACTTTTAGGAGAAAAGTAGCAATCCCTGTAAATGACGCCCCTCAATACTGTTGCTTTGTGACCTAAGTCTTAACATGAATTTGGGTGGCGACAACTTGCCTTCAAGCTCCTGCAGAGCCCACAGCCTGCTCCGTACAGGCTCCTTGTTGGATCTGAGCCTTTGGCCTCCATCGTGCCAAAGTATCTTCAACTGGTAATAACTGAGACCATACATCACGTGAAGCCTCAAGGATTTGCTGTTTGGGCTTTTAGAGAAAGTTTTTGCCAGCTTTGGGCTGTAACAAATCTCCCTCCTCATCCACTGAGAATTCCGATCAGGGCTGGGGATGGCACACTGGTAGCGTGCTTGCTTAGCACGCACGCATGAGGCTCCGGGGGTTTGGTACCTGTTGCGGCTTGCTTCCTGTTGTTATGATGAAACATTGACTAAAGGGGTTGGGGATTTCGCTCAGTGGTAGAGCACTTGCCTAGCCAGGGCAAGGCCCTGGGTTCGGTCCTCAGCTCTGGAAAATAAAGGTGTATGAAAAACAAACAAAACAAAACACCCATTGACTGAAAAGGGGTTATTTGGGTTTACAGGTTAGAGTCCATCATTGAGGGAACTCAAAGCGGAGATCTTTTTTTTTTTTTTTTTTTTGGTTTTTCGAGACAGGGTTTCTCTGCGTAGCTTTGCGCCTCTCCTGGAACTCACTTGGTAGCCCAGGCTGGCCTCGAACTCACAGAGATCCGCCTGGCTCTGCCTCCCGAGTGCTGGGATTAAAGGCGTGTGCCACCACCGCCCGGCTAAAGCGGAGATCTTGAGGCAAGAACTGACTCAGAGACCAAGAAGTGCTGCTTACTGACTTGCTCCCATGGCTTGCTCAGCTTTCTTGTCCATCCCAGGACCACTTGCCTAAGGATGGCTGGCACCACCCACAGTGCTGTCCCATATCAATTGTTAGTCAAGAAATTCCCAAGAGGCTTGTCTGTAGACTGATTGTATGGAGGCATTTTTCTCAGTTGAGGTTCCCTCCTCTCTGATAGATGACTCTAGCTTGTGTCAACCAACCACCACCACCACCACCACCACCACCACCACCACCACCACCACCACCAGACAAACAAACAAACAAGCCTAGGCTGTGTGAGACTCCTGTCTCAAAAACAACAAATAAACACAAGGTGTAGTAAGATGCTGAATAAATATTTTATCACTATACACTTAACACAACTTACAGATAATCACAGATGAAATAGGATAGAATGCATTTTAGTTCTCTGGCACTGATAAAACACCAAGGCAAATGATCTTACATGGTTATTAGAAGATTGATAACACTGGATGGCTAAGGTAATGGAGGAGAATTAGATGATTAAAAATGATTCATCAAAGGAAACTTGGGCTGGATCAAACAAATCCCCAGTATTTGCTGAAATCGAGGAAACTAAGGATTAAACTCAGGATCACGAAGTGAAGACTTACAACCTGGCTATCATGGTTGATTTTAGTAAGTCCGACACCTCAGGAACATCCTCCAACATCTGAGACATAAGTCCATAAAGAGAGCTCTGCCCTAAAGGTTGGGTTAATGAATATAAATTTTAACAGACCCAGAGGGACATGGTGGACCGTGGGAGGCAGGGCCTGTTGGAGATGTGTCCTGGGGGCTGTCTTGCTCTGGCTCCTTTCTGTTCCTGCTCCACCCGGCTGCGCTTCCAGACAACCAAGAAGTGCCTTCCACCTCTCCTTGCTGCCCCTGCCATGGGCCTCTTTTCTCTTTTTAAGTTGTCGACTGGTAAAACAACAGCTTACATCGGGCATCCTGTCAGTGATGGGATAGCTGAGGGACAGCTAATGTTTATTGTTAGTCCAGGCAGGGACAGAAATCACAGCAGGTGGACGGTCAGCTGAGGATGGCAGCATCTGTGGGCAATGACACTCTCATGTACGGTAACCATGGATGCTAAGGATTGCTGGCAGAGCACTCCCTGCATTGGAGAGTCCTTCTGCAGAGCAGAATAAGTCAGTGGCACAGGTCAGGAAAAACAGGTATCTATCTTACCTGTTCTTGATGTTTCTCGGTGGATGCTATTTTCTGAGCCATAAAGGCTATGGCCTACACACATCCATCAAGCACATTTTTGTAAGGGACAATGTTACTTTGTAACAGTTAAAGCTGAACTTACAATTGGTTCTGTCCTTTTATATAGGTTGTTTTACTTTTAGAAAATAATCTCAAAATTAGATTATTTCTCGTGGAATTAAGCATAGCTATATTGATTAAAGTAACACACATGTATAATATATAAAATATATTATAAAATATAATATAATATATATTTTTTACTGAGAATTTCATACACGCATATGGTGTGTTTTGATCAAATCCAACCCCAATTTTTCCCTCCAATTCCTTCCTTGTCCTCCTGACCATTTTCCCCCTTCCAACTCTAACTTCATGTTTGTGTCCTGTGTCCCCACTCCTGTCCCCCCACCCCCAACACGTTGAATCCATTAGCTCTGTCTGTGCACAGATTAAAGCCATCAACTATACCCTTGAAGAAAGCTGACTCTTCCCCGGCTGCCATGCATTGCCAAGGGCTTTCCAGGTAGGTAGGGGTGGGACTTCATGAGTCCTTCCCCCGTTCATGCTTGGATTTTGGATAGCTTGATCTTGTACAGGTCTTGTACATGCTGCTGCAGTCCGTGGGAGTTGATGTGCACAATGGCCCTACAGTATCCAGTAAATACTGTTTTACCACAGACAGTCACTCCTTCTGGCTATTATAACCTTTTTACTACCTCCTCCTTAAAGATCCCTGAGCCTTGGGGAGAAAGGTATGATACAGATGGCCCATTTAGAGATGGATGCTCCGCAGGCTCTTATTCTCTGCACCTTGACCAGTTGTGTGTTTCTGTATTGATTGTCATCTACTACAAAAAGAGGATTCTCCGGTGAAGTTTGAGAGATGCACTAATCTTTTCCCATCCTTTTACCCTAAGGGGGTGTCTGTCTTTGATGGTGAGGTATGATTTTTGAAGGCATAATGAGGTGGATCCAGTCTTCTAATCCTACCTCTTTATCAGGGGAATTGAGACTATTAATATTAAGAGTAATTGAACAGTGTGCATTAATATCTGTTCTTTTCTTGTTTTGGGGTGCTCTTTTAGATCTCTTCTGATTAATTGTCGTGGAATTTTTCACTTATTCCTGTGACTAACTGGGTGTTTTTAATTCTTCTCTTCAAACTGGTGTCTCTTCCAGTATTCTCTGTAGAACTGTCGTAGTGGTCATAAATTTCTTTAATCTGTCTTCACCATGGAAAGTTTAGATTTTTCCTTCAATTTTAGTATTTGAGGACATGTGGGGGGTGGGGCAGATATTATTCTGATGAGTCTGTTTTTACAAGTGAGTTGGCCCTTCTTACAGCTTTTAATACCCTTTCTTTAGTCTGTGCGTTAACTATAATATAAGAGTTTCTTTTCTGGTCCTATTTGTGTTTCTGTAGGCCTCTGGTACCCAGAAGAACATCTCTTTCTTTAGGTTTGGAAGTTTTTCTCCTAGGAAAATATTCTCTGTGCCTTCATTATGTTATTCTCTCTCTCTCTCTCTCTCTCTCTCTCTCTCTCTCTCTCTCTCTCTCTCTCTCTCTCTTTTTCCCTCTCTCTCTCTTGCTCATAACTTGAAAGTTAGTTCTCTTCATGGTATCACAGAGCTCTCTCACATTCTGTGCATCCATATTTTCAAAACTTTATCATTGACTTTTATCAAGTGACCCCTTTACTTGATCTTCCACCCCCATTCTACATGGTCTGTTTTCTCCATTATCCAGTCCTTTGGCTTATTGAGACTTTCATTTCCAGTATCATTTCAGTTTGGGTTTTCTTCAGCAATTCTTCCTATCTCTTTGTTGAATTCTATTTTCACATGTTCTTCTACTTCATTTTCATTAGGTGCCATCACTATAGGATTAGTTGTTGGCGATGGAGCCCCTGTGGTTTGGACTTTCATGTTATTTCAGCCTCTTTTCTGGGACTTGCTCAGCTGCTGTTAGTTTCTTGATTAAATTATTATTTAAAATATTAAATTATTCTCTTTCTCTTTTTAAATTCAAACCTCTCTCCTTTTTAAAAAATAATGTCGTATTTACTTATTTTATGTATATAGGTGTTTTGCTTACATGTATGTCTGTCCACCATGTGCATGCCTGGTACCCACAGAGATCAGAAGGGGGTGTCGGATCCCCTGGAGCTGGAGTTAAGAATGATCTTCTGTAAGATCAAGTGCTCTTAACCGCTCAGCCATCTCTCCAGCTCCCCTCCCCCCTTTTTTTCTTTCAGTGGCGGCATTTTCAATGTTCAGTAAAGGAAAAGACATAGTAGAGTTGAACTATTGGCTTCCCTCTGGGGGACTGGGGGTTATTTCAGGCTGGAGGCATTATCTGCAGTCTCCATCCGAGGGTCAATTATTGTCCTGTGTAGCTCAGGTCTCCTGCCTGGGTCTGCAGCTCTTGTGGTTGTGGCACTTTTCACACACCGGTGGCCTGCATGTCTTACCCACAGTTAAGTCTGGTCCCTACCCCAGGTCTGCAGATTTGACTGAGGTTGCTGTCAGATAACTGTCCATGTACTATAGGCCTAACCCAAGGTCAGATCCACCTTACCCTTGGCACTCCACTTCTTCAGTATGTGGAACTCTGTAAGCACCAACAGACCTTACCCTTGTTTAGGACTGGTCCCCTAACTACAGAAAATTCTTCAAATGTTACAAAATAGCTGTGCTTTTAAAATTACATTTATTTATTTACTTAGTGTGTGTGTGTGTGCGCGCGCGCGCGCACGCGCGTGTGCGTGCGTGTGTATGTGTGTGTGTATGTGTGTATGTGTGTGTATGTGTGTATGTGTGTGTATGTGTGTATGTGTGTGTATGTGTGTATGTGTGTGTATGTGTGTGTGTATGCGTGTGTATGCGTGTGTGTGTATGTGTGTGTGTATGTGTGTGTGTGTGTATGCATGTGTATGTGTGTGTGTATGTGTGTGTATGTGTGTGTGTGCGCGCGCGCGCGAGTGTGTGCGTGTGCGTGTGTGCGCGTGTGTGTGTGTGTGTGTGTGTGTGTGTGTGTGTGTGTACATGCTGGAGAGCCACAGGGTACTTGTCGAGGTCAAAGGACTATTTTCAGGACTTGGTTTTTTCTTCCCATGTGGGCTTTGGATAAATAATTTTTTAAAATAATTTTTTTTATTATTTTTAAGTGTGTGTGTATATTTGCTGTGATTTATTAAACACTTTCTTTTCTTTTTGAAATATTTAAAACATTTGATAGGTAATTCAAATTCAAATTATTATTATTATTTTTTTTTTGTTTTTCGAGACAGGGTTTCTCTGTGTAGCTTTGCGCCTTTCCTGGAACTTGCTTTGGAGACCAGGCTGGCCTTGAACTCACAGAGATCCGCCTGGCTCTGCCTCCCAAGTGCTGGGATTAAAGGCGTGCGCCACCACCGCCCGGCCAAATTAATTTTTAAAAGTGAAATATTCTTTCTAAATTTCTTCATGCATTTTGGTAAATAACTTTTGCTGCCTCCTCCACCATACTTATACATTAAATTATATCTTCATAACTTTGAAAGTCCAAATGAATTAAGCATTTGTGCTTATTGAGAGTTTAATTTTCAGTTATGGGAAAGATTGTTTCTTTCATGCCTTGATAACCATCAACCTATTTCTCAGAAATAGTAACAATCTTAATAATAAATTATTTTAAATTGAAGGGATTTTCTTGTATGTGGGTTATGTGTGTGCAGGTGTATTTGCCTGAAAGTGTACGTGAGAGGCTAGTGATCAGCATTGGGTATTTTCCTCTATGCTGTCCATAGTATCATCATTGTTATTAATATTAATATTAATATTTACCAACTTTATGGAGACAAGAGCATTGCTGAGGTTTCCTGGCTACCAGTCTCCAGCTTCTGTGACAGATCTGGTTCCAAAGGAATAAGGCAGAGAGTGAGAGAGCAGAACACATGTGTGTATACATTGCACACACATAACACACACACACACACACACACACACACACACACACACACACGGGGGTGAGGAGAGAGAGAGAAAGGAAATACAAAAAATATTGGTTATGACACATCTGATTGGCAGTCAAAATGGACAACGCTGAAACTGATAGATTTGGGGATTAAAAGCAAAATATATAGGGCATTTTCTCATAAAATATTGAGAGGAATCTCACTATTGCAGAGCTTTTAGTATGCTGAGTGACAATGCTCCTTTCTAGCAACACCTTTGAGGTGCACGCAGAATGCTGGAGTCCTGTCAGTGAGCTCAGGCTGATCTCAAGATTCACTTGGGGCTGGAGGAGCAGGGACAGCTGCCTTGTGACCGCTTGGGCGCTCTTTAGAATCTTTACAAGCAGAGAGATTACGAAGGGGGCGGGGTCTCCAGGGCAACCAATGACTTCGTTGAAGTTTGTGTGGAAAGAACATTTGCTCGTTTGACAGGATCATTGGCAAGGCCTTTGCCGCTAGAGTTGTTTTCCAGGGCTGCTTTGCAGACACGCGCTTAAAGAATGAAATGAGACTGCGTAAGAAAGAGCTTTGCAAACTCCAGCCCCTACCAGTGTGAGCAGTGAAAGAGAGGCTGCTATTTGCAAATGCCAGACATTAAATTCCGGCAACTCTTATGGAGTGCCAGACTCTCCCCACACTTTATTTGTTAAAGAACTGAACCTATGCTGGACATGGTGGCACACTCCTTTGATTCCAGCACTCAGAAGGCAGAAACAGGCCAACACCCGAGTTTGAAGCTAGCATGGTTTACATAGTGAGTTTCAGGCAAGCCAGAGCTACATAATGAAACCCTGTCTTTAAAAAACAAAACAAAACAAAAAAAAGATGTAACCTATGTTGTACAAATCTTCCATGACGGAATCCAAGAAAGCAATTTTTAGCTAACAAAAAGCTGTATTCTATAAATTATTTTTTCCTGAAGCACACGAATCTCCTTTACATCCTACACCAGACCTGTGAGGATAGGGAATGCCAGTGTGTCTCTCCCAGCCACACCGAATATGCGAATATCCACAACTAAGTGTTCTCACGTTAACCACTGTCATTACTTTATACTTAGTAGTATTTCAACACTGTTGCTGGTTTGACAACTGCCAAAGGATGCTTTGTTTATTTATGTCTCTGTGGTATCTAGAATGCAGTCCAATATTCTAACCCATGCTATGAGTAATATAGGGACAATCATTTCCCTTCTCCCGAAGCCCTAACTTTCTATTAATGTCTTATGCTCTTATTAAAGAATTAAGCCAAAATCTCGACTCCTTTTTAAAAAGAGGAACAGATGGTTGAGATGTGTTTACCCTTTACCCATTCCATTTCTCTGTAACAGCTTTGAAAGATTCAATTGCACAGATTCAGTCTATTTCTTGTAGATTTTGTCCTGTCAGATGCAAAAGTGGAAAAAGGAAACATTATTGGCTGCAAGTTCCCATGTCATAGAAAACCCAGGCTTGCATTATATGCAACCCAAGAAGAGCACTTCTGCACCCCCTGGTGTTAGCTCTCCCAGCTTCCCAGTTAGCTTGAGCTGGTTTCTGATCAGTAGGCTCAAAGCAGCTTTGGCTAGAACACATTAACTTAACTGGGCTTCACCTTACTTCACACATTCTCGACTTGCAGGCAGGGGGCCAGCAAGTTCTCTAAACTCAAGAACTCTAAAGGAGTTCTCCCAAATGAAAAACCTTAACGGAGACTAGTAGAAAGGGGAGAGAGTTCCCTTCCCTGCGAGTCTTCTGTCTGTAGAGTATGGAGGAAGCACTGCCTTACACGTGTGGAAGGACTGTTTCAGGAAAGGAAGGTGATGAAGAGAAGGCTGGAAATAGCACAGCACTTGGAGTTACAGATGAAGGCTAACGGAGAAAACACCTGACTTTGCTGCATTTGCGTTCTTTGACTTTGGGTGTGTCTGGTTTTTTTTTTTTTTGGCTTTAGTTTCTCCTTACAAGTCAGGAGTCCGGAGAAACTGGGGCTGGAGTGATGGTTCTGTGGTTAAGAGCACTGGTTGCTCTTGCCGGGGATTCAAGCTCAGTTCTGAACACCCTTACAATGGCTCATGCTGTAATTACAATCCCAGGGTATCCCATACCCTCTTTTGGCCTCCACAGGCACCTGGTATACACACAGGGTGCAGACATACATGCTGGTAAAACATCCATACACATGAAAGAAAAACACATAAATTTTTAAGAATTGTTTTAAAGACTCAGGAGAAAGTGAACAACAGAAGTCTATGATCCTAGAGTTCAAGACATTTCACGATCAAGTGTGAGATGGATGGGTTCCTTGGGCGGGTGAGGGGAAGGTTTGATTCTGGCCTCTATCCTGGACTTGAAGATGGCATCTTTTCCCTCTGTCTACATATTATCTTCTCTTTGTAAATGTCACTGTGTCCAAATTTATTCTTTTTGTAAAGACACCAATTGTATTGGATTTGGGCCCATCCTAATGATCTCATTTGAACTTTATTACCTCTGTAAAGAACCTCTTCCCAAATAAGGCTACACTCTGAGGTATTTGAGATTAGGACTTCAACATACGAATTTGGGGGAAGGGTGATGCCATCAATCCATGGCTCTAATCTGGTGGGTGATCTAAAATAATGAGTGTGCAGTAGTGGTGCCCAGGAAACTGCCAACAATCCCATTGGTTGTACTGGTTTCTTAGCTGGGAAAAAAGCAGTGTCGAGGACCGAGATGACAGCATCCCCAAATGTGGGCAGACCTGAGACCTCTTAACTCTGTCAAGGACAAAATTACAGCAGTGTCTTTCTGGGATAGGACAACACTGAATTCCACAAGCTGGAGTACGTGTTCCGCCTGTCTGGCAGAAGTTGGTTTTATAGACAGGGAGAGGCTGGAGGAAGCAGGAAGAAAATGAAAGAGAATGATGAGCAGACAGGCTGTTGTGAAGCCTCTTTCCTTCTAAGGCCAATGAGAATGCTAACCGGTTGACATCCGGTTCTACTTTCTGTGAGAAGTAAGCAGAGGGAAATTCTTGATTGAAATGGAGACCTGCTTGGGAAATTGGGCTGTTAGCTCTCTAATCCTGATGTCTCAGGAGCACGGATAAACAACTTGGAATGTGAATGACACTGTTTGGGTTTTCTGTCTGGTCTGCTTGGACCCAGGACAGGAAGTCAGTCCTCAAACAACAGCTCTTTTAATTTTTATTGAACAGTATCCAGTCTAACCTGGAACCCACTATGTAGCCACTGAAGAAGCGGATTTCTGGTCCTCCTGCCTTTGCCTCCCAAGTGTTGGGATACAGATCCATTCTGCCACACCCACAAAGATGATAAAATTTACTTCTATTAATTTCTCTGAGTTTTCCTGTCTTTCCAGGACACCATATACAAAATCATATTAAAATTCTATCATATGAACAAAATCTCAAAACTCATGGTAAGTATTTTATGAAAAACTTTGTTTAAATTACATTGCAATTTATTATTATTATTATTATTATTATTATTATTATTATTATTATTTTAGTGAGACTGTCTCTCCCTATACAGCTCAGGCTGACTTGATGATTGTCCTGTCTCAACCTTCTTCTAGTGTTTTGGCCAGACACGGCATTCAAGTCTTCTTTCTATCCCAGTACATTCATATTCCTTCTTAACATTCCTTCTTGCATTTTAGCAAGTCATACATACGTAACAAATTTAGCAAATTACACACACATTTCTATTGTAACCTAGAAGAATTATGGGAACCCTTCTTCTATTTGGTCTCAGCATCTAGCAGGGCTCCTTCTTAGTGCCTGGTGGAGCAGGGTTCACTGATTTGCGTGTGAGTGGGCAAAACAACCACACGATGGCAGCGTGCTGAAAGACTGAAGAATTAAAAAGGCTTTTTAAAAACTGTTTTAGAAATCTGCATGAACGAAGAAGAAAGGCTGATTCCCAATCCCTGACTCAAGTCAACTGTTTTTTTTGTTTCGTTTTGTTTTGTTTTGGGACAGGGCCTCACGTAGCTGAGGCTGGACTCAAATATGCAATGTAGATGAGGCTGGCTTTGGATCCTGACCCTGCTGCTCCATCTTCAAGCGCTGAGATTACAGGATTGTGCCACAAAGTCCAGCAACTCTTCTAGATGCAGGAGATAAATAAGTGATCAGATCTCAGGCCCTAAAATAGCAAGGTAGAAGAGACCAGAATCTGGCTGTTCTTAGATCCTTAATTGAGAATCAAACAATCAGACTGATTGATACTTCAAATGGAATGGTTTTGGTAATCAGTATGGGCATATCTGATGAACTATAAGGAAAATACAAGATAACTTAAGATGCTCTCTGATATTAATATACAGCAGTTATACAACATGATCTGATTGTTTTTCTGATGGCATAAAAAGTGTCCTAGGTAAATTCAGACATGTGCTATGTACTTTGAATGACTAATTAAAATATTACAATAATGGGTTTATACAGCTCTTTGCTTTATTATCTTTGGCTGAAGATTTTTGTTTGCTTTTTTTTTCTGATGGGGTCTCACATATCCTGGGCGGGCATCAAACTTGCTATGCAACTAAGGAAAACTTTGGACTTCTGCCCTTCCTCTTCTATCTCTTGAGTGCTGGGATTACAGGCATGGGTGT
The DNA here is from genome assembly GCF_949786415.1 of Peromyscus eremicus. Classification (NCBI taxonomy): domain Eukaryota; kingdom Metazoa; phylum Chordata; class Mammalia; order Rodentia; family Cricetidae; genus Peromyscus; species Peromyscus eremicus. The sequence continues at coordinate 108,578,524 of NC_081421.1, read as the reverse complement.
AAAGTATGTTCTTTGACAGGACAGAGCCTTTCTTGGCTCTTGATAAGCTTAACTCAGGGAGTTAGAGTGTCAGTGATCAGTCACCAAGGCCACCCTGAGTCTGTGGCTTCTCAGTCTGCTGTCTCACATTCCCAAATGAGAAAACACAGACAAGGAGTGATCAGAGCAAACAGATTTATGAAGGAAAAGAGAGGAAAATGTCGGAGAGTGAGAGGAATTAGGGATGCATAGGCACTGCTCTGCCCAGCACCTTTTATGGGTCTTCTGGCTGGAATTGGATGAGGAGATGGAGGAAATCTTTATTAGGAGTGTTCATTTTGGGGGACATAGAAGCTCAGCCAATGAGGTGTCTATACATGTTTCCTAGGCCTGAGGGGATCTAGTAGGTGAGTGGTTACTTTGGATATACCATGGGCCTTACTGCTTAAGGGGAGCTAGCTCATCATCACCCGGTGTGTGTAAGGATGGAGATACAACCCAGGACTTTGTATATACTAGGGAAGCACACTGCCAACTGTGCTTCAGCTCAGGTCTGCCTGCCTGCCTGCCTGCCTTCCTTCCTTTCCTTCCCTTCCTTCCTTTCCTCTCTCCTTCCTTCCTTCCCTCCTCCCTTCCTTCTTTCTTTAATTGTCAAGCAACTTAGCCTAGTGCTCAGGAGGCTGAGGTAGGAAGAGGGAGAACTCCACTATGAGCTACACAGTGATACAGGAGGGAGGGATGAAGGGAAGGATGGAGACCTGGAGTTTGGTTTCTATTGGTAAACCTCTTTCCTTCCTCTCAACATCACAGACTGAGAATCTTTGACCAGGTTTCCAAAGGGAAAAACCAGTGTGCTTAAGGAGAAAAGGAATGCCAGGCAGTTAGGAACCTCAGCTACCCAGTGACGAAGTTTAAAAACTCCAAGTCTTACCTTCTAGTATATGAGAAACATTTTCTTAAATCAAGGGTAGCTAGCCCACCAAGAACCATTATTCCACAAACCTTCCCAATCTTGGGACGTGCCTGTTCACCTGACCCCTAAAACTTGACTTAACCCTTTTAATCTTCACACTCTTCTAATCTTCAAAGATTAGCCAATCACATCAGACGGTAAGGTCAAACTCCCACCAATGGAGTAAGACACAGTCACCACCTGAATTAGAATGAACACAGAACTTTCTGCAGACACAGGATTCTTCCCAGGACTGCCTTCAGGTTTTATGCCTTGCTCTGAACCTGTTGTAGGGTATTTGATCACACTGTGAACCCTGAGATTGTGTTTTTACTGGAAAAACCTGTTTCTAGTTGTGGTGTGGTTCAGCCCTAGCACACACTTTTAATCAAAGAGCTTTCTGCTTGAATATTGTAAACAGAATTAAATAAAATCAACTATAGGAGGTCAAGAGGCAGAGCAAGCATCCAGTTGATAGGAAATAGCCATAGAGAGAAAGGGGAAGCCAGGAGGACACAGAGAAATGCACAGGAAGTAGATGGGAGGGGCATATGGTTGGAGAAGTTTTATTTGAGATGGTATTGGAGAGAGCTCTCTTTCTGAGATGTCAGAGGAGGAGGAAGGTCAGATAGGTACTTTCTCTGCCTCTCTGAGCTAGCAGGTTTTCATCCCAGCATGTGGCTTCTGAGTCTTTATTGGTAAAATCAAACGATAGAGATTTTGATAAAAATAACATGGACCCATTATTATTATTGGCTGTTTCTTGTAAGTAAAAACACCTGTCAATTAAAAAGTCTCAAAAGTATGCAATCATTACACTTAATTTGTGACATTCCATGTTAGTGAGTATCCAAGGGTATTTTTTTTTAAATTAATTTATTTTTATTTCCATTGGTATTTTGCCTGCATGTATGTCTCTATGTGGTATCAGATCTTGGAGTTATAGACAGTTAACAGCTGTGTGGGTGCTGGAATTGAACCTGGGTCCTCTAGAAGAGCATTCAGTGTGCTCTTAACCACTGAGCCATCTCTGCTGTGGGATGTATGGCAAATGTGTTGCTAATTAATCAATAAAACACTGACTGGCCGTTGGCTAGGCAGGAAGTATAGGCGGGGCAAGGAGGAGAATAAAGCTGGGAAGTGGAAGGCTGAGTCAGAGAGACACTGCCAGCCGCCACGATGAGAAACAGCTTGTGAAGATGCCGGTAAGCCACGAGCCATGTGGCAAGGTATAGATTAAAGGAAATTGATTAATTTAAGCTATAAGAACAGTTAGCAAGAAGCCTGCCACGGCCATACAGTTTGTAAGCAATATGTCTCTGTGTTTGCTTGGTTGGGTCTGAGGCTATGGGCCAGGCAGGAAAACTTAAGCTACAAATGGCGTCCAACGTGGTGGCAAGAGTTTCCACCTAAAAACTGAGAAAAAAGATTCTAAAACGGAGCTAAAACCAGCTTCCTAATTGTCTCTCTCAAATGAGCGGCAGCTGCCAGTTGGAGCTACTGGCGGGAATGAGGCCTCTGCAAGTGGCACATTAAGCTGCATGGTGGATTTAGACTTTGACAGTACAAAACAAAAAAAGAGGTTTCTGGACTACATGCTGCTTGGATAAAAGCATAGACCCACGATAGCTCCCAGAGCTGGTGGTAAATGTAGCCATGATGGGAAGCTGAAGTGGGCGGAGCCAGCAGCCACAGCTGCTGCAGTTTAAAGCAATAGATTTACAATAAGACAGATTCAGATGTAATAGTTTACAATGTGTGTAAAAATGTACGTAGGCTTGAAAGAAAGAGAAAAAGGAATATATACAGTTATATAAAGAAATAGAGTTTTTAAAAATAAAGTCTTTAAAGAGACAGTAAAGGTAGTATATAAAATAAGCCACGTAAAGATGGATATTACACAGAGAATCTGGATTGTGTTGTCTTTGGGATTTTTAACTGCAGAAAAACATTTGATTGTAAAAGCTGTTGAGTTATGCCAAAATGTATATTTTAAAGATACCTTGACTTTAAAATTTGGATATAAAGATATGTTGCTTTGGAAAAGAGTCTCTTTTGTTTTCATAGAAAGCCAGAGGCTATGGATTTGTTCCAGATTAAGATACATCAGATTTGACCAGCCAAGACCCCCTGAAGGTCTCCGATGACACCATGGCCCAGATGATTCAACATCCAGAATGGTTTGAAGGCATCTGGCTCAGACGATACAGCCTCATGGACTATTCCATAATTCTAAAATTTTCTTTGTTTTCCCATAAGATACAGCGCCCCCTTCCAGCAGGAAGTAGTAAGAGAAGCTACGCCCAAATTCCCAAATTATATGTAATTTTACTTTGTTAAGGTTAAAACCTTCCTTTTTGAAAAAAAAAAAAAAAGGGAAGTGCTGTGGGATGTATGGCAAATGTGTTGCTAATTAATCAATAAAACACTGATTGGCCGTTGGCTAGGCAGGAAGTATAGGCGGGGCAAGGAGGAGAATAAAGCTGGGAAGTGGAAGGCTGAGTCAGAGAGACACTGCCAGCCGCCACGATGAGAAACAGCTTGTGAAGATGCCGGTAAGCCACGAGCCATGTGGCAAGGTATAGATTAAAGGAAATGGATTAATTTAAGCTATAAGAACAGTTAGCAAGAAGCCTGCCACGGCCATACAGTTTGTAAGCAATATAAGTCTCTGTGTTTGCTTGGTTGGGTCTGAGGCTGTGGGCCAGGCAAGAAAACTCTAGCTATACATCTCTCCAGCCTTGTACATTCATTTTCATAGTAAATACCTTAAAGATTAAAACTTAGTTAAGAAAGGCTGTGGGTAAACTTCCTTTGTGTCTAGATAAGGAAATCAACTTCCTCAAAAGTGAAGATTTGCCCAGCTGGACCAATCAGCATTGGTACTCTTCAAAACTACTCACTTTTGAATGACTGTTTCATTTAGGGAAATGGTCATGAAAGTGAATGAGCATCCATGATTAAAATAGCTTCACTTACATTTAATTGTGTGTGCACCAGAGCATAGAATTCAATTTTGGAGTCCTAAGGCATATTTTATGTCTTGTCTTTATTAGCAGTTATGGACACTTATGGACATGTCATCTTTAGCACCCTAAGAAGCAGGTGCCAGTGTGCCCATTTTATTTTTATTTTTAATTTTTTTTATTTTTTTGGTTTTTCGAGACAGGGTTTCTCTGTGTAGCTTTGCGCCTCTCCTGGAACTCACTTGGTAGCCTGGGCTGGCCTCGAACTCACAGAGATCCGCCTGGCTCTGCCTCCTGAGTGCTGGGATTAAAGGCGTGCACCACACCGCCCGGCCAAGTGTGCCCATTTTATAAATGAAGAAAGCAGAACATAAATGCATTCTAGAACTCACCCCAGACTAGTAGTTTTGTAACTTTCTGTGCTAAAGTGTCCCCACCAGAGTGGTTTTGTTAATATGTAAATCCCAACACAGTAAGTCAAGGGTGGGAATAGCCATTCTACTTTTATTTTTAAAAATCATTGAGACAGGATCTCCTATAGCCCAAGCTAGTATCACACCCACTGTTAGCTGAGGGGGACTTGAACCCCTGACCCTCCTGCCCTTCATCTCTTGATTGCCAGGACTGTAGGTATGTACTACCATACCCAGCTTGGAATGAGTGCTACTGTTCGAAGTGGTCAGAGGCACTGGGTCTCCTGGAGCTGTAGTTGCAGGCAGTTCTGAGTCACCTGACATGGGTTCAAAGAACCCAACTTGGGTCTTCCGTACTGCTGAGCCATCTCTCTGGCCCCTGATGCTCCATTTTAACCTGCTCCAGGTAAAAATCAACACTATTATTGTGTGAACCATACATTGAATAGAAAGGTCTTACATCATGTGTCTTAGCATCTCAACTCTACCTTATTTTATATGTGTGTACATTTTTAATAGCGTATTCAATTACATATGTTTGTTTCCTTTTAATAAAGTTTAATTAAGTGCATATAAATTTAATGTTTTATCCATTTCTGTTCCATTTTCCTCGTGTTCACAGGTTACTCTGACTCGTCTTCTGTCGCTGGTTTTATTTGTTTGTTTGTTTCAGATGGGCTTTCCGATAGCTCAAGCTGGTCTTAAACTTGCTCTGTAGCTGAGGCTGGCTTTAAACTCCTGATCCTTCTGCTTCTGCTTTCCAAGTGTTGGGATTCCAGGTGTATGCCACTATACTCTGATTTACCTGTACTTCCTTCTGTGGTGTTACAGTTGTAACATATACTAAAAATAGAAAGAGTTAGGTATGGTGACACACACCTGTAATCCCAGCACTGAGGAGGCAAAGATGAGAGGGTCATCTTAAGTTCAGTTCCCCACTGGTCTACATTGTGAGTTCAAGGCCGTCCAGGACTACACAGTGAGACCCTGTTTCAGAAAACCAAACCAAGCCAAACCCAACAGCACTCACACACACCTCCCTAAAGAACAGCCCATTAGCCACATTTCATGCTTTCTTAGTTTGTGTTTCTATTGCTGCGAGAAAACACTATGATCAAAAGCAAGTTGAGGAGAAAAGGGTTTATTTGACTTACACTTCTGCATTGTAGTCCATCATGAAGGAAGTCAGGACAGGAACTCAAACAGGGCAGGAACTTGGAGACAGGAGCTGATGCAGAGGCCATGGAGGGGTACTGCTTACTGGCTTGCTCCCCATGGTATGCTCAACCTGCTTTCCTATAGAGCCCAGGACCCACAGACCAGGGATGGCACTGCCCTCAATGGGTTGAGCCCTCCCCCCATCAATTACTAATTAAGAAAATGCCTTACATTGGGATCTCATGGAGGCATTTTCTCAATTGAAGTTCCCTACTTTCAGAAAACTCTAGTTCGTGTGTCTAGTTCACATGAGACTAGCTGGCACAATTACTTTGATTAAAATAGCCTGGGGCCAAGACTTCCTTTCACTGTTCAGGTGAGGTAGCTTGCTGGACCTGTTTCTATCAAGCCCAAGGACAAAAAATTGGGACTGTAGCTGGGTGTTCAGCATAAAAACTGCCAATGACAACGTTAGTTTTAGGGAAAGGGTCTCTTTGTCTTTCCTGTTTCCTGGGTGTCTGTTCTTATCTCTGTTCTGGGGCTTATCGTTCAAAGACAGCTGCTGTGCCTCAGCCCTAAATTAAAAGAGGAGAAATCAGGCTAGCCAGTGAAACCTGAGCCTGGAGAGAAGATGGAAGGTGCCTGAACTGTAGAAGAACATGCTCCTCGAGGGGCATGCCAGGCCAGAAACACTAACTGTTCTGGTGAACACAGACTAGTGGAGAGTCTAACTATAGAGAACGATGGTGTTCTGGAGTCTTCGGAAGCAGAGAGGAAGAATCCAGGCAAATGACACACTCAACATTGGCACGGTCTTCCCTGGAAGTTCAGGGTTGCAGCTCTGGACCCAAGGATTAAATGGGAGGTAAGTGTTTAACTCCAGGACATGTGACAAACCTGGGCAAGGCCTAGGAATGCTATCATTTTGTTTTGTTTTTCTTTTTCTTTTTAGCTTTTTCGAGGCAGGGTTTCTCTGTGTAGTTTTGGAGCCTTTCCTGGAACTCACTCTGTAGCCCAGGCTGGCCTCGAACTCACAGAGATCCACCTGTCTCTGCCTCCCAAGTGCTGGGATTTAAGTCGAGTGCCATCACGACCTGGTGCCATCATTTTTTAAACCAGGCACATAGAATGAGAACCATATTGTTTCCCACGGGGCTCCAGAATTGAGTTTATAAATGGATATTTGTCAATCTCTGGGAAATGTATGGAAGATAGATTCATTCAAGGTTATAATACATTACAAAAAGAAAAACCTCAAACATTCTGAAAAATTCTTTCAGCGGCATGTTAAGTATTCACAATAGTGTGTTTCATTTTGACATGGTCATACATGTACATGATGTATTTTTATTACACTCATTGCCTACCCTTTCTTGTCCTCTGCCTACTCCCACAATTCCTCTTCCTTTTCCCAACTAACAGTTTCCTTCTGTGTTCGTGTATCTTGTGTGTGGCGCAGAGCTTTTCCTTAGATTTGGTTGCCAGAGCATGGGTGGGAGTTCGTTTGTGGGTAGCCGTGTACCTTACCGATTCTGTGCCACTGAAGAAAATGTTTCTCACCCATCAACCCGAGCAGATAATCCTCAGGAAGGGGTGGGGCCGTGTGAACCTCTCCCCCTTCCATGAGGGAGTGCTGACAGGTTGAAATTTTATTTCTATGTGTGTTTTTTTTTTTAATCTATGTCGTTAAACCTGGCCTCAAACTTGCCATTCTCATGTCTCAGTCTGTGGTGTATTAGGATCATAAGAATGCCTCAATAGGCTTGGCTTGTATCAGTATTGTATATATACACAAATTTTGCAAGCTGATTATCCCATTTTTCTATATGGGTCCTGGGACTCAAACTCAGGTAGCAAGCACCAAGATTTCTGTGATGGTCAAGTCAAGATGGCATTTTCTCAACAGATGGAAAAATACAAGTTAGTCCTATCTGAGGCCTCTGTGGCAGCTAGAAATATAGCACCAGGGCCTTTAAAGATGCCAGTCCAGATTTATAGTGTTCCTTGTGGCTCCATTGACATATACATCTCTTTGCATTTCCCTTCTCTTATCTAATGGCTAGTGGACACTGTTTACCTGTTTACCCCCCTCAAGAAATGAAACCAGGAGGGATTTTAGCATGAATTAAAAAAATTAGTTCTTACTTGCACACATGCAGGAGTACACACACACACATACATACTCACAGACACACACACCACATACATGTATCACACACACACACACACTATACTTATATCACATACAGCACAATACATATAATAAATAAATAAGTAAACAAGAAAATGACTGCTAAGGGGTTAGAGATATAGCTCAGTTGGTAGGGCTCCTGCCTAAAATTTTCAAAGCCCTGGGTGCAAACCCCAGCATGGTATAAATCAGGCATGGTGGTATGCACTTGTAATTTCAGTACTCTGGAGGCAGAGTCCAGAGCATCAAGAGTTCAAGGTCATCCTCAGATATATAGAGAATTCAAGGCCAGCCTGGGGACATGTAAAACCCTGTCTCCAGAAAGACTGCTGAGCAATTCAGGTGACAGGAGCTCTGTCTAAATGAGGTCTGTGACAGACGGGAGGAAGTGTGAACATCTGAGAGACATTTAGGGATTGGGACTTGGAATCGATTGAACGTGGGGGAAGTGAGGAAGGGCTCTGTCAGGAGGGAAAAGATAGCGAACTTAATTTAGGAAATTTTGAGTTTGTGAGGGATATCAAGTAAGGATTTGAACTGAACGCTCCGAAGGGACATGCTTTTGAAATAGAAACTTCATGTTCCCATCTATATAGAATATGAATTGAGATCCCAGGAGGAAACCATACCAACTCAAGAAGAAAAAGGTCAGAGGTTTGATGTTGGGAACATTGAGATTAACAGGCATCAAGAGAAGAGGGAGGGAGACCGGAGCCAGCTCAAGAGAAGTCACCATCTGACATTTGAACAATACTTTGTGACACACACACACACACACACACACACACACACACACACATACACATGAACACACACACACACACACACACACACACGAATACACACACACACACACATACACACACATGAACACACACACACACACACATGCACACATACACATGAACACACACACACATACACATGAACACACACACACACATACACACATACACATGAACACACACACACACACACACACACACACACACACACACTCTTTTTATTTAATCCCTTTTCGTGGCTTTGGGAGTCTTTCCAATTTCCTTATCTGTTGACCAATCATTTTTAGTACCGAAGCAAAGGCTTCTTTGGTGGGGGTATTTGTTTAAGGTAACAAATGTTAAAAGTAAATCTAGGTTTTGTTTTGCACCCCCCCCTGTGTGTGTGTGTGTGTGTGTGTGTGTGTGTGTGTGTATACAAGCATTCATATGCCTCAGTGCTTGCGTGGAGGTCAGAGGACAACTCAAAGGAGTCAGCCTGTTCCTTCTACCATGTGGGTTCTGTAACTGAATGTAGGTCACCAGCCATGGTGTCAAGTGCCTTTACCTACTGAGTCATCTTGTCAGCCCATCTTTCTTTCTGTCACTTACCATCTCATGGAGCCAAGCCTGGCCTCTGTCTCACCATCTAGCTAATGATGACCTTGAACTCCTGGTCATCCTTCCTCCATCTCCTGAGTGCAGGATTGTAGATGTGTGCCACCAGGGCTGAGCAAATCTAGGCATTCAGCACATATTCGGAGTGGAGCTGTCCCGAACAGAGAGCACCAACAGCGGAACACGCGCTCACCAGGGGCTGACACCGTACCAAGCGCTCTGAGTGTTACCACACTTGATTTTCAAATCTAGATGCCGTGGATGTGTCGACTCTATCATCCCCACTCAGTGAACGAGGCAGATAAAGCTTAGGGCTTAAGTAACGTGCCCCAAATCACACAGCTGGTAAGTGGCAGAAGATGAATTCAGGTCTGACCCTGTTCCGTATGACAACTCTATTATGCCAATTACCCATGGATTGTCTTCACCTGGGGGTCTTCCCTGACTCTGCATGGCCTATTAATGCCTCTGAGTTGTTTACAGTTAAGTGGTTTTGCTTGTTTGTTCGTTTGTTTGTTTTGTTTTTGTGTGTGAGCACGAGAGTGAGGGTGCATCCGTGGAGGCCAGAGGTGGATGGCAGGGATATCTTCATTGTGCTCCCCTTTTCTGTTGTTGCTGCTGTTTGTTTTGTACCCGGGATCTTACTCTATAGCCCTGGCTGGTTTGGAGACAAGCACGGGACTAGAGCTGCGGGAAGAGACCAGGGCATAGAAACATACTGTCGATGTAGTCGCATTCTTTGGAACCATCTGCCTGAGACATCGACCAGATACGCTGGTGCCTGAACCCAAACAGCAAGTGTATTAGTTTCTCATTCCCGTGACAAATAACTGGGAGAAATAACTTCAAGGATGGAAAGAATGATTTTGGCTCACGTTTCTGAGGCGTCAATCCACGCGTGGCTGGCTTTATTTCTTTGGGCCGGAGGAGAGGCAGAACATTTTGGTGGCAGGAATATGCAGAGGAGAAGGCTATTTACTTGATGCTGACTGAGAAACAAAGACAGAGATGTGAAGACAGGAGGGGCCCAGGGCTAAGATATACCCTCATGGAGATGTGACCTCAGTGGCCTGCATCCTTCAGGCAGGGCTGCTTCCTGAAGCTCCACCACATCCCTAAATAGTACAGGAGCAAGCCTTCAGCAGCACATGTGGGGCAGTTTCATCTCTAAACTGTACCTTCTATGATTTGTATGATTGATAGTTAAAGGGATTTTAGATGCTTTATTTATTTTTATTTCTTATTTATTTATTTATTTTATTTTTTGAGATAAGGTCTTATGTATTCAGGCTGGCCTCAAACTCATTTTATATTTAGACTAGGCTTGAACACCTGATCTTGATGCCTTCATCTCATGGATGCTAGAATTATAGGTCCATTTCTACAAACTTAATTAAAATCTGTTCAGCTGGGTGTTGTGGCACAATGCTGTTATACCAGCACATGGGCGGTAGGGGCAAGAAGAACAGGAGTTGAAGGTCACTCGCTATATAGCAAGTTCAAGGCTAGCCTGAGCTCCATGAGACCCTTCCTCAAAAAGGAAAATGGGATTTTTTATATGTGAAATGTAATATTCATGGAGGCCTTGTAATCATCTTTACTCAGGCAACCCAAATGTTTAGTGCCAGTGTCTGTGAAATCCAGATACTCATTTCAACAGCTTACCTTGCTGCATTCTTTGAGCCAGTATGGTCCAGACCAAGGCCTTGGTCCCTGCTCTCTCTCCCCAAACCAAAGCTACACCTAGTCTTCTTATTTTGGTGACTGTGGTCCTGTGAGTAATAAACCTAAGGAAATCTCTTGCCCATCAATCTACACATACAATGTTATTGTTAATGTAATCGTTTTTTCCCTTTTTTTTCCCCTCTCCTTCTTCTTTTGACAAGATATTACTATTTAGCCCAAGCTGGCCTCAAACTCTTGACCATCCTACCTGTCTCCCAAGTGCTGTTACAGGAGTGCACTATATATCAAGATAATCGTTTCTTTATAAGTCTTTAAAGATATTTATTTGTGTGTGTGTGTGTGTGTGTGTGTGTGTGTGAGAGAGAGAGAGAGAGAGAGAGAGAGAGAGAGAGAGAGAGAGAGAGAGAGAATGTGTGTGTGGTGCTGTTTACATGCCATGACGGAGATGTGGACATCAAAAGACAACCTGCAGGAGTCATCTTTGTCCATCTACCATGTGGGTCTGGGAGTCCACCTCAGGTCACCAGGCTTGGTGGCAAGTGCCTTCCACACTGAGAATCTGCTGGGCCTCATTAGGATGCTATTTACGAGCGTTACTATTTTGTAAAGATTCTTTTAGTGAAACTAGCATTATGTCCCTACATCCACTTAACTTGTCATATATAAATAGAAATACAACCAGTATGTCAAAGTCCATGAATGAACTACCGGGACTCACAGCTGTGTTATAGATATTAGTGGGCAGGATGTATAGTATTGTCTTTAGCTTTTAGTCAATGTGTCTCATGACACTGAGAAGACAAGACGGAGAAATATAAATTGAGTGTTATTTGTAGGAGGTGCGGAGGTCCTGAGATAATGCTCACAGATACAGGAACCTGGAATGTTAAATATACACAGGGTTGTTCCTCAAAAGAAGGAATACACAACCTGTTATCCAACCAGAAGGCTGGGAGTAGACATGTTTAATAGCCTGGTGACTTTTGCAGTATCTATGTGGTGGAGACAACACTGGAAACCACCCCCCCCCCCACACACACACACTCCAGCAGACCCTGTGGTAAGCTTGTTTTTCTCAGTCAATCTATAGAACTCATCTTTATGGATGGTGTCACATGTACTTTACAAAGAGTTTCAATGCAGACACCCCCAATCTTTATTTAGCTTATTTTATTCCTCTATGTATGCTTTGTTGTGCACACGGGATTGAGTGCATCCTCACCAGGCATGTTTTCACCAAACTCTGTTGTGCTTAAAATATGGCTAAAATAAACTATGGGGGCGGGGGCTGTCAGACTCTTGAACTTTGAACCAACACTGGCTTCTTAGCTGTGCTGAACCAAACTGCCTTCTGTCTCCCACGGATTGTTACTCTGCCGAGTGTGGAGGTCGCAGAGACTGCCACCATTAATGAAATAAAACCTCAAAAGAAATGGGAAATAAAGCAGGTCTCCCTTTCTCTCACGCCCCACATCCAAACAGCAGAAACATCGGCGCTCTCAGAATCCGGCTCCTTTACTATTGCTTTGTTCCACAGCTGATCCAGCTGCTTCGTCTCCACACTGTGGCCTGCGTTCTTACAACCACTTCCTGACGGCTGTCCAATTTCTGCCCTTCCTCCTCTTCTGTGTTCCCGCAGAGATGGGAAGACTACCAATAAAACATGCTGGATCTTGTCAGTTTAGGGATCTGGGTCCACAGCCATGAGCCCTCATGAGTGTGTTTTCAGGAGCTGTTTCTTCTCAAGGTCTGAATGAGGGATGGCCTGACTCCAGGCTCACGCGGCTGCTGGCAGGCAAGGGCCTCTGCTGAGCAGAGGCTGGAGACATCAGTTGTTTATCATGTGGTCTAGCTTAGAACAGCATGGTAATGAGAGTGTGCCGTGCACATGTGTGTATGCGTGCGTGCATGTGAGTATGTGTGTGTGTGTGTGCGTGTGTGTGCGCGTGTGTGTGTGTGTGTGTGTGTGTGTGTGTGTGTGTATGAGAAAGAGAGACAGAGACAGAGAGACAGAGAGAGAGAGAGACAGACAGACCTACAGACAGACAGAGACAGAGAGAGAGACAGAGAGAGAGAGAGAGAGAGAGATTCCCTGTTGCCTTTGGATTCTTTAAACCTCACTGGGAAATTTATTACTATTTGGAATATTATGTATGATTTGTTTTCTTTCCTGGTGCTGGGCCCTGAACACGGGGCCTTTGGCTTGCTTGGAAAGTGCTGTCTCATGGAGCCAAAGCCCCAACTCTGCTTTTTTACATATTGTCTTTCCTAATTTCTCCATCCCAATTATAATATAAGACACAATGGGACACGAAATTGTGTTTATTTTGTTCCTTATTTTATCTGCAATCATTAGCCAACCTAAGCTACATGAGACCTTGCCTCAAACAAATAAAAATAAATAAATAAGTAAATAAATAAATAAATAAATAAATAAAAGTTTAAAAAGAAATCAGATTTGAGGAGTCTCAAAAACAGAAATCTAAGGCCAGGAATGGTGACACATATCTGTAATCCCAGCACTTGGGAGGCTGAGGCAGAAGGATGGCCACGAGCTTGAGGCCACGGCCTAGGTTACATAAGATGAGGAGCTTCAGGCCATCCTGGGCTCCATAGTGAGACTCCGTATCAAACAAAACAAGAAGATGTGGTTTAGCATGCACGGAGGTCTGGGTTCAATGCTCACTCAGTTCCACATAAAAACCTGGCTGGGATGATACAGTGCAGGAGGATCAGAAGTTTAAGGTCATTCGAGTTCAGAACTAGCCTGGGCTACAAGAGACCCTATCTCAAACAAAACAAAACAAAAGCAATCCCCTATACAACCAAATCCATAATAAAAATGAGACATCTCTTGGCTGTGTAACCCGGAGACACACAGACATCCTGTAAGATCCTATAGTCTGTTCTTGAAGCAGACTAAGGGGGTGGGGGTGAATTATGGCATATCTCCACCCAACACCCAAACCTAAAGCAACAACATGCAAAGAATATCATGACTGCCTTACACGCTCCCTCAAGCACATTGACACAAACACGGCAACATGGTTACAAATAATCATTAATTTCCAATTGCAGCTTTTGGTCTTAGAGTCAAGACCAGCACCGCTGAACTTGGTTTTTGGGATAGAAGCGGCATCCTTATCTTTCCGAGTAGTGGAAACATACCTGAAGGGGAAGGTGATGGTCCTAGTCACTTTTCTAGTGCTGTGATCGAACACCACGACCAAGGCACGTTACGAAGAAAGCGTTTAATTTGGTTCACTGTTTCAGAGAGCTGGAGTCTATGATGGTGGAGCCAAGGCAGGAGCAGCTGAGAGCTCATATCTTGACCAGCAAGCAGGAGGCAGAGAGAGCACACTGGGAAATGGCAAGTCTTTTGAAACCTCAAAGCCCGACCCCTGTGACACACCTCCTCCAACAAGGCCACACCCCTAATTCTTCTCAAATAGCTCCACCAACTGGAGACCAAGTACTCAAACATATGAGCCTATGCGGACCATTCCCATTCAAACACCACAACGGTGGAATGCACTCTGTTTCTAAGGAGGACAAGCTCCTTCTCAGAAAGCCAGTTTGGCCTAAGCAAGGTGATCGGCTTGTGAGCTGCCTGTGCTGAGGGAGCAGTCTGAGAACTTGCTGCATTTCAAGGCTGTCCCACAAGAGGTATTGCCCAGTATGAACTGACATCATAGAAGATATTTTGCTGTTTCTCTGAAAATAATAATGACCTTGCTGATTTGGCTGCTGGACAATGTGAACTTGTTCGAGGGCTCTAGTCCATTGACAGGCTTGCTTCCCATGGTGGGAAAGGGCCTCTGAAGAGAACAGGGTGGCAGGTTCAAACTGTTAGATATCACAGCCTGGGGGAGTGGAGGAAGCCCTGAGTGAATACAGTTCTGAGTAAATGTGTGCTGTTGAATGGGCATGGTCATGTCAAGGGCCCTCGCCTCAGACCCATGGGAAAGTGGCAAAGCCTTCCTCCACCCTGGGGTGAGGCTCAGTGGGGTGGCAAAGCCTTCCTCTGGCTCATATGCAGATGTTAATATTGTAGAAAATATGCACTATGGCTCCCCCCACCCCTTACCCCCTGACCCCGGGTTGTTTATGCCCTGAAGACTGCTCCCCTACAGAGACTGTCCCCACTAAGATCATATAAATCTATTTGCCTCCCTGCTCAACTATATATAATAAACATGCTGAGCTTGGAGAAGGGAGGGGAGTGCTGCAGCTGCTCCATAAGAGAGCCCAACCCACCTGATCCCCGCTTTTCTGTTTGGTCTGTGTCTATCTGGTCTAAGCCCCTGAGGCTGTACAAGGATGTTGCAACAGCCCAAGATTTTAGCCCCTCAGCCAAGCAGCTGGTCAAACAAGCACACCGACCCCCTTTTGCATTTCTCCTTCTGCTTCTGCCTCAATGCTGATCCTATTGGTCAACACCCAATACCTCCTTGACCAATCCAGTTACGTCATCAAGGAAGAATGCATGCCAAAGTGACTACGAGTGAAAAGACTAGAGACCCTGAATGCTTTCCCCACAAATCACTTACACAGGAAGTTTGCATTTTTAAGTCACATGCATCTGTTTCCATAGGCGGTGCATGCTGCAATCCCAGCAGCACTTGGGAGGTAGAGGCAGGAGGACAGGAATTCAAGGTTATCCTTGGCTATATAGTAAATTCTAGGCCAACCTGGACTATATGAGACCCTGTCACCAACTTGCCACCCACCCACCCACCCACCCACCCACAAAAGCATCTTTGGATGCTTCTTTCAAAGAATGTACTAGTGCCTATCTGAAGAGTATCAGTAGGCATCCTCCCCTTCTCCTCATTTTGCAGCTTCTGGCCCAGGAGACACTGGTTTCTCTCCTTTCCCCCCGGCTGTGTTCCTGGAACTTCCACTTCTGAGTTGTACAGCTCAGCTCAACTTGGATATTACAGTGCTCGGTGTTATGTTCTTCTGGTGCCATTTCTCAGGGGGAATGCAGTGTGGAGGGGCCTGCTGCTGAGATGTCAACATCTACAGGGTTATAGGTCATGGCAGTAAGCAATCCCCCTTTTAAATAATCAAAACAAATGTTTTATTGAAAAGAGTTTACCTATTTCTTGCTTGCAGCTCCTTGCTTTTTCAGGGCCTGGTCCCCACCCTTCTTGGGGCTGAGGAGAAATACTGTTGAGGAACAGAAGGCTCTCACTTCTGGCTCACAAGGGAAGGAGTTGGGCTATTTGCTTTCCTGACTGAGTCCAGTGGAATCATTCCTCAAAGGGAGAATGTGCCTATTCTGAAACGAGATGTACTGGAGGCTTAAAACAGAAGGAGGCCGGCAGCTTGAGTACCGAGAGATATCTACCTTCTGAGCAATTTTGCATTAACCACATTACACATATTTCGAAATACATTTGGTTGCTACACCCAATGTCACCTGTTGCTTTTAATTTTTTAAGATGTGAATGCTAGAAAATTTAAGATCACAAAACAAATAAAAATAAGAACAAAGAACAACACTCAACCAACCAACAACAGAGAAGCAGTTCCTTTTTCAGGGGAGCCTGTTTTCCCGTGATCTCTTTTGGAGTTATCCAGGAGCTGTGTGGCGAGGGGTGAGGAGCGGGCAATGCAGTGGTTTAGGTGAGAAAGCATCAGGAAATGCTGAGACAGAAAGCCTTAGTGGTGGGGCTGGAGAAGGATGGCTTCTCACAGAAGACCTGGGCTTGGTTTGTCTCTGGGTGAGCAGGCTGGGTTCCAACTCGTTAAGTAGTTGAAGATGACCTTGAACTCCTGATCTTCCTGCCTCTACCTCCCAAATGCTGGAATTACAAGTGTCTCAGCAAGCTTAACAGATTTTGTGGTGTTTTCACTGGAACCAAACTAAAGTAATGATCTAAACTTGGAACTTCTCTGTTTCGTGATGAGTTAGGGTTGGGAGAAAAGAGGTAATGGGGCCGGTACCCTTTAACACAGGGAACATGTTGTATTCTAGGTTAAGATGCAGAACATCAGGATTTTATTGAGCTACACACTGTAGTGTGTGTGTCTTCAGACACTACTACTTGCAGGCTAAGGCAATAAGATAGCTTGAGCACAGAAGTTCGAGCCATCTCCTGCACCACAGCGAGACCTCATCTCTAATAACCATTGTAATTACTTTATTAAGAGTAATGTAGCAGAATTATCTTCCCAATTCATGGTTAGAGTTCTTACTGATAAAATAGTCATTAATTTCAAAGTTATAAACGGAGCTATATTTTAGGATTCCTGGCAAACTTGAAAAATTGATGCTGAGTTTCAGACTGACTTAATTGAGCAAAGAAAGATTTCCCTGTTGACCATAACAGGAAGCCAGTTCAACCCACGCTCTGGAAGTCAACAGAAGTAAACACCAACACCGGCCAGCAGAAAAAGCCGTTTCAGGAATGCATTCCAATGGGAAGGGAAGCTTAAAATGGGATCCTGATAAAATCTGCTTGTCAGCTGCTGAAGCACCTTTGCAAGTGAAGAGTAAAGGGGGATGTGCGTGGCTCCAGAGCAGCTGCTGTGGGGGTGGGTTAACTCCACTTGGCTGAGGTCATGACTGTGGGGCTCTAGGCCATGCCACCGCAGCTTCTGTACCAGTAGGTGAGTCCCTGTTTGAAATGCTGCTACTGTGACTCTAACAGACCTGAGACAGCGTCATACTCATTGCAACAAGTTCTGGGAAGACTAGTGTGTGCTTTAAAGTTTTAGAATCATTGCCCTAGGCATTTTGTAAGCCCAGTACCTCTCCGGCGAGATAAGATTAAGAACCAGTTTGAAAATTATTTTCATCTTTCATAGAGGTGGTGCAAAAAACATTTTGGAAAACTGATTTCCCTTTGTGTGTTTTAAAAACAGAATTTGTGGTTCCTTTTGACTCACAAGGTATTTTATGGAGAGGAAGAAAACAGCAAAACATGAGAAACAAAACCCAACCATATCACATCTGTAAACCCAGCTCTTCGGAAGAGACAAGAGGGTTGTCACCCGTTCCAAGCCAACCTGCACTTCAGTTAGATGCTGCCTTAAAAACCCAAGAGAGGCCGGGTGGTGGTGGCACACACCTTTAATCCCAGTACTCGGGAGGCAGAGCCAGGCAGATCTCTGTGAGCTCAAGGCCAGCCTGGTCTACAGAGTGAGATTCAGGACAGGTACCAAAACTACACAGAGAAACCCTGTCTCCTCGGAAAAAAACAACAAAATCAAAACCAAAACCAAAACCAAAAACCAAAAACAACAACAACAACAACAACAACAACAACAACAACAAAAACAAAACAAAAAACAAGAGAATGAGGGCTGGAGACATGGCTTAGGGGTTAAGAGCACTTAGTGCTCTTGGAGATGGCCTGGGTTGGGTTCCCTACACTCACTTGGCAGGTCACAACTGCCTGTTACTCCAGTTCCCAGGGATGGAATGCTCTCTTCTGACTCCTGAGGGTAGCAGGCCCAGGCATGGTGAATTTAGATATATGCAGCCAAACACTCATACACTCATAAATAAATCTTTAAAAATTTCCAAGAAAAAACAAAAAGAAAAAAAAAAGTGTCACCTGTGGGCTGGAAATGAAGCTCAGTTGGTTGAGAGCTTTTCTGCATGAGTGAAGCCTTGGGTTTGCTCTTCAGCAACACATAAACTGGGCTTGGCAACGCATGCTGAGAGTTACCAGCCCTCAAGAGGTAAAGGCAGGAGGAGCAGAAGTTTAAGGTCTTCCTTGGATACACACTGAGTTCGAGGCCAGCCTAGGATACATAAGACCCTGTGTCAAACAATAACCAGCTTCTATGACAGGCCATAAAAAACACTTTCTGACATTCTGCTTTCTGCTCAGTTTTACAGCTCCTCTGTCCTACTTTGCTTTCTATCCCTGGGAGGAAACATTCTAACCAAAATCAACTTAGGGAGGAAAGGCTTTGCTTGGCTTTTACACCTAGTCGCAGCCCACCATAGAGTCAGGGCAGGAACTCAAGCAGAGGCCATGAAGGTAGCTGCACACTGGCTTGCTCCCCAGGGCTTGCTCAGCCTGCCTTCTTACAGAACCCAGGACCACCTGCTCAGGAGTGGCTCCACCCACAGTTGCCTGGGCCACCCCACCAATCATCCATCAAGATGATGTTCTATCCACAGTCTTGCCTACAGGCCAGTCTTATGGAAGCGTCTTTTCAACTTAGGTTCTCTCTTCCCAGATGACTCTATCTTGTGTCACAATTACAAAGAAACTAACCAGCGCCTGGTCTTTCTCCTAGCACAAGCTGATGTTGTAATACACCTGTCATATACAGCTTTTATTCCCTCTATTTTTTTCGGCTGGGTGGTGGTGGCGCATGCCTTTAATCCCAGCACTCGGGAGGCAGAGCCAGGCAGATCTCTGTGAGTTCGAGGCCAGCCTGGGCTACCAAGTGAGTTCCAGGAAAGGCGCAAAGCTACAGAGAGAAACCCTGTCTCGAAAAACCAAAAAAAAAAAAAAAAAAATTGTCACTGAAAATGTAACAGTGAGAGCAGAGCAGAGCTGCTCCTAGCCAGGGAGGTAGTTTGCTGGAAGACACATTGGAAGCACTCACAAGGCCTTGTTTCAATTTTCAGTACACACAGAGAGAAAGCCACTGGGGCAGAGGGGGAGGAGGTAAGATAGAAGAGTCTTCTGTGCTGACCAAGCTGCCTCATGCCTGTAATCCAGCATTTGGGAGATATAGCATAGGGAATTCAAGGTTACCTCCAGCTACATAGAGTTCGAGGTCAGTCTGATCTACATGAGTCCCTGCCTTAAAAGGAGAGAGAAAGGGAGAGAGAGAGAGAGAGAGAGAGAGAGAGAGAGAGAACTGTAATTCTTGCTTGATAATTGTTTTGTTATATGTAATTTTACTATGTTAAAGTTAAAACCTTCCTTTTTGAAAAAAGAAAAGAAAAGAAAAGGGGAAGTGCTATGGATATGCTCTGTATGCTGTGAAGGTGTTGCTCTGATTGACTGATAAATAAAACGCTGATTGGCCAGTAGCCAGGCAGGAAGTATAGTGTAGGTGGGATAAGAAGGGAGGAGAATTCTGGGAAGTGAAAGGCTGAGTCAGGAGATGCTGCCAGCCGCCACCGCCATGAGACATGAAGGTAGAATTGGGAAAAGGTACCAAGCCACACGGCAAAACATAAATAAGAATTATGGGTTACTTTAAGACATAAGATCTAGCTGGCAAGAAGCCTAGCCAAACTAGGCCATTAGTTTGTAAATAATATAAGCCTCTGTGTGTTTACTTGGGTCTGAGTGGCTGTGGGACTGGTGGGTGAGAGAGATTTATCCTGACTGTGGGCTAGGCAGGACCAGGAAAACTTCAGCTACAGAGAGACAGAGAGACAGAGACAGAGAGAGAGAAAAGAATTGTTAAGATATTGGATAAATGTTGCTGCTATTCTGAAAGACTATTCTAGGATCAATGGTATTTTATTTATAAACTATATTATTCAGCATTTGTGAATCTCTGAAAACTCAAGTGCTCGTTTTATATCATTTGTGAAACTCAACTGTTTTCTCTGTTTTTCTTGACAACTTTTACTTCTTTTTAAGCCAATTGCCTGTACATCCAATCCTCCCATTTTTGTATTTGTTTTTTAAGACAGCATCTCACTCTTTAACCCTCGGAGCCTGGAATATACCATGTAGTCTCACCTGCTGACTATGAAATGGCTGCACTTCCCTTGCCTCAGCTTCCTGGGCCCTGGATTACAGGTGTGGGCCACCTTGCTTTCATACTTTCTTTTTTATTATACTTTATTTATTTGCATGCGCACATGGGAGCACCTGTGCTGTGGTGTACCTGTGCAGGTCAGAGGGCAACTTTCTGAAGTCAAATCTCTCCTTTGATCACATGCATCCCCAGGAATCAAACGCCGGTCATCAAGCATGGGTAGCCGCCTTTACCCACTGAGCCTGTACTTTACTTGAGTTAGAATTTTTGTTTATCGGTGATAGTAAAAATTTATCCATTTATCTTTATTTCCAACACCTTTTTCCTAATTAGTCACAATGAATGTGGATATAATTGTAAAACAGCTAATAAGTACGTAGTTTGTACCATTTTGGCTATTTAGCTATACAAGGTCATATGAATTTTAAGTGAACTGCCTAGTGTAGTGTTGGTATACGCCTATAATTCCAGCACTCGAGGCAGTGAGGCAGGAAGATTGCCACATGTTCAAAGGCAACCTTGTCTACATAGTGAGTTCAAGGTCAGTGAGTGAGATTAGATCCACATTTCAACAGCCTCATGTGCCCAGTACCTATTCTGTTGGACTGTGCAGGTAGAGGTCATGAGGTCACTCCGCCTTAGGTGAAGGTCCTTTTGGACAGACCTGGCACATTACACCCACATTCAACAACCAGAAACAGTGCTGAAGGATCAAGTTACATGTCACTAAGTCTGAAATTCCTAGATGATCCTTCCTGTGTTTCTATTTCCTGTGTACTTTGAAGAGAAGAGAATAATGATATTAATATCTGAAAAAGCTGAAGAGTGAGTTTAAGACAAATAGGTGATTCATTTCTTAAAAAGTATTTGTTACAACTCAGAAGAAAATTTGTTTTGGATAGGTTTTTTATTATGCAGTCCAAACTGGCTTTCAAGCACTAATCTTCCTGGCTAGAACTCCCAAGCACTGGAGTTTACAGACATGTACCACCATGCCTGGCCCATTTGAGAGAAGCTTTTTCAGTGATGGAGGCTTGTTGTCTAGATATGAGGTAATACAGGAGTCATGTTTTCCAGTATTGTGTGTGTCTTTTTACTGGCTCTGTGCTTGGTTTTGCTAGGGGATGCTTTATCGTGGTGCATGCCATTGTGGGATAATCTTTTTGTGCACCGTGAAGATGTGTCTCTGTCTTACCTCATCTGCCTAAGGTACCTTCTGATTGGCTTAATAAAGAGCTGAATGGCCAATAGCTAGGCAGGAGAGGATAGGCAGAACTTCTGGGCAGAGATAGGAACTCTGGGAAGTAATCTGAGAGGCAGGAGATTTGGTGAGACTCAGAGGAAGTTGGACATAAGGTACTGAGGAGAGGTAATGAGCCATGTGACAGAACACAGATTAATATAAATGGGTTAATTTAAGTTTTAAGGGCTAGTTGAGAACAAGCCTAAGCTAAGGCTAAGCTTTCATACTTACTAAGAAGTCTCTGAGTCATTATTTGGAAGTTGGAGGTCCAAAGAAACCCAGTTACAGTGTACTTTCTGTTCTCCCACCCTCCTTGCCACGTGGATGCTTTGTTTTTCAAGACAGGGTTTCTCTGTGTATAGCCCTGGCTGTAGATGGAGTTTTCCTGCCTGGCCCACAGTCAGGACAAATCTCTATCACCTGCCAGTCTCACAGCCTCAGACCTGACCAAGTAAACACAGAGACTTATATTGGTTACAAACTGTATGGCCGTGGCAGGCTTCTTGCTAACTGTTCTTACAGCTTCAATTAATCCATTTCCATTAATCTATGCCTTGCCACATGGCTCGTGGCTTACCGGCATCTTCACATGCTGTTTCTCATCATGGCGACTGGCAGTGTCTCTCTGACTCAGCCTTCTACTTCCCAGCTTTATTCTCCTCCTTGTCCCGCCTACACTTCCTGCCTAGCCAATGGCCAATCAGTGTTTTATTTATTGACTAATCAGCAACACATGTGACATACAGAAAATCCCACAGCACCTGGCTCTCCTGGAACTCACTATGTAGACCAGGCTGGCCTCAAACTCACAGAGATCCTCCTGCTTCTGTCTCCTGAGTGCTGGGATTAAAGGTGTGTACCACCACTGAGTCTGGCTGGGATGCCTTCTCATGGTGTGCACTTTCTGTTTTCCCACCCACCTGGTACCAGTCTCTTTTATGCCTTTTTTTTTTCTCTAGACAAGCTTCACAGCATGACTACCCAAGGACCTTTAATATCACTGTAGGAAAATGGAAAAGTATGGCTGAGTCCCTGAAAGTAGGGCAATGACATTCCCCCCGAACCTGCCCCCATGTACTATCTGCAATCGACAGGCACCATTTTCTATGTGGCTTACTTTCTTTCCTTCTGTGCTCTGCTGAGTTATGACCATAGTTACAAAGCAAGGGAATCAAGGTTCATGTGTGTGCATACAGCCACTGACCATATTCTGAGATCAGACGAGATGGAGTGCATTCAGGGTGGTATGGTCTTAGACCCATATTCTGAAGACATTCACTGAGCCTGAGATGAGTAGGCATGATGACATTTTTGTCATGGCTGCTGCAGCCCTACTCTTTTCAGAGACCACCCGACTATGCCACACAAAAGAATTCCAAGATGAGTCAGTAGGAAGCAAAGGTGGAGTTCCTCAACAAACAGTTTTAATATAAATTTAATCTCAGGCATTAAAGGAGAGAGTGTTGCCTAAGGAAAGGGCAGTACCCAGTGTGGGTGCTGGCTTCTCGAGAGTCACACATTCATGTCTTGGCAGGAGCTATATTATCATTTTGGTAGCTTCTGACACTACATTGTTTAAGGTGATTTTAGGGAACATTTTTCCCTTCTGTTTTTTGAGGCAGAGTCTCTCTTCACTGTATCCCAAACTGGCCTCACAGGTCCTCTACCTTAGTCTCTCAAATCCTGGGATTGCAGGCATGAGTCACCATGCTGGCTTGGGGAAATTGTTTCTTCTCCCTCCCTCCTTCCCTCCCTCCCTCCCTCCTTCCCTCTTTCCCTCCCTCCTTCTATTTTTTTCCTTCCCCTTCTTTTCCTCAGGTGCACTGAACAGGAGTGCAGGGTGATAAGCTAAAACTGTAGGAATGGAAGCAACCCTTATTATAGGAGGTCACAAGACATTTAAGACCTATGTTCTGACTACAAACAAAGGCCATCATCTTGTAAGTTCCTGAAACTCTCACATGGTAGGAGAGAACTGACTTCAAAAAGTTGCCCTCTGACATCCACATGGATGCTGTGGCATACAAAGAAAAAATACACACATAAACATAAAAATCAAAGATTATTTGTCCAGACATGGTAGCATACATCTGTATGTTCAACATCCAGGGAATAGAAGTGGGAGGCTCATAATCTAAGCAGGCGTTTGGCTGCTGAGCTATATCCCCAGCCCAGATAATTTGACTAATAAAGATTTAAAATTACTATCTACAGGCAACTATGTCAACATACACTGTTATACAGTTGCCAGACAGGCAGGTTTATGGTCTATGGAACTTAAAAAAAAAAGTTCTAGGATTTACTTCAAAGAAAAGAGAGCATCAGGTGTTATATATGATTCTAGGCTCGAGAGTGGTTGAGACGCTCTGGGTAAAGATGTTTACTCCCAAGTCTGATGGCCTGAATTTAATCCCCAGGTCCTACATGATGGGAAGAGAGAACTGACTCCTGACTCCCTTGAGATGTAGTCTGACTTCTTTATGTGCATCACGGTAGGTATTTGCCCAAACACACCACACACGTGCACACACACAAATGCATTAAAAAAAAAAAAGATTATAGGTTTGAAATCTATGAAGTTGAATGTGGTAAGCATCCCAGAATTTTGGAGGTGGAGGCAGAAGGATCAGGTTCACCCTTGGCTACTTATGGAATTCAAAGCCAGCCTCTGCTTTATGTGAACCTGCCTCAAACAAACAAACAAACAAACAAACAAAACAAACCAAAACTAAACTAAAACCAACCAACCAACCAAACAAGAAACCCAGTAAGCAAACCCAGCTGACTCCTGATGTTTTAAGATGATTAAAGGCCTCTGTGGTTTTACTATGAAGACTCTCAAGTTGAATCCCAGGTGGAATGGTGCATGACCCCTTGGTACCTCAGGATGAATTTAAATAGGCATCACTTGGCTCCGGTGCTAAGCTTTGGGCGTATGAGTCCTTGGTTTAGACTTTCATGTATCACTAACTCATTGCCTCTCCTGGGATATGGAGAACTTCTTCATGTTGCTGCAAGATGGGGAATCCAAGTTGACTAGGAACTTCTGGGGAGTGTCATTTGAACTAAAAGTAAGCCTTTATCCCTACTCAGGAGTCAGGAACAGGAGGATATCTATGAATTCAAAGCCAGCCTAGTCCCCATATCAAGTTCCAGGCCAGCCTGGGTTACATAGTAAGACCCTGTCTAAACTAAATAAATACACAAATAACAAACAAACTCACTAATAAATAAAAAAGCAAATTCTTGGCAACTAAAGGAACAAAGAGTTTTTCTAAACCATAGCTCACATCTTGCATGTTTTAGAACATATCCTTTGATATCTCTTGTCCACAGTGGCTTTGCAATGCTTTGTAAAGCTTTCCTTTAAATTAACAACAACAACAACAACATTTCTTTTTTTCCTTCCTTCCTTCCTTTCTTCCTTCCTTTCTTTCTTTCTTCCTTCTTTTCTTTCTTTCTTCCTTCCTTCCTTCCTTCCTTCCTTCCTTCCTTCCTTCCTTCCTTTCTTTCTTTCTCTTTCTTTCTTTCTTTCTTTCTTTCTTTCTTTCTTTCTTTCTTTCTTTCTTTCTTTCTTTCTTTCTTTCACGTGTCTGTTAGTGTGTGTGTGTGTGTGTGTTAGTGTGTGTGTGTTAGTGTGTGTGTGTGTGTGTGTGTGTGTGTGTGTGTATGTGTATGTGTATGTGGCATGGTGTGAGTGTAGAGGTCAAAGAGCAACTTGTGGGAGTTGGTTCTCTCCTTCCAACATGGAGTTGCCTGGGGCTTAAACTCAGATCATTTGGTTTAATAGCAAGTGTTTTAACCCCCAGAGTCACAATGCCAGCCCTTTTGTGGAACTTTTCATGGCAGCTAATTTGAGTAGTAGTTGACATTAGGCTGCCGACATTATTAATTTGCAGCTCCTAACCCTTTAAGCGAAGTGGTTTGTAAGTTTTCCGAGAGACTTCTTCGGTGGAGGACCGCCTACTTGTTTCATCTACTGCTCTCTCTTGCTAAGCTCCAGCCAGCCAGCTGGCATTCTGTCCAGTGGTAGGAGGAGGAGGAGTGCCCCTGTCTCACAGAGGTCTGTGAGATCTGCTCGGCTTCTTAGGTCTGCTAGGCAGTAGCCACTGAAGGTGTTAAAGTCTCTGTCAGCTAATCTGTGGCATGTGGTGTTCTGCTTAAAATAGGCTTGTTTTCATGTCCCTACATTTTGATTGCTGCTCTATTAGGTTTCTATGGTATTATTCTATTCTATTCACTTTTTTTCTATTACAAAATGTCCTTTATAGGAGAAAGAAATAGTTGCAATCGTTGTTGAGAGTGAAAAGAAGGGGCTGGAGACATGGATTGGCAGCGAAGAGAGTATACCAAATATTCTGCTCTTGTAGAAGATCTGTTATGTTCCCAGTGCCCACACCAGGCTGCTTACAACCACCTGTAACTACAGCTCCAGGGGATCCAGTGCCTTCTTCTGTACTTGGAGGGTACCTGCACATACCCCCCCCCACACACACACACAGACACACACACGCATAGTACACAGACACAGACAGACAGATACTCTTTAAAATGACAAAAAACTATTCTAAAAAGGGGAAAATGATAAAGTACAAGAGTGAACATTTACTAAGCTCCTTCCACATGTAGGATATTTTTCTAACCACTTTGTAAGTATTTTAGCCCAGGGTGGTGGACCACATCTGTAACCTCAATACTTGTGAGGTGGAAGTGGAGGATCAGGGATCATTCTGAGCTATATAGCACATTTGAGGCCAACCTACTCTATGAGACACTGTATCAACACCAGCTTCCCCCCTGTGGTGATTTTGTGTTCCCCAATATATCATGTACTCTAACAAATTTATCTGGGGTCAAAGAACAGAACAGCCACTAGACAGACATAGAGGCAAGAAAATGGTGGCACACACCTTTAATCCTAGCATTCCAGAGGCAGAGATCCATCTGGATCTCTGTGAGTTCAAGGCCACACTGGAAACAGCCAGGCATGGTGACTCATGCCTTTAATCCCAGGAAGTGATGGCTGAAAGCAGAAAGGTATATAAGTGTAGCTAGAGTTTTCCTGCCTGGCCCATGGTCAGGACAAATCTCTCTCACCTGCCAGTCCCACAGCCATTCAGACCCAACCAAGTAAACACAGAGACTTATATTGGTTACAAACTGTATGGCCGTGGCAGGCTTCTTGCTAACTGTTCTTACAGCTTAAATTAATCCATTTCCATTAATCTATACCTTGCCACATGGCTCGTGGCTTACCGGCATCTTCACATGTGGCTTGTCATGGTGGCGGCTGGCAGTGTCTCCCCCACCCAGCTTCCTGTTCTCTCAATTCTCCTCTCTGTTAGTCCCGCCTATACTTCCTGCCTGGCCACTGGCCAATCAGTGATTTATTTATTGACCAATCAGCAACACATTTGACATACAGACCATCCCACAGCATATAAGGCATGAGGACCAGGAACTAGAGGCTGGTTAAGCTTTAAGTCTTTTGAGCAGCACAATTCAGCTAAGATCCATTTGGATGAGAACTCAGAGGCTTCCAGTCTGAGGAAACAGGATCAGCTGAGGAACTGGCAAGGTGAGGAAGCTGTGGCTTGTTCTGCTTCTCTGATCTTCCAGCATTCACCCCAATACTAGGCCCTGAGTTTGTTTTTATTAATAAGACCATTTAAGATTCATGCTACACCTCCCAAAATATTTTATCATTTTCTAGTTATAAAAGTCTTTTGAGGTGGGTGGCATTATCATCCCCATTTATAGATCTGTGAACAAATGTCGAGAGTCACATGATATGCACAGGGTCATAACTCCAGTGACAAAGTGGATTATCTGTTTGTTTTGAATCAGGATCTCACTGTGTAGCCCAGGCCTACATTTCTTTACTTATTTGTTTTCTGAGACAGGGTTTCATTATGTAGTCCTGGCTGGACTGGACCGTCTATGTAGACCAGGCTAGCTTCAAATTTACAGAGGATAGCCTTCCTCTGCCTCCTGAGTGGGGAGATTAAGGTATAAATCACCATGCCCAGTCCTGTTTTTTTTTTTTTTGTTTGTTTTGTTTTAAAACATAAGGTCTAGAAGTCACTATGTAGTTGAGGCTAGCCTCAAGCTTGCAGAATTCTCTTACCTCTGCTTTGTAAGTGCCTGTATTATAGACGTACATCACCAATCTGGCCCCATGTCTGTCTTTTAATGTTGACTTAATTGTTTGGGTGCTAATATATCTTTCCTACCAGTTCTTTGTTGCTTAAATAAGGCAATAAAATCATTGAAGTAATTGAAAAGCTTATGTATATATAGTTAGACTACATATAGACTTATCTATGACTGCCCTTCACTTTTTTGTTTGTTTGTTTTCATGATATTTTTGTTGTTGTTGTTGTTTTGATTTTTGAGATAGGGTCTCATGTATTACAGGATGACTTTCAACTCACTTTATAGCTGGGGATGATCTTGAATTGCCATCCCTCCTGCCTCCAGCTACTGAGTTCTGGGATCATAGGTATGCCCAACAATACCCAGTTGCATGCAATGTATTGTCTTCCATGTTAGACAACTACTCTAATAATGGAGCTATACCCCCAGCTTGAGCCATTGACTTTTGGCTTTCATAAGATAGTACTTAGGTACAAAACATGGCATGACTCACCAGTCCATTAGGATTGGAACAAACTCTTCTTCAAGTGCCAATGTGTGATGGATTGGGGTCCTGTTGAACCTGAAGCTCCTTTCTTCCCTTCCCTTTGCTATAGCTGGAAACAGATTCAATGTGGGAGGAAAGCATGACATCCAGAGAGCAGGAGGGTGGGAATAAACTGGTGCAGGTTTGCTTGGTTCAGAGACATCCCAGGTTCTGTTGCTGCCCCTTTGGCCTTGCCGTTTCCTCTAGGCTCCTCCAAGACCGTGGTGGCTGAGACTCTGCTTGCATCTGGATGTCCCCAGGTTCCCCATTTAGCTGTTCTGCTGCTTTGATCCCCCCCCCTTTTTTTTGAGACAGGGTTTCTCTGTGTAGCTTTGCACCTTTCCTGGAACTCACTCTATAGCCCAGGCAGGCCTCAAACTCACAGAGATCTTCCTGGCTCTGCCTCCTGAGTGCTGGGATTAAAGGTGTGTGCCACCACCACTCGGCTTTGCTTTGATCCTTTTTGTCATCGAGGCTTATCTGCCAATACCTTGAAGAGTAAATTTTTAGTGATTGACATATGCAAATTACTTAATGGTTCCACCTTGTAGATTCCTAGCTCAGGGTTCAATTCATTGCTGGGAAGTATGACACAGCTTGTTTTATTCTTCATGAGACTTCGGTATCTAATAGTGTTTGTTTGCTTTTTCTGGCAATGCTGGGGATGGAATGCAAGGCCTCACTCCCACTAGAGAAGCACTCTTCCACTGAGCTAGCCTCATCCCTTCTGCACAAGCTCCTGTGCCAAAGAAAGCATAGAAAGTTCTCTTGCTCTTTCTCTGCCCTGAAGTTGTTCTGTTCTCTCAAGGCTGCAGGAGAACACACTTGCGTGTGCCAGCTAAGGCTTAAAGCACACACACACACACACACACACACACACACACACACACACAGAGTACAGTCCTTCACACAAAGGCTGTAATCACATAATCACACTGAAGGTGGTTATGTGAATGTTGTCTGGCATGAGAAAGCAGTCACTTTTCATCAGAGGCAGCCTCACAGGAAAGTAAAGAAATGTAGTTGAAACTTTCCTGACATTTAACTCTCACGCGCAGAGGCCCTTTGCAAGCATACTCCAAACAAGGTATTTCAGTTCCAGTTGGCTGGGATCATTCTCTTTTGACTTCTTCCCAGTGTTGTTTGTTCTCACATCAACTGTCACTGAACGGCTGCATGTGGGAAGCTGGGCTGGGAATACATTTAATTAGAATTCATCAGACACATTGATTTTCTTATCCCCTTCACCTACAGGATGCCACTGCAACTCTAGTTGGAGAGCATGGCCACACACCCCCAGGGTCACCATGGCAACTTATTTTTTTTTTTTTTTTCGAGTCAGGGTTTCTTTGTGTAGCTTTGCGCCTTTCCTGGGACTCACTTGGTAGCCCAGGCTGGCCTTGAACTCACAGAGATCCGCCTGGCTCTGCCTCCCAAGTGCTGGGATTAAAGGCGTGCGCCACTACCGCCCGGCGACCATGGCAACTTATGATCTATACTTGACTCATACTTTTGCCCATAGCTGCTAACTGTCTTACTGTTGGCATGCATTCTAGAAAATTCAGACTGCCCAGTGTTTGATGTAGTGTCAGAAATGTGGCCAAGCTGTGGGCTGTATTTAGTAATCGGCATCAGAAATATTGGGGCTGAGATAGCTCAGCAGGTGACAGGCCTGAGGACTGGAGTTTGAATGCCCATACTCATAGGGTCAGGGAGAGAACTGACTCTCTCAGTTGTTCTTTGGGACCCACAATCTCACCAAGATATGAGCACTCTCCACAGCTACCACCAAATAATAATGAAAGAAGCACGTGGGTGGTGGGGGAGGAAGTGGTTTGACGTGTGCTTTAGACACAGCTAGGAAAACTCCTAAACCTTGGAGGAAATATGTTTAAGAAAGTTACTATAAGTCTTCCTAGCATTGCCAACAGTCCTCAAATGTTGCATGAGATTAACTCCGATGAGCTAGGAAGCTCAGAGGAATGTTTCTTTTCTTTCCCTTTAAAGTATTTTCGTTTGTATTTATGTGTATGTGCATGTGTGAGTGCATTCCACATATATACACTTGCCAAGGAAGTCAGAAGAGGGCATTGGATTCCTGGAGTCAGAGTTCCAGATGCATGTAAGCTACTCGACATGGGTGCTGAGAACCGGATTCTGGTCCTCTGGAAGAGCGTCTTGCACTTCTAACAGCTGAGTCATCTTTCCCTTTTTGAGTTTTGAGACAGGATCTCATAAATTCCCTCTGTAGCTGAGGATGGCCATAAACCTCTCATCAGGTCCTGCCCTTACCTCCTGAGTGTTGGAATTCTAAGTGTGCACCATCACACATATTCTGACTTTGCTCTGTTTGCAGCCACATCCCTGATGACGGATGACATAGAGGCTTAGGCATGCTCACCTCAGTTTTGGTTCTCCTTTGCTGGAAGTTCTGAAGTACCATGAAACAGAAGACAATTGGATTATATAGGATATTAAAACTTTTGTATTTGGTGTGTGTGTGTGTGTGTGTGTCCCCGTCCGTCCGTCCTCAATGCCACTGCATTTGTGTGGCGGTCAGAGAGCAGTTTGCGGGAGCTGGTTTCCTACTTGCATCAAGTGGGTTCCAGGAACTGAAGTTGGGTGGTTAGGCTGTCACCAGTGCCTTTACACAAGGAGTCATCTTGACAGCCCAAGACAGGCTTCCGAAAAAGCCGTTCTGTACCTCGCTTTTCATCAGTTTATTTCAGCGTGCCAACTATTGTGTTTGTGTTGCTGAAGGAGAAAAGGAGGCGCTTTTTTATTGTTGGGATAGGGGTCTCATGTAGGCCAGGCTGCCCTTGAATTTCTGATCCTTCTGCCTCCACCTCCCAATGGCTGGGATTGCAGGCGTGTGATAACATGCTACCTATCAATGGGGGCTCCCTGTCACATTCCTCTCCAGTGTGTTATGCAGAATCAGTGGGTTCCTCTAAATCCATGGGTTCCTCACCATGTCCAATGAGATGTCAAACCATACACTAGTTAAAGGGAGCAGGTCCTAGTATTAATTATGTACTCTGGACTATAGTAGGAATATAATGTTACATTATCTGTTAGGGAAACTGAGGCACGAGGAGACCCAACTCATTCATTCAGTGACTGCTGTTAAGCCCATCTACTGGATCCACTCAGTTGCTGCTGCCTCAATAAACAATTCCTTCAAAACCACGGAAGAAGAAAGATTTGCCTTGACTATACTCAGATATTGATGTTTCCTTGGCAACAGGCTAAATTAAATCCAAGCAGTGACTGACTGTGTTAGTTTTGTTCAGGAATAATTGTGGGCTCTGCAACGCTGTCCTAGAAGTCCCTTTTCATCCTTTATGGATTGAAAAGAGAGTTTCTATTCTTAGGTGCTGTTGTGTAGCATGTATTACAGAAAAACTGCTTTTAAGGCAGAAAAACTGGTGCTTGGTCCTCTTCCCTCTGCTTTACCTGCTCACAGTAAACCAGACAATGTGTCTGCCTAGTGCTTAATGCTCAGGCCGCGGTGATTTAATCAGTGCCTGTCGGAACTGAAGTTCAGTCACAATTTCACTGCAATTAACTACAGACCCGCAAGTGCCCACGGAGCATTATTAATAGGAAAGCAGCAGTTTCCCAGAGCCTTCATATCCTCCGTTAGGTCAAGCCATCACACTGCTGCGTTCTTGCACAGTCTACTTCTTGGCTTGGTTGTTTGGGGGTTGGAACAAGGTCTCTTTCGGCAGCCTACACTGCCCTTAGACTTTTACTTCAGCCTCCAGATGACTGGATTACAGGTGTAAGCCATCATGACCAGGCTTTTCTTCTTCTAAAGAAGGGGACTGGGGCCAGCACGGTGGCTCAATAGGAAGAGGTGCTGTCTGTAGGCCTGATGACCCGAGTTCCAACACACGAGGTGGACGAAAACCAACTCCTGAGAGTTGTCTTCTGATCTCCTCTGGCTGGCGGTGGTTTGTGTACACTTGCACACACACACACACACACACACACACACACACACTCACACCTGGGGGTGAATCACAAAGGTAAAAATAGGGCTTGGGACATACCAATTGGTTGAGTGCTTGTCTAGCATGCAAGAGGCAGGCCCTGGGTTCTACCCACAGTAGTACCACATAAACAGTTATGGCACATACTGTAACCCAGCACTCGAGGTAGAGGGCTTTACTCCCACTTTCTTTGTGGGAAACTATAACATAGAACTCACAACTACAGGGATATTGCTCATTGCAGCTTTGCCAATCACGATGTCGTCAAGGACAGAAACTCATATAATCTAGGAGCTACTTGCTGAGCAATGTGTAATATCAGTCCCCACCCCAAAGCTATAGACTCAGAATTGGCATTAAGAACCCTAGGTGAGTGATGCAGTGGGGTTGGAGAGATACCATTCTACATTGTGAGTATTGCTGAGACAGAAAACCACAGCATAGGTAGTTTTACAGATTTTATTCACCGTTCTGGAATCAGGCATCAGTATGACCTTAGAATGATCCAGAATGTTCTGCCCTACCACACAGGTTATATATGAGAAGAGGAAGTAGACTAGAGGGACAGACTGACTTTTTTCAGTTTTTAAAAGACATGTTATTTTACTTATGTGTATGTGTCCATGTGTGTACAGGTGCCCAAAGAGGCCAGAGCATCAGATCCTCTGGAGTTGGAGATGCAGGAGGCTGTGAGTTGCCTGACATGTGTGCTAGGACCTGAACTGGGGTTCTCAGCAAGAGGTATATGAGCTCTTAACCTCTAAACCCCTCTCTAGCCTGGAGCATGGATGTGCTTTTTAAATTTTTACATAAAGAATTAAATTTTGACTGAATATTTGATAATGCAGGACATAGAACACATTTGAAGTTTTTAAAAGTCAATCTTCTAATTAAAAAATGTGTATGTATCTGCATGTGGGCATGTGTACATGAGTGAAAGTGACTGAGGAGGCCAGAAGAGTCGGATCCCCTGGAATTAGAGTTACAGGGACCTAGTTGTGAGCTGTCCAACGTGGGTGCTGAGGAATCAAACCCAGGTCTTCTGGAAGTGCCTTTAAATACTGAGCGTTTCTCTACCCTGATTTTATGATTTTGACATTAATACTCAAAATCTCAATTTCACATAAATGCATAGTACAAAATGACAGAAGTACGTTCAGGGCCATTCTGTTCTAATCCCACACCAAAATTCATGTAAAAATTTAAAAAGAAATCCTTACATTAGCCCAAGCCAATAAATCAAATAGAAAAATTTAAAAAACAAGCAATCTAATGCAATTCAATCCCAAAGATTTACTAATTTGATACTTGTTTGCCTGGAATGATAGGAATGACTGTAAGAAAACATTAAAAGTCTTTATTTGGGGGCCGGTGAGAAGGTTCAGTGGGTGAAGGCGTCTGCTGCCAAGCCTGACGACCTGAGTTCGGTCCCTGGGACCCACGTGGTGGGAGAGAACGGATTCTTGAACGCTGTCTTCTGACTGCCCTTCCCTCCCCCATGCTGTAGCACATGTGCATGTGGACACACACACAAGTAAATAAGTGAACGTGAAAACAAGTTAGGGGCTGGGGAGATGTCTCAGTGACTGAAGTGCTTGCAACACGGTCAGGAGGACCTGTGTTCGACCCCTAGGCCCCATTTGGTATCAGCTTTTCACCCCAGCGATGTGATGTGGAGTGAGGGAAACTGTGGACACTCCCTGGCTAGCCGGTATAGTGAACCATGAGCGCCAGGTTTAGTGAGAGGTCCTGACCCAAAAACTAAAGTGGGCAGTAAGAGAGGAAGACCCTTCACACTGACCTCCAGCCTCTATACATGGACACACTGGGAAGTGTACTCGCACACACGCACACACACTCAGACATCCACCCCACCCGAATTTCCTTGTATCCACTTCTGTTTGAGTCACTTACTAGCTGTGTGATTTTAGGAATATTACTTATCTCCCTAGGCCTGTTGCCACCTCTGCAAAGCAAGAAAAGTAGAGTCTTATTCTGCTTTAAGGCATAGAATGTGTTTTTGGTTTGTTTTTTTTTTTAGCATACTACCTAAAGATCTTGGTAACTCTCTTTTTCCAAATCAAATTCAACAGCCTTCTCTCAAATTAGCAGGATGCAGGATGTCACCTAGGGCTGTGAGTGCCCCCACCCCCACCCCAATGTTCCTGTCATTCTTGAGAACTCCTTTTGCCTCCTCATTTCCCCGGCTGATGGGAGCTACTGTGGCTGTAACCAAAACAGACTCCTAAGGATGTTGCTGGGATTCAATACTGTCTAGGTTTTCTGACTCATCAGTGACAAGGAAGGCAAGAAAGATGTTCTGTTACCCAGGGAACATCATCACGCAGTACAGCTTTCATCTTTCCCTGGCTTCTCTTTTGCTTTTCTGTCTTCCTTCCCCTTTTTTTTTTGGTAGGGTTATTTCTCCTTTCCACCCCCCCCCATCAGAATACATTGTAATTACTTGAATTAATTTATTTCCAAGGGAGTTCTATAGATGTTGGCTCTGTTTGGGAGTCTTTAAAAGAATACCTGACTTCCAACTACAGGCAGGTTTCAGGTTTCTGAAATGTAACATGTACGGGAATGAAATAAAAAATGTCTTAGAATCTTGAGTGTTCCTTTTGTTGGGGGAGGGTCTCATGTACCTCAGGCTGGTCTTGACCTCCATATGGAGCCAAGGATGACCCTAAAGTGTTCCTCCTGCCTAATACCAGGATCAGATGAGTGTACCAACACACTCAGTTTAGCTGATGCAGGAGACTGGACCCATAACTTTGTGTGTGCCAGGCAATCACTCCACCAACTGAACTAAATACCCAGCTAAACCACATGCCTATAAAAGGGACTAATTAAACTTATGTCTCTCATAAGGCAGTATTCATCATTATCACCTGGCATGTCTTTTCTGTCCACAAAACGGCAAGAAACAAAAACATAACCCAAAAAAGGCTAACTTGTATTTTCAGGAATTTAGAAAATGAATACGTATTAGGGAGAAGAAAAGTGCACTAATGGAAAGGCTGCTTCGCCCATGCATCATGCCCCTTCTTTGGAGTGGGTCTCTATTCTTTGTATATTATCTAGACACAATTGTGATCAAAGCTGACAATCTTGGGTCTGTCTGGTATCCCACTGCTCCTTCGTGCCTACAAAGCCCAGTAGGATGACTTTGTCCAATCTGACTCCTGGTTCCCTCTTCTGCCCCTGCAGCCCAGGAGCCAGCATCTCTTACATCCATGGCCTTTGTACCTCACTGCACACCTGAGATGCCCTTCCATGCAAGGGTCTGCACAGGTGCTTTCTCCATGTACTGTCAGAGGCGTAAATAGCCATCACCTCTGACCCAGCCCCAGATCCTTCCAGGCAATTATTCTTTCCTTTGGAGTTTCGTAACTATTTGCATATAACATTCACACAGCACTTATTGTACTGGGTAATTATATTTTCATTTAGAAACTTTTGGCCAGGCATACTGGTTCATACTTGCAAAGCCAGTACTGGAAAGGCAGAGGAAGGAGCATGGTCATGAGTTCAAAGCCAGTCTGAGCTACATACAGTGTGAGAACCTATCTCAAAAACAACAAAATCAAAACAAAGCAGAGATAGACAGAGACAGACATACAGAGGCAGAGAGAGATAGACAGACAGACATACACATACGCGCGCGCGCGCGCGCGCGCACACGCACACACACACACACACACACACACACACACAGGTAGGGAGACAGAGAGACTACTGAGTGATTTGAAGATGAAGGTATTATAACACCTATGACATCTACAGCCATTATGTCTATCACATGGAAGGTAGCAGGCCAGCTACATACATGTATTATATGTATTTTAGACTATATATTTTATTTCTTTCAGGTTTATTTTAGTTTTTTGAATTTTTAAAAATTGATGTATGTGTGTGTGTTGTATGCTTGCTTGTGTGTATCCAAGCTTGCATATATGTTGAAACTTTTAAGTATATGTAAATACATGTGTGGAGATCTGGATACCCCTGAAGATTTCCTTGATTGTTCTCTATTATAGTCATTGGGTCAGAGTCTCAACTGAATCCAGAGCTTGCTGATATGGCGAGTCTAGTCACTTTCTTCAGGGACCCCCTGTCACAGCGTCCCAAGGGCTAGGATTGCAAGGGGCACCATGCCCACTTGGCATTTATGGGGATCTTGAATCCATGTTTATGTGGTAAGTGGTTTATCTACTGAGCTATCTTTCTAGTCCTAATTCTTATAATCTTAAATTTAATTAATTTATTTAATGTATTAATGTAAGTTATGCTTCTACAATACAAGTATTATATCTTTTCAAAGATCCTTTCAAATTTTAAAGTTTCATTTATTTGTTTATTTATTGTATATGTTTGTGGATATGCAGGTGTATATGTAATAGCCTGAGTATGGAGAGGGCAACTCTGGGGATTTTGTTCTTTTTTTCAACATGTGGGCCCAGGAGTCAGCCTTGGCAACAAGTGCCTTTACCTGCTGTGTAGCATGAATCTTAAATGGTCTTATCAATAAAATCAAACCTGATCCAGATATTGGGGTGAATGCTGGGAGATCAGAGAAGCAGAACAAGCCACAGCTTCCTCACCTCGCCAGTTCCTCAGCTGATCCTGTTTCCTCACACTGGAAGCCTCTGAATCCTCATCCAGAATGAATCTCAGCTGGACTGTGCTGCTCAAAAGCCTAAAAGCTTAACCAGCTAAAAGCTTCTAGTTTCTGGTCTTCATGCCTTATATACCTTTCTGCTTTCTGCCATCACTCCCTGGGATTAAAGGCATGTGTCACCATGCTTGGCTGTATCCCTGAACACACAGAGATCCAGAGGGATTTCTGCCTCTGGAATGCTAGGATTAAAGGTGTGTGCTACCACTGCCTATCCTCTATGTTTAATATGTGGCTGTTCTGTTCTCTGACCCCAGATAAGTTTATTAGCATGCACAATATTTCAGGGAACACAATACCACCACACTGCTGAATCATCTTGCCGGCCCAATATTTGCATTTTCTAATTGGTCTCTAAAATAAGTTCAAGTTCACATTGCATTTTCTAGTTTTGCACATTGGAGAACACATTAAAACACTCACTCCCACTGGAGGCCTGTCGTCTGAAAGGATGCGTGTCACAGGAAGCCCCTGTGTGGCTGTCAGCTTGTCAGAGGGGCAGCAGTTCTCCATCCCTGCTGGACTCTTAACTGATCTTCTGGGTTTGCAAGGGCTCAATACTACTGACAGAATGGCTGTAACTATGGTGATGAGATGCCCTATTTTAACTTCCCAACCAGAAAGATGAGATGCCCTAGCAGCTCTGTGCCTGTGTTTCCCAGTGGAGTGCATGAGGAGCCAGCCAGTCATTTAAGCTGTAGAATCAGGCCTTGAGCAGACAGTGCCTTCTCCCTTCATCCTGGTGCCTTTTAAATGAGGGACGGTGACTGACGGCACATTCAGTCCATGGGCAGCCGAATGTGGGCTCTGGGACACACTAGGGAGGCTTGCCGTTCTTTTGCACTGGGTGGGGGAAAGCTCCTTTAAGCCAAGGGTTTTACAACAATACAAATAGAACTGCTGTCAAAACCATGCCTGTGTGCTCATGTAAATGTGGGATGAAGTAAAACTATTACGGAGCGGCATGTGAGTCTTAGAGGAAACTAGTGTGTGTTTGGATTGTGTTTTTACACTAATATCTTCAGCCTGGTTAGAATAGGCACAGATGCACGCTGAAGATCCAGGGAGCGTGGAGAAGGTGTGATGGTCAATGTGTCCCCTTTCCTTACTCTGAAAAGTCAACTTGCTGAAGATTTTCTTTGTAAACACTACAGAAATTTGTATAGAGGGCAACTGTGGTATTGTATTCCCCCAAATATTGTGCATGCTAATAAACTTATCTGGGGTCAGAGACAGAGCAGCCACAATATTAAACATAAAGGATAGGCAGTGGTAGCACACGCCTTTAATCCTAGTATTCCAGAGGCAGAAATCCATGTGTTCAAGGATACAGCCAGGCATGGTGACTCATCACGCCTTTAATCCCAGAAAGCAAGTCTTTAATCCCAGGGAGTGGTGGTAGAAAGCAGAAAGGTATATAAGGCGTGAGGACCAGAAACTAGAAGCATTTGGCTGGTTAAGCTTTTAGCTGGTTAAGCTTCAGGCTTTCGAGCAGCACAGTTCAGCTGAGAGCCATGGGAATGAGGACACAGAAGCTTCCAGTCTGAGAAAATAGGGCCAGCTGAGAAGTTGGCCAGGTGAGGTTAGCTGTGGCTCATTCTGTCTCTCTGATCTTCCAGTATTCACCCCAATAACTGGCCCCGGGTTTGATCTTATTAATAAGAACTTTTTAAGATTCATGCTACAGGCAGCACACCAGGAGAGGCCCTAAAATATATCACATATACATGTATTAGCTAACATTTGATCATAAGGAAACTTTATAAAAAAGCTTACATACTCTATTACCTTTAAACAGCAGGGGAGGGACTGTTAACATGGCTCAGGGGGAAAGGGTGCCTGTTACCAAACCTGGAGACTTGAGTTCCCCAGAACCCAGACTCTGGAAGGAAGGAGAGAACCAGCTCCTATGAACTGTCCTCTACGTCCACATGTATACCACGGTACCTGTGCATGAATGCACATACACATCTGAATAAACAAACAAACAAACAAACAAATAAATATGTATAACTAAGAAAGAAACCAAGCACGTCAGGGCTGGTGAGATGGTTTGGCAGATAAAGGCACCGTGGCCAAGCCTGGTGACGAGGTTCTGTCCCCAGAACTCACATGGTGGAAGGAGAGAACCAACTCTAGCAAGTTGTCCTCTGACCTCTACACACACACACACACACACACACACACACACACACACACACTGTGGCACATGTGAACACACACACAAATGAATAAATGGATATAAAAAACAATAGCAGAGGA
The DNA here is from genome assembly GCF_949786415.1 of Peromyscus eremicus. Taxonomy (NCBI): domain Eukaryota; kingdom Metazoa; phylum Chordata; class Mammalia; order Rodentia; family Cricetidae; genus Peromyscus; species Peromyscus eremicus. Next base: position 108,539,244 of record NC_081421.1, on the reverse strand, counting down.
TGTGGGGAAATTAAAATCTTATAAGCCTGGAGATAAATATCTGCTGCCTTGCTCCAAAGGATCAATTCTCTCTAATTTGTTTGTGCCTCTACACTCTTGCCGTAATCTCAAATGCACTTCTTAGCTCTTCTTTACTCATTTTTGTTGTTGCTCTGAGAGACACACTTTCCTATAGCCAAGGTTGGCCTCTAATCTGCTATGTAGCCAAGGATGGCCCTGATCTCCTGATACTCCTGACTCCCTCTCCCAAATGCTGGGTTCCGGGTATATACTAGCATACACAGCTCTTCCATGCTCATTCACACACAGGGTCCTTGTAGATGAAACCACAGTAGCCTTTGTAACTTTGACGATCTAGGGCTGGTGGTAGGGCAGGGGCTTCACGTTCAGCCTGGGTTTGCCTCCTCTCTAAGTGTCAGTAAGACAATTGAGACTTTCTCATGCTTTTTCCTCTTTGCTGTTCTTCCTCCCGTTTTCCTCTCAGGACACTCACACCCCAAAGAAAATACACAGAACATGCATTTCTAGCACACATTCTTTTGAGCATTTATCAAAAGCGTGATCATGTATTTTACTAGCACAAATACCACATGTATTCACATATGAATGTGCCAAAGAAATCCCCCTCTCTCTTGAGGTTGTCTTGACCCGAATCTTTGCAACCTCCAGGTTGATGGGCATGACCTTGAGGGGAACCCATTGTGGCTGGGCTGGAACAACACAGCAAAATCAAGCCGAGGCATGAAACTCATTCCATCGGCATAATCCATGTGGGAAGAGATTGAATAATGCATTCCCAAACTTCTCTCCTCACAGGAGAGACACTGTTCAGTTAAGAGTTTTACCACCACTGTGTCATAGACTTGGGAGAGTGAGAGCAGGACAGGGTGTTGTGTTGAGCAGACATAATGGGCACAGGGTGGAGGCGAAGAAGTTTCCTGACTGGGAAGGAGCATATGAGGTACTCCTTTCTTCCCTGAAAGTCTTTGAGTCTTAGGATTATATTAGACTCTTCTAATTTCCTCTTTGTCCAAATCTCTCAAATATTCAATGATTTTTAAATTATTATTATTTTTTTTGCATTTGTATGTGTGAACGCACTTGTGCAGGTGCATGGGCATGTATATAGAGACCAAAGGCTAATGTTAGATACCTTACACAATCTTTTTCCATCTGATTTTTTTGAGACAGGGTTTTGCCCTAAACCCAGAGCTCTGTGATTCAGCTAGACTGGCTGGCCAGCAAGCTACCAGGACCTTCCTGTTTCTGTCTCCCTAGTGCTAGGAATATAGGCACTCAGGAGGTGTAACTAAGGTCTATTCTGATTACTAGAGATCTAACTAAGGTCCTCAGGCTTGTGCTGCAAGAGATTTACCAACTGAGTCATCTTCCCAGTCCTGTGTTTTGAAATATTTCAAGTTGTTTATTATATAATTTGTAATAAAGCTTAAAATACAGATTTGTGTGCAAGAAAATCAAGAAGCCTGTTCCTTTGGCAGCAGCTACCCCCTCCCCCCACCATACAACAAAATATCAAGGAATAAATCGAATCTGAGAGGTGAAAAATCTTGAAAAATGTAAAATATTGATGAAAGAAATTGTAGAGGACAAACAAAGCAATACAAAGGCATCCTGTGCTAATTGGCAGAAGAACCAGTATTGGAAAAAGAGAGATAAAATTCCATAGAGCTGGGGTTGCAAGTAGTTCAGTTCATTGAGTGTAGATGAAGTTCCCCATCCCAGCAGCCACTTCCAAATTACCACACAGAGGCTTGCCTATTGTGAGGAAAGTTTTAGATCTAATCTCCAGTGTCTCACACATACACAAATAGACCTAAATAGTCATTTTCTCAAAACACTAGTATCCAATTCTGTTGAGTGTATACATGCAAGCACATCACATTACACCATGCACACACACACACACACACACAAGCACACACACATACACACACACACTACACAGAGGCCAGAGAAGTGTGTCCAGTATTCTCTTCTATTACCATCACCCTCTGCCTAATTTCTCTGAGGCAAGGTCTTCTCCTCTACATGGATCTGAAGCTCACATTATTTGGCTAGTGTGACCACCAGTTAGCTCCAGCAGTCCATCTGCTACAGTGCTGGGGTTGAAGGCATAGGCAAGACCACACCAGGGACATTATACGAGTGCTAGGATCCAAAGTTAGGTCCCCATGGCTGCACAGCAAGCATTCTTAACAACTGAGACATCTCTCCCGCTCTATTTGGACATTTTAAAAAAAAATATGAATTGGACATTTGTAGGCTGGAAAGATGGCTCAGTGGTTAAGAATTGGTACTCTGCAGAGGATCCGAATTTGGTTCCCAGCATCCACACTGGGAAGCTCACTGACATCCTCTTCTGGACTCCACAGGAACTCGCACATCACACATGCACACACATAAACACAGAATAAAAAAAAAATCTTTAAAAAATACTCAACACAACATCACTATCAGATAAGTAGAAAACAAAGCTATGGTGAGATATCACTGTGATCTAGTAAGAAAGAGTACTGTCTAAAGGACCAAAGATAATAGGTATTGGTGAGAATGTGGATAAAAGTGAACCCTTATGTAGTACTGTAGAATAAATTAGTCCAGGCATTATGGGAAAGAGTGTGGAGGTTCCCTAAATACTAATAGAACTAAACAGAGTTCCACTCCTGGGTATTTATAGCCCATAGGAATGAGATCCATATGTTGAAGAGGCATCTTCACTCCCATGCTCATTAAAGCCTTATTCACAACAACCAAGAATGGAAACAACCTGTCTGTTGATGAATGGATTTAAAAAAAAATACATATAAACCACTGGATACTGTCTAACTATAAGGCGAATGAAATGCTGTTGTCATGACAACATGTATGGATTGGAAACCATTTTGCCAAGTGAAATAAGCCAGGCATAGAAAGCCGAGCACTGATGACCTCATCATATGAAAAATCTGAGGAGACTGAATGGGTAGACATGAAGAGCAGAATGGTGCTTGCCAGAGGCTGGGAGTGAGGGAAGGAGGGAGACTTGGGAGTACGAGGCTTGAGTGTGGAGGTGCAGGCTACTGTGGGCATGAACGGTCAGTGTGTCTTGTTGCACTGGATAGCTTAAAAACCTAGCAGGAAGATTGAGTGGTTTTGCCATAAAATAGTGATAAATATTTGATGTTTAATCTGAGTGATATCAGCAGGTATTGGGGGATTGTGGGTGCATCTGGAGGGGTTCTGGGTTCTTATGTACTGGAGCAAGGAATTATTAGAATAAAGGAGGCAGTTTAGTAGAAAAAGACTTTTCCAAAGGAGGGGGCAGGCCAGGGCAGGGGAAAGTGTTGGAAGCTAAGGGACCACACCCAAACAAAGGACGGGGGCAGGGTTACATCCCTGGGTGAAGGCTTCTGGGTTATTTGCATAGTGCAGTCTTTCTGGGTCCTGCTCTGTCACAAGTGGTTCTACATACAACAACGTGTATCACATGTCTCATTAGCATATTAAAATCTCTACCCAGGGTTCACACTTTAGTATTATAATGAGCCACAGGTCACCTCCAGACACTCTGTAATGCCTCTCTGCTTTTGCGCCAGGGGCTGGATTTCGTGGTCCCCAGTATGGCTCAGGTCTGGGGTGTGTGTGATTCCAGTCCCCCATTTTCCATTAGCATATGCCTTTCATATGATAATTTTGCAGCTTTTGCACTGGGCCTCCCAGACCCCGCTCTTAAGCTGTACTCTTCCCCCTCGTGACTGCTGTACTGAATCAGGCTCCTTTCGCACGTCCCTCAATATGCCAATTACAGAAACAATGGGTTTTGCTGAAGAGAGAGTTAATGTGTCAGAGCTAGGAGAGAGGGTCTCAAACCTGCCTCGAGAAGAGAGCTTAGGGTGCATAGGGATGGTGAAGCAGAGATGATCTCAGTACTGAGGAGGCTGAGGTGGGAGGATCGTGAGAAAGAAATCGAATGGCCCAGGGCTTGAGGAAAAGTAATAGGATAACAGGAAATGTGGACCAGGTTTGTAATTAAACTTCAGGATGCTCCTTAGCCTTTAGAAAATGTCATCGGCATGTTCTGAGGAGGGAGCTTTTGCCGTCTGGTGTCAAAAGTCATCCATGGCAAACTTACGCAGGTGGATGATTTCAGCTGACTTCAGTTACCTCCAAGTTTATGAAAATCATCTTAGGCAACTGTTACCATGGTGACCCACACTGCAGAGATGTTATTGATAGCAAAGCTAATGGAACTATATCACTTAGCCATGTGACCACTAAAATTGAAAATAAAAGCCAGCAACTAAAAGCAAGTGAAGCCATAGCTTTTACTCAGGCTTTTCCATGGTTTAGGTTGTATAGTCTGTGTATGGATATATCCCTCCCACTACCCCATTAAACACAGAAACATTTGTAAGATTTTTTTTTGTGTGTTATTTCAATAGAAGATTAAAAGGTATTATGTTCATATCTTGATTTTTATCCTTATTTGAAGAAATCAGTGTTAGTATTTGGTAGCCCCAAAGTAGTTTTACGATTGAGGGTTATCTTCCCGTTTCTCTTTTTGAGATTTTTTTTGTCTTTATTTTATGTGTATCAGTGTTTGGTCTGCATGTATATACGGGCAAAGTGCCTGGCACCCTTGGAGGTCAGAAGAGTGCATCAGATCCCCTCAGACTGGAGTCACCAATGGTGGGGAACTACTGTGTGGGTACTAGAAATTAGACCTGGGTCCTCTGGAAGAGCAGCAGGTGCTCTTAACGGCATCTCCTCGTTTCCATTCGATCATTCCTTCTTAGCCTCCTTCTGTGGCTCTGTCATTGGGCTGCACCAAAGAGTCTCTTTGTTATCACAGGATGGTGAGAAACAGGAGGAGACAGGGGTGCACACGAAACCTTCCTGTCAACTCAAGGACATTTTCACCTAGAAAGCATGTTTTTCAGAGCAGTAGTTTGAGTAGTGAATACTGCTGACACATTGAGTCAGGGAGCAGAACAGGCCCATCCATGTACTGTGAACTGAAAGCCATGCTTACTGAGATGGTGGGTGTGACCTGGGAACCTAGAGTCAGCAAAACAAAGTTAATTTTGCATGAAACTGATGCCAGAAAGTTAAATTTATTGTGTTTTATTTGGAATTGAAGTTGTAAGTCCCATAATGCAGTTTTATTGTATAAATTATATAAGCTTAAGGGACCCCCCCCCCATTTCTGAGATGAGCCCAGGGCCTTGCTCATACCAGGGGGCCCTCCATCACTGAGCTGCATTCCAGCTCCAGACTCAGTTTCATGTACACTGAGATCAGCGTGTGCCTATTTCCAGTCTTTGTTTTGTTTTTTTCCTGAACAGACAACATGGCTGCCCACTTAGCTCATCCCTATTCCCTCCTCTCCACCCCAGAGGGGCTGCTCCTGATCGATGAATTACAAAGCATACTGTGGTGGATATATTAACTGTTTCTCATCGCTGGGACCAAATGCCTGACAAGGCAGCTGAAAGGGGCGGGGCTTATTTAGGCTTACAGTTTGAGATGCTATACAATGTGGTGGGAGAAGTCATGGCTACCGGAACTTGAGACAGGCAGCCAGTCATACCATATCCACAGTCAGGCAGGAGAGAGAGAGAGAGAGAGAGAGAGAGAGAGAGAGAGAGAGAGAGAGAGAGAGAGAGAGAGAGAGAGAGACAGAGACAGAGAGAGAGAGACAGAGAGAGACAGAGATGGAGAGGAAAGCTGGTGGTTTTATCCTGTTATCCTGTTAGCCCTTACCCCCAAATAATAAACCTCTTTATTGTATTTCATTATGTTAGCTTTTTCCTTTTTAATGACGTGGGACCCTGGGCCATAGAATGATGTCACTTCATTCAGGGTATTTCCATCTCTGTTAACCTAATTTAGGCATTTCCTCACAGACATATCTGGAGATTCGTGTCCTAGGTGATTGATTCTAGATCTTGTCAATTATTAATTGACAATTAATTATTGCAAACAATTGACAGTATTAGCCACCACAGTGGGTGACACCCAGCCAATTTTGGGGAAATGGTGTATGACAAGAGTTCAGACTTGATAGTGGAACCTTCTTGTTCCTTAACAAGGTGCTTTATTCAGGTTACAAATTCCTCAGTCATTCATGGGTCTTCAATAAGGGCCACCGAGCTGAGGAGAGGAAAGGAATGGTTTAAAGGTTGACAAGCAAAAATGGCCAGGCGGAGGTGGCTGAAAGGTTTACAACACGCCCCCACGGTCAGGCGTGTTCGCATATGCCTGGTGGAAACTTCCGCCTAGCCAGGCCCAGGTCAGGATAGCCATTTCCGGGTCAGGGCATCTTGCGTGACCAAGATCCGTGATGTCCCACTAGCCACATAAGCGCGCAACGTGGCCATGTGACCTACGTGCTTGCGTGTAGTAGTGATGCTGATCTGTCCACGCCCAGCCTTTAAAATCAGGCGCCATGTTCCCGGTTCCTCTCTCCACACACGTGCTTCCCGCAGGCCTGTTCACTCTCTGTCCCTTTACCTTTAATAAAACTCTTTGTTAGCGGATTCTGTCGTGTTTCGTGGCATTAAACTGAGAGGTTTTAAAGCTTCAACAAGACAGCCTAATGGAGAGGAAGGACTAACAGGGTTGGAAGCCTTGTTTCCCATGTCTGCAGCAGAGAGGCAGAAAAATAAAAAAGAAAAAAACAAACTTGATCCGGAGCCAAGGCCCCAGGCGTCCCCAAGGCCAAGGACGGATACCGGGCACAAGCTGCTCCTTGGCTCGTCAGCCACAGAAGCAGGGGCCCCTGCCACGTGAGGAAAGGATTCCCCGGGAATCCAGACAGCGTCTGCCGCTTCGTCAAGTCGGATGAACGCGTTGGCCCCACGTGGCCCCCAGGACGCACCCAACGGCGGTGGTGGTCCCAACGCGAGATATATCTCAGGCTGCAGACGTGGGAGAGGGCTAGAAATCTCAGGCCTGCGATAGGGGCCGACCGTAGCCAATGAAGACCGTGGCCGGGGGTTCCCCGTCTCAAGAATACTTGTGAGGCACCGGACGATCAACGGTCGTTCTCACAAATTCAGGAAACCGTTTACGCTGGCCGAAAAATGGGGGGACTCACCAACAGGAGAAAGCGGTGTTGCATGGAACTTTTGCGGTCAGGCGAAATGGAGAGCGGTCTGTCGCGTACAGAGCAGAGTGTTGCAGTCCCCGGTTTACGGGTTTCCAGTCGCAGGGCTCCTGGAAGCGCCCCGCTCGGTTTCGCCACCAAAAATGTTAGTTTTTCGGCTGTGTTGTGTTCTTACCCTGCAAGGAAATGCCACGAAACACGACAGAATCCGCTAACAAAGAGTTTTATTAAAGGTAAAGGGACAGAGAGCGAACAGGCCTGTGGGAAGCACGTGTGTGGAGAGAGGAACCGGGAACATGGCGCCTGATTTTAAAGGCTGGGCGTGGACAGATCAGCGTCACTACTACACGCAAGCGCGTAGGTCACATGGCCACGTTGCGCGCTTACGTGGCTAGTGGGACGTCACGGATCTTGGTCACGCGAGATGCCCTGACCCGGAAATGGCTCTCCTGACCTGGGCCTGGCTAGGCGGAAGTGTCCGCCAGGCATATGCGAACACGCCTGACTGTGGGGCCTTGTTGTAAACCTTTCAGTGGCGAACATCTTTAATCCCAGCACTCGGGAGGCAGAGCCAGGCGGATCTCTGTGAGTTCGAGGCCAGCCCGGGCTATCAAGTGAGTTCCAGGAAAGGCGCAAAGCTACACAGAGAAACCCTGTCTCGAAAAAACAAACAAACAAACAAAAAAAAAAAAAACAAGACAAGCAAAAATGTTTACTTAGGAGCAGCATGGAAGGAAACTCAGGAGTCAGGATGCTGTGTGTGATGGTCCGTTTTGATTGTCAACTTGACACAATGTAGGATCACCTAGGAAGAGAGTCCTGATGAAAGATTTTCTAACTACAACAGCCTATGGGCATGCCTGTGAAGGACTGTCTAGACGACCTTAACTGATCCAGGAAGACTCAGGCTACAGTGAGCAACAACCTTCCGTGGGCTTGGGTCTTGGACTGCACATAAGGGAGAGAGCAACCTGAGTGCCCGTAAGCATGCATATGTGCACTCACCCCCCCCCACACTTTAAAAAATGTAAAAAATTCCTTTTGAAATTCTGTGTATGATGAGTGTGTGTGTGTGTGTGTGTGTGTGTGTGTGTGTGTGTGTGTGCAGCGGCGCAGCATTTGCAGAGGGCAGAATTGTCAGCTCTCTCTCCTTGGAACTGTGGGAACTGGATTCAGGTCCTCTGGGCGAACAGGAAGAGCTCTTAACCGCTGGGCCATCTCTCCACACCCCTCTTTTTCTGTCCTTTTTTTTTTTTTTTTTTTTTTTTTTATCTTTTTGATGTTTGGTTTGGTTTTTTTTTGAGACAGGGTCTCTCTGTAATCTTGGCTGTCCTGGAACCCTGTATGTAGCTGACCAGGCTGGTCTTGAATTCACAGAGTTCTCCCTGCCTCTGCCTCCCGATTGCGGGGGTGGGGGGTCGGGGGTGGGGGTCGGGGGTGGGGCATGACTATGGGCCAGCGCTACCGCAGCAGGCTCTCTGTCTTGACTGAGGACATGCTCTAAGTCCCTGCTGCCCGGACTCCCCCCGCCCCCAATAATAGATTAACCTAGAATTTCCAGCTAAAATAAGCCCCCACTTCCCTAAATTTCCCTAAGTTGCTTTGTCAGGGTATTTTATCACAGCGACAGGGAAGAAACTAGGGCAGGGTGGAAAGGCAGGCGGTTCTGCGGGATTTGGGTAATAAAGTGTGGAGTCGTTTTCGAACACTAGAGAATTTGTAAGTCAGTCAAGCATGCTTGAAGTTATGAGTAAGATTTCCTGGTGTCCTTACAGGGTCGGAGGAAAAGACCAGGCACCCCCCCCCCCAGCCCCCCACTGTGCTCTGAGTTTAAAACCGTGGGGAGTCCTCAGGGTTGGTCTTTGAGAGGTATTACAGTGAGTTGTTCATCAATTAGGGAGCGGCTAAGCATGAGGAAAGCTCTCAAGGACAGACATTAAACCGGGAGGTATTAGTTCCACCCCTTTTGAGATGGTAACTATTCAATGAGAAAGGCACCCTGCCCCACACCAAACCGCACTTGGATATTCTGCACTAGAACATTAGTATCCAACTCTTTCCTACGTTTCCGGGAGGGAATGAGGAGAGTAAGGAGAGTTTCACAGTCTTTAGTAGCTCAGATTCATGGTGTAAGGATTTTCCCATTGCCTTAGCTAAGAAGAATTGTACAGTGATGCTGACCTGTAGGAAGAAACCTAGGCCAGGGAAGCCAATCTCGCCTCCAGATAAATTGCTGTTGTGAGCATGTAAAATACCACGGACACCTGTTTTACATCGCCCAGAGCTCTGTGGCTCGGCATTCCTCATCCAGCCCCTCCACATGTGCATCGCGTGCTTGCAGGAGCTACTGTCTCCACTTGTCTACTCAATGCTGCTCTGGACTGCTCACCACATTAGGTACCATACAGCAGGGTGTGGTGGCTGGCATCTGATCCCATCGCCGGAGAGGATGAGGCAGGAGGGTCGTGAGTTCCTGGACCGCCTAGGCTGCTTCACAAGACCCGAGCACAAACAAACAGGAACAAAACAAAGCCCCACAGAGGTTAGAGCAGAGGGTCAGAGATGCTAAGTGAATGATCATGCAAATGATGAGCGGCTTCAAAGATGTCCAGGGCTGGGGGTCCAGAGGAAGCGCCCTGAGGAGCCCTGATGGTTTCCATCTGAGGGTGGAGCTGGAATTCACCCTACGAAGGGTAAAGTGAAAGAATGTTCCCTCCCATTTCAGAAAGGTGTATGGATGCCCTCGAGGAAAGACCAGCATTGAAAGGATCCTAGTGTTGGGTGGGAAGACCTCGCGTGAGGTCTCTTGTAGTCTTAAAGGACCCCAGGGGTTTAGGGACCGTGTGGGGCTTTAGGCTTTATTCTAAGAGTGGTTGGAAGCAGTTAGAGATTTTTATTTGAGTGAAAATGTTTTTTCTTTCTACCATGCAATATGATCATGCTGTTCCAAAATATTTAATAATCCACACCGTCAGCATGACTTCTAAACTTTCTGTTTTGGATTATTAAGTAGTTTTTTTTTTTTTTTTTTATAACTTATGGCACAGGGGTAGCACCTATTTGGCTTGGTGAGGGCAAATTCTTATCGGTCTGTGTGGAGAAATGGAAAAGCAAATGGCCATGTGAAAAAGGCATGGCATCTAAACTTTTAAAAAATTAAACAATTTTTAATTTAGTGTGTGTGTGTGTGTGTACATGAGTGTGCATGCACACCATGGTGCTCGATAGTTTCCTAGCTTTCCTTGTGGACTATGGGAGTGCTTTCTGACACTATAAGGGGCCTCATCCCTTCCTCTTCTGTAGGCATTTTGACCATCTGCACATGTGGGTGACGAAGATGCCCCCCTTGCCATGAATAAACCAGGTCCTGCCTAAGTCAGGTCAAGCCTGTCTTTCTTTCTACTTCCTGTCTCTCTGCAGCTGCCTTTAAATAATCTAACAGGGCTCATGTGGAGGTTAAAGGTCAATTGCAGGGTTCTCTCCTTTTTCAGTGCAGGACCTGGGACTCAAACTCAGGTTGTCAGGCTTGGTGACAAGGGTCTTTACCTGCTGAGCCGTAGAGATGGCCCCATATCTAAATTTTCAAAAAAGTTTTGTATGGCCACTCTTAAACTATTGCTGCTTTTCTGGGTCACTTTCCCTTAAAAAAAAAATAGTTTTGAGACAGGGTCTCACTTTTCCAGACTGATCTTAAATTTAATATATAGCTGAAGGTGACTTTGAATCTTTGAACTTCGGATTTTCATGCCAGTAGACCTCCCTAGCCCCGGATTACAGGTGTGTGCCACCAATGCCTGGCTTGTGCAGTGCTGGGGGTGGACTCAGAGCTTTGTACACGTTAGACAAGCAGAGCTATATCCCCAGCCTGTTTTTTAGTGTCTGAAGTAGAGACTAGCCCAGGCTGCTTCCAAGTCCTGGCGTTACTCCAAGCCCACCTTGGAGTCACACTTCCCTCTCTAGCACAGCTTGGCTCCCACATTTCGCTGCACTGGTCTAGGGCCTTTTCACACATCTTCCCTTTAACCCGGTAAATAACTCTCTCGGTGACCTACACTGCGATTCCTTGTGTGCATGCTTCAATAGTCCCGGCATATAGAATGCTATGGAACAGTGGGGGGTGGACTCTGATAGCTTCCCTTGTCCTTAGAAATATAGTCTCACAATTACCAAGTCGAGGTAGTTCCTCACCGGCCTGTGCACCTGGACTTGGGCAAAGCAGTCTGTCCCGGTTGGTCTGTGTTAGGGGGTGAAGGTGGGGGTGTGTGGTCGGGGAGGCTCCTGCTGCATCTCCTTAACTTTAAAAGGTTTCTGGAGCCTTCACAGCTATCTCAGCCTGGGCTCAGGCTCTCTTTTCCAAGCTCCTGTGTCATGTTCTACCTGCCTGTTCTTCCTCCCTCCTTTCTCTCCTTCTACCCCGGCCCATAAATCTCTGTTGTAAACCTACTGTGTGCTAGTCAGTGTTCTAGAGGCCGTGGGGGCAGGGCTAGCTGCATGAGGACCTATGCTTGGATTCCTATACTTACCTGCCTTAATACTCTGCTCCTGCAGCAATGAACAGCTTTTCTTCCTTCCTTCCTTCCTCCCTCCCTCCCTTCCACCTTCCCATCTTTCCTTTCCTTCTGTCTCTCCCCTTCCTTCTTTCTTTCTTCCTTTCTTTTTTTTTTGTTTTTTAACATGGAGAGCCTGTATTTTCCTTTTTTTATTGGGCCCCACTAATTATGTAGATATTCTGGCACCAAGTGTCATGAAGAAAACAGGTCTAAATTCCCACTGTTGCAAAATTCGCAACAAAATTCTTTTTTGGGGGACAGAAGTTCTCACTCTGTACCCCAGGCTAGCCCCATACCCACACTTACTATATAGCTCAGTCTAGCTTCTACTTCTGGCAGTCCTCCTGTCTCAGTTTTTGGGGTGCTGAGATTACAGCATGAAGTAGCGTAGCAGGTCCAGTTTCACGTTCTTGGGCTTACTGCGCACTCGACTCTTTCTTAGGTATGCAGTAGTTGCCCCACGTGATATTTGCATATTTACTCTTCTGTCATTCCATCTAGGCTGTCAGTTCACACAGGAAAGCCTGCTTGCTTCCTGCCACTAGCTAAAGTCATCCTCTGCTTCCCAAGAAGCAGAATTGTGGACAAGTGTTTCCACACTCAGTTCAGAAATGACTTTTAATCAAAGAACTTTCGTTTTGTAGGCTGTATGTGGTTTCTAGAATTAAACTCAGGGATGCAGCTCACTTGATAGAATGCTTGGGTTCAATTCCCCAGCAACACATAAACTGAACTGGTGGCATCATGCCTGTAATCCCAGCACTCAGTGGCAGAAGGAAGAGGGTCCGACTTCAAGGTTATCCGCTGCTATACAGTTCATTCCAGGCCAGTCTTGGGCAAATGAGACTATGTCTCAAAACAAAACAAACCAACAAACAAAAAGGTTAACAGAGTGCATGGCTGATCCTTATCTCTTACCTTGTACTGCCATCCTGTGGTCATTTTATTTCCTATACGGAAAAAGAAAAAAAACCATTTCTATCATACACCATAGCCTCAGATTTCTATCTATTCTCAGTAAACACAGGAATACTACGATACACATATTTAGTAGTATTTGACTTTACCAAAGTGTCCCACTGTGCAGAGCTAACCATCACATTTAAATTCTTGCCAGGGTTTTCCAGGACTCTGGTGTCCATGCTTCCCTACTTTCCTTCTGTCCTGGCTTCCAGCGGAGGCTGCTGTGGGCACTTCTCTGCAATAGTGTCAATAACACCTTGCTTCTTTCTTGAGGGCTCGTCCATACTTTCTGCTGGAACCCTGGGTTTGTATTCCCTTTCTAAGCTGTCTCCTTGACTGATCTCCTGAACTTCTTCTAAATCCCAGAGCTTTATTGTTGAGCTGACAGGGCTGTCAGAGTGCCTGGAACAGAGTGTGTTCAAGTGTATCCTGACTGTGACCACACATGGTTCAGCTTCCCTGGAGAAGTAGGTGCATAGAGGGCTGGATGTGGGGTAGCCGAAGGTTTTCTGTCATTCCTGGGATTCCTTGTCAAGAGCTTAGCTTGTCCTCTGTGACAAGGAAACAGTCAGTGGGCACATTCCAGGAGAGCAAGTGTGGTTCTTGTGTTTAGTTTCTAAAGGCCGCTAGGGTTCAGCGTCCAGTCCACTACTGGGAAATAGTATGAGGACAGCAGCTACTATCTGTAGAGCCCTAGTTTATATGTCTGTCCTAGCTAACATTACACAAGAGAGCTCAATTTCAGTCAATGCAATGAGGCGAGAACATGATTATTCTATTTTACAAGTAAAGAAAGTTCTTAGTTTCAGAGTAGTAATTCCCCTTTGTCTAACTAAGGTGGCTCAGCCTGGAACTGGGTTGTTGAAAATGTCTGGGTGAGTGAATGACTTCTTAGCTTTGATATCCCTGAATGAACTGCGGTTTGTGTCTCATTCTAGACCAGTGTATTTGAAACTTTCAGCCTAGAACATTCCTTCTTAGGGGAGAAGTATGAACAAGAAGGGACAGAAGAGTCACTGCTCATTATTTTATAGATTCTTGGTGTACTCTCTTAATGTACCATATCAACACTACAATAAATACCAATTTTCATTCTGGAAGGTAATTGCAAACATTAACTTCCAATATTCCTTCCGACATTATCTCTAGGATAATTTGCATCTCTGAACCATACTTTAGAAAGACCTTAATGTAAGAGTGCTCAGGATTCATTCCCATTCTGTCATTGGTAATGACTGCACCTGCTGCAAGAACTGTAAACTCTTCTGCTTCAGACTTCAGGACTGCTGCAAAAGATGTGGTTTCAATATGACTACTTTGACGGCAGCCTCAGGTCTAACATTGCCCTCTCATAACTCCAGTTCCAGGGATTCTGCTGCTCTTTTCTGGCCTTTGAGGGCACCAGGTATGCATGCAATACTCATATATACATGTAGGCAAAACACTCACAAGACATAAAGCAAAAATAACAACAAAACCAGACAAACCAAAGGCCAAAAATGAATAAACCTTTTGAAAAAGACATGTTGTGACACATACCTATAGTCTCAGCACTTGGGTGGTAGAAGTAGAAAAATGAAGAGTTCAAGGTTATCCTCAGCTACAAGGTCTAACCTTGCAGAGTCTAACCTGGGATACAAGATTCCCTCCCTGCAAAAGAAGGAAAGAACTTTTTTCCCCCCAAATATTTTATATATCAAATAGTAACCAAAATGCAGTAAAAATAACATTAACAGTTAATAGGGTGAGGAAATAAGTATTTTTTAAACTGGTTTAAACATTGCACAATATAAACATATATGGATATGTCACATAACACCTCAACAATTTGTATAATTTTTAGGTTTTGTACATCACTTCGAATGCTTAAGAACAGGTCAGTTGCAAAAGACTCATTCATAAATGAAATTTTGTATGTGCTTTATCAGAAATCTTAAAACACTATATAATCATACAACTTTAGTAGGTATTTTTTTTGCATTTTTTTATTAAGAGATTTTCTATTTACCCTACATATCACCCACAGATCCCACCTCTTCCCTCCTCCCATCCCCCAGCCCTCCCTCCCAGGCTGCCCCCTATCCCCACATCCTTCAAATCAAGGTCTCTCATGGGGATTCAGCAGAGCCCGGCACACCAGCACACTGAGCCAAGCCAAGGCAGGTCCAAGCCCCTCCCCGCCACACTAAGGCTACACAAGGGGCCACATCACAGGCACTGGGCTCCCAAAAGCCTGCCCATGCACTGGGTGTCTCCCAAACAGTTCGAGCTAAACAACTGTCTCCCGTATCCAGAGGGCCTAGTCCAGTCCCATAGGGGCTCCACAGCCACTAGTCTACAGTTCATGGGTCTCCATCAGTGTGGCCGGTCATCTTTGCATGTCTGTCCATCATGATCTCGACATCCCTGCCCGTGGAATCCCTCCTCTCTCCTATCCACTGTATTCCTGGAGCTCAGCCTGGCGCCCGGCCTGTGGATCCCTGCATCCGCCTCCATGAGTCACTGGATAAAGGCTCTATGATGACAGGGTATTTACTAGACCGGTCACCAGAGTAGACCAGTCCAGGCACCCTCTAGACCACTGCCAGCAGTCCAAGGTGGGGTCATCCCTGTGGATTCCTGAGAGCTTCCCCGGCACCCTGCCTCTTCCCACTCCCATGATGTCTTCATCTATCACCGTATCTCTTTCCCTGCTCCCCCACTCTGTCCCAGCTCCAGCTCGACCTTCCCATTTCCCTATGTTCTCACCCCCCATTCCTTGCCCTCCGCCACTCTCCCCACCCCCAGCTCGCTCATGCAGATCTCATCCATTTCTACTTCGCTGGGCTATCCATGTGTCCCTCCCAGGGTCTCTCCCTGTCAGCTAGCCTCTACGAAGCTGTGGGCTGCAGTCTGGCCATCCCTTGCCCTACATCTAGTATCCACTTATAAGTGAGTACATACCATGTTTGTCAGAAGGAAAGAACTTGATGACCAATGTAGCTAAAGCAGAGTGAAAGGATTTGCTGAGGGACCTGTCCGGTGTGAGTGAGGAGCTGAGGATGCTATGTCCATTGTCAAAGCAATGGTCTGTATGCAACTATCCTTTTTTGAGATGCCAATGGAAGTGGGAGAAGCAGGATTGGGTCAGGAGCAGGCAGGGTGAGTGACGCAGGTGAAGTTGGGGCCTAGAATGTGGGATGTATTGACCCTAAGATGCTAATTAAATGCTTCAGTTGAGCTATCAAGGATGCAGCTGGAGATAAAGATGAAGTTGAGGGAAAGGTCTAGGCTGAAATAGAGGTTGGCATCTAGAAGCTAGTTCTGGGAGTCCTTTACAAGGCCACCATGGAAGTGGGTTTAGAGATGGTAAGGATGATGTTTAAGAGTCAGGGAGACAAGCAAGAATACCTTTTCCCACCACTCTTCCAATCTGAGGTCTGTGTCTAATCCAGCTCACGCTTGAAACCCACTCATGAGATGGCACTTCCCCCAGCTCTCCAGGCTTCCCCTGCAGAGACCTTTGGAAGAACCCTCCCCATCCAGCTAGTTTCTTTACAGACTGCACTGAAATGTCTTACAAACACTGCTGTTTCCTGCTGGGAAATATGTCTCATATATATAGATGCACATCTCATAAACCAAAACAAAAACGGGAGAGATTTCAAGCCAGAGAGAAGCCAAATCTTTAGGAAAAGTCACGATGACTGAAACCACCACAAGAAAGAGAATGGCCTCTGGTCAAGACACTGTGCGCTTCCTGGGATTCCATCTGTACAGAGAGGCATCAGATCCACAGACCCAGGGTTGAGGTGGCAGACTGCTCACTCTCTGGAGGAAGGAACATGTGGAGTGGTGACCTGTGACCCTCACCTGGGGCCACATTCCTTTTGTCTTAAAGCACCTCCCAACCTGGGTGAACTCAATGTATACAGTTCCTTCTAGTACAAAGCTGTTGGCCTGGAGGACCCACCCCCTTTTCCCTCTATGTCACACCAATCACCACTCCTCACTGCACACAGTGAGCACTCTTGTCTTCTCCCCGTTGGTGTCTGTGGATGTGACATCTTCCCTCTGCCACTGTGCACAGAGCCCAAGTCCTTGGAGATAAACCCATGTTTCTCTGACAGAGGCCATTCTCTCTCCTCTTAGCGGTGTAGGCGACTTGGCTTCTCCTTAAAGCTTTGGGCTTCCTGATTTGAAATCACTCACTAAATGCTTTTATTTGCTTTCAACTTTCAATTTTAAAATGTATTAGAGGAGATTTTTTTTTTTATGTAGAATAAAAAAATATCTGTGGAAAATGAGTGCTTACACACCCACATCCTCTTTAAAGAAAAATCATTTCAGTAACGAAGTCCTCAGGCCTCTCTATGCTCTGCCCCTTCCTCTCCACCACAGGCACCAGACCTTGAATTCTGCATAATGTTTTCCTTTGCATCTGTGGTTTTGGTATTATAACCATCAGGAGAGCAGAGCCAACATGAGAGATATGGGGTGGGGAGGTTATTATTTGACTTCTATCTTTCAGTGAGAGTCTGAAGGGATGGAAGAAAAACCATAATGCATAGCTAGCCCTCCAGCAGCACTGTGGGTGGGCAAGGCAGATTTTCAGAGAACCTAAGCACTTCTTTCCATTGCAGCAGAGCCCCAATGAGGGAGCTGGGGAGAATAACCTGCCCAGGAGGGCGGAGATGGCCAACCTGTGCTAACCCTGGTGTCCATTGCCCAAGGTCTGCTGCTGTTACCAGTCAGCAGTGGGGGAGAAGCTGATGGAGGAGGGGTAAAAGTGCAGCCACCTGCTGCCTCTGCCTCTGTCTAGCGGCATACTTGACCTATTGATCTTCCAGAGAAAGACAGATACCCCTTCTCTTCTGCCTTCAGCATGCTCTTCATGTTCCTCAAACTACATAGCGAGGGAACTCTGGTTTGTGTGGTTCCTGGCTCAGTCATGTTAGCTCTAGAAGACCACTGCTCTCTAGGACTGAATCCTCAGGAAGCAGACTGCTTAGCTTTGGTTGTATTTCATCATAAATAGAGTAACGGAATGTGTATTTTTTTTTTTATCATGTTTCCCCCTGTTTTAAGCTGTTAATACTATTCTTTGAGATTCCTTTTTATAGATGCCTTTTGTCTGTTTATTTGTAGACAGGGACTCATTGGCTTGTCTGGAGCTCTCTGTATAGACGGCATGTCTCATTATAAACAGCTGACTCACTCACTCTTAACAAAATTAATTGTATGTAACCCCCAAAGTATGAAAGTATAATTTACCGTTATTAGAGAAATCGTTTGCCATGATCCTCCTCCGGTGTCACTCTCATGGGCAATATTTCTCTGAATGTGTCATCTTGTGCATATTACATGGCGTTTTCTTTAATTTATTATTTATTTAGTTTATATCCTGGCCACAGCCTCCCCTGCTTCCTCTCCTCTCACTTCCTCCCTCCACCTCCCCCCACCCAGCCCCTTCAATCCATCCCTCTCCATATTTACCCAGTAAGGTGCAGGCCTCCTGTGGGCATCAGCAAAGCATGGCTTATCAAGCTGCCATAAGATTAAGCACCTCGCCCTGTATTCAGGCTGAGCAAGGCAATCCAGCATGAGAACTACATTCCCAAGAGCCAGTCAAAGCACTAGGGACCACCCTGCTCCCATTGCCAGGAGTCCTACAAGTAGACCAAGCTACACAACTGTCACATACATGCAGAGGGCCTAGGTCGGTCCCATGTAGGCTCCCTGGTTGTTGGTTCAGACTCTGTGAGTTCCCATGAGCCAGGCTAGTGGTTTCTTTGGATTTTTCTGAAGTATCCTTGACACCCCAGGCTCCTACAATCCCTCCCCCGTCTCCTTAGCAGGACTCCCCAAGCTCTGCCCAATGTTTGGTATATGGCATTTTCTAATGTATATGTCTCAGTGAGAGTAGGATATTCCCTGTCGACTTTATTAGACACTGTCATACTAAGTTCCAAAGGCAGTGTATTAATGTGCTACCATTCTCTCTGCTACTAAAAATGGATGTGAGAAAGATATTTGGCATTAGATATTTATTTACAAAACTAGGAAGGTGTAAAATGCTACTTTTGGAGACAGGGTCTCTTGTGTGTGTGTGAGTATGGTATATATGTGTACCTCAGCCCCCTGAGTGTTGGGATTAAAGATGAGTCACCATGCTCAGTGGTAGAGTGCCATTTGATTTTTATTTCAATTACCCCCTTAAATGCTAATGAGACTGGATACTGTTTTCATGTTTATAGACCATAAATATGCATTTTTCTAAAATGTTTATTTATGGGTTGGGAATTTAGTTAATAACAGTGCTTATATGGATTTGGCTTCAATCCCTGACACCAAACAAGGAGAAAAAAATCTGTTCATGTATTTTGTTCCCCCACTATTCCCCCTCCCCGACTTCTTTCTTTCTAACAGTTGAAGAAAGGCCTTTATCAGGGGTGAGGCAGCAGATACACAGAAAATGACCCTCCACAAATCAGAAGGGGGACTTGGGAAGCCAGAAATCCCTTGTCCTTTTTCTTAATAGGACTGTTTCATAAATCCTGATAATGATTTTCATTGATCATCTGTCTTACAGATGTTGTCTCCCAGTTTGACAAGTTTGAGCCAGTTTTGTCCTGCTGTTGATCCATTCCCCTCTTCTCTTTATTGATTCCGGACCTATTGCTGGTGTCTTATCTGTGTGAGTCTGGGTTCCCTGGAGGACCAGGGACAACAGAACACACAATTTGTCATAAACGGGATTTATTAGATCAGCTTATGCAATGCAGTGGGAGCTGGCTAGTCTGACAATGGCCGTTTGCACATTAGAAAGGCCGAGAGCTCAGTAGCGGCTCCGTCTGTGAGGCTGGATGCCTTAGGAGCCCCATTTGGTACTTACTGAAGGCCTTAAGAATTCCTGGAGAGGGGCGGTCTTCAGTCCACATTGCAAGGCTGAAGGAGCTGGGTCCTGATGGCAGCAGTGGATGCAGCCTCCACCACCTGCTATACCAGAGTAGACACACCCACCAGCACAGCCTGAACTTGGCAGGCAAAGCTGCATTATTTCCCTCGAACTTCTTTGTAGCTCCACTGTGGCTGGACAGAGCTGCCCACTCTGGGGCAGAGCCTTCCCTGCTCAGTAAATACTTCTAGGAGATACTCTCACAGAGCCACCCAGAGGCATGTCTCTTAGTTGGTTCCAGATGCAACCAAATTACCAGGCAAGATTAACCATCACATCATCCTTTTATGTTGTTTGTTTTTCTGAGACAGAGTTTTATGGAGCCCAAGCTAACCCCAAGTTTGCCATGTACTCGAAGATGGCTTTGAACGTATGATCCCCCTGCTTCCACTTCCCAAATGCTGGGATCACAGGTCTGCACCACTCTACCCAGGGTATCATAGTCTTCATAGTGCCTTCGGATGAAAAGAAGGCCCTGTGCAGTCAAATGTGACGTTTTTCTCTTGTTGTGGTAACTTTGAATCTTATATAAAGGATCCTTATTTTCTCTCAGGACATAAAGACAGGCAATTTCCTTCTAAAATTGTTTTGGTTTTGCCTTTTACGTTGAAGTCTTTAGTCCTTACTATGTGGTGAACGTTTGTCCCCTCTAAAACTCATTGTAAAGTTCAATTGGCATTGTGATAGCATGAAAGAGCAGGACTTCACAAAATGTGTATACATCGTAAGAACTCCACCCTCATGGGCAGGATCTGTACCACTATGAAAGGACCAGCTTGGTCCCTCTTGCCTTCTTCCTTTGCTTCCAATGTGATGGTTTCTACCATGGTATACTGGAGCAAAAAGGCCCTTGCTAAACACTGGCTCTCCGATCTTGTACTTCCCAGCCTCCAGAACTGTGAGCCAATACATTTTTATTCATTACAAATTACCTAGGCTCTGGCATTCTGTTATAGCAACCCCAAATGGATGAAAATACCCCTTAGTTTCCACAAACATGTAATGCATTCTCATTTGTAAATGAGCTCCCATGTAGTCACGGCTTTGCTTCTTGCCTCTAATGAGTCCCACTGGTCCTAATATTTGCAACAACAAGGGTGCTGGTGAATATTGATTTTTACTTGATGAAATCCAGAATCATTTAGAGACAAGCCTCTGTGCATAAAAATGAGGGATTATCTGGGTCAGGTTAGCCTTCGGCCATGCCTATGAGGAGTTATTATAGTCCAATCAAGAAAGTGACAGAACACCATGCGTATAGGGCCACATAAGATGCCTTTATTAGCTGGTAACTGCGAGAAGGCCCTGAAGCTCAGAGCTGCAGCACTTACAAAGGCAAAAACAACAATGGCATGACTGTGAGATGTGGGCCAGGGGAACCTGGTAGCATTCATTTTGGTTATACATTCACCAGATATTTTAATTATGCATCTGAGCCATGGTCAGAGTCATAAAAAGCCCCGAATGAGTGCCAGCGTGGAGGTGAGTGACTGCTCATGGTGTTGGGGCAGATGTAACTGCCCAGAGAGTTAGAGACTGATAAGCACCTGAACAGACACAAAGCGCGGAGTTAGGGCACCATCAGGACCAGACAACATGATCTCATCACCTCAGAATCATCTCAGTTAGGCTCATTCCAGTGGGAAGATCCATCCTAAAGTGGACAGCGCCATTCTCTGGGCATAAAAAGAAGGGAGCTAGCTGGGCACAGAAGCCATTGTTTGCTTTTTCTGCAGGTGGACATGTGACCAGCTGCTTCAAGCTCTGCTGCCTTGGCTCCCCCTCAGTGAGGACGGACTGTCCTCAGACTCTGAACCAAAATAACCATGCCTTCCTTAAGTTTCTTCACCAGGGAATTTTATCACAGCAACTGTGTCACTGATGACACATGTGTTTCCATCCTTTCCTTCTCTGGCTCTTTTTCTTTTTTCTTTTATTGAAAACAGATTTATTTATTTATTTTTTCAGCCAGGTGTGGTGGCTCACGTCTTTAATCCCAGCACTTGAGAGGCAGAGGCAGGTGGATGTCTGTGAGTTCAAGTCCAGCTTGGTCTACAGAGCGAGTTCTAAGACAGCCAGGACTACATAGAGAAACCCTGTCTCAAAAATACCAATAAAATAAAATAAAATAAAATGGACTTTTTTCCCTATAATCTATCCTGATTATGGTTTCCCATCCCTCTGCTCCTCTCAGTTCCTCCCCACATCCCCTCCCATCTGGATCCACACCCTTTGTGTCTTTCATCAGAAAATAAACACATATCTAAGGGATATAAAATATAAAAAATCCAATATAATAAGATAAAACAAAAGCAAACACGTCAGAATAGGACAAAATAAACAGAAAGAAAAGAACCCAAGAAAAGGCACAAGAAACAGATGTAGACACAGAGACCCACTTAGAAATCTTATAAAAACACTAATCTGGAAGCCAGGATATATATGCAAAGGACTTGTAAGGTTAAAAAAAGAGAGAGAAAAAAACTAATAAATGTAAAAAGATAAAAAGAAAGAGTCATGATATGACATGAAACAAGGAGCCTCCAAAGATGCCATTGACTTCATTTTCTGTTGGCCACCTACTGCAGGGCATTTGGCTCTGTCTTAATATTTTAAAAATACTTTGTATATGTGTACTATTTGTAGGAGTTGTTTTTTTTTCCTATCATATGGGTACTGGGAATCAAACTCAGGTCATCAGGCTAGGCGTTAAACACTAATGAGCCACCTTGTTAGTTCCTTAATTTTTTTTGTGTGTGTTTTAATTTTCTTTTTTATTTACTCTTTATGTCTTTCACATCT
The DNA here is from genome assembly GCF_949786415.1 of Peromyscus eremicus. Lineage (NCBI taxonomy): Eukaryota > Metazoa > Chordata > Mammalia > Rodentia > Cricetidae > Peromyscus > Peromyscus eremicus. The sequence goes on along the minus strand of NC_081421.1, from coordinate 108,516,884 downwards.
TGCCTCCCTTTCCCACCTATCTTCCTCCCCACACCCAAAAAAATTAAAAGAAAAAAAAGGAATAAGGGGAAGCTGCAGTGTGACACAGTGAGTCGCGCAGTAAACCCCTTTATCCACACATTTTTTACATGCAGGCGTTCATCGCAAAGAATCATCGGTCTGGTTCGAGGCCCCTGGTCTCTGCTACACCAATGATGCTGAGGACTCTTCCTGGACATACCATTGCTGCCCTGTGTTGTGGTGTCGTGGAAATCCTGCAGCTGCGCTTCCTTCTACCCCTTCCCACCCCCCGTGCTCCAATAGATCACAGATGGGGTGGATATTGGGGTGGGCCAATATAAACCCTGGTTCAGGGCCTGGGTAGTTGCAGGGTTGACCAGCCCACCAGCTCTGCTCTTTCTTCACCACCAGGGGGAGCTCTCCAGCATTGCCCTGGCTAGTTCACCCCTTGCAGCGATGAGCAAGGGGCGGGGCCAGTTCTGCTTTTCTGTCCTCAGGGTCGGTTCTCCAACACCTACACCTTCCAGGCCCGCTCTACTGTGAGAGAGTAGAGGTGAGGAGCCCAGGTGAGGTGCTGGGCTCACTCTCTTGAGTGCTGCCGCTGATGAGGGACAGGAACAGCTCTCCTGCTCTGACGACCTCAGGGCCAGCTCCTCCACCTGCCTCAGGTGTTGACGGGGCACCTCTTCCTGCCTAGCTATTGGCCAGTTGGCTTTTTATTAAACCAAGGGGAGTAATACATATTCACAGTGCAAAATAGGATTATTCCACAGCAAAACTGGGATATATTTATAATATCCTGTGACAAAATGTCAAGTATGTACACTTAAATATGATATTTGTATCAAAATCTGTTGTGAAGTTGTTCAAATGGCTGAACTTGCTTGTTTGAATTTTTTTTTTTTGGCAGTTCACTGTCTTTATTTAAATGAGTAGACAGAAAAATTATGGTTATCTAGATGTTGAGATTTTTGACTTGACAGTTTTTGGAAAATGAGTGAAGTCAGCCAATGTAAAATTTTGAGCAGTCAGTGAATATTTTAGAAAACATGTGTCTGTTATAATGACCTTGAGATCTTCTTAACATTTTTTCTAGTGACATTGGCAGTTTGTTATTTAGTATATATAAAACATACTTCATAAAAAAAGTACACCAACATTTGGAAACCTGCATTAACTCTGAGAACTAGTAATTTTCAATGACTAATGTAACCTGTCACAAAAACATGCATAGTCAAAGACCCATTCACATTTCAGAGTGAACCAATGCATCTCACCATAACTGAACTCAGAAAGCTCCTCAGCATCCTAGTTCAGATTCTGAAACTAAAATCTGTAGTTGGCCTTTCTTGTGGGGACCACGAGCTCCCAAATAATGATACAGAGACTTATTATTAATTATGAAAGCTTGGCCTTTAGCATAGGTTTGTTCCCAATTAATTTTTATAATTTAAATTAACCTGTTTCTATTAATCTATGCTCTGCCATGGTTTGTTTGTTTTTTTTTTTTTTTTTTTTTTTTTAACCTCTCCTCCATTCTGTATGTCCAACTCCCCATGTCTCGCTGGCATCTCCTGTCAGGCCTAGATTCTAACCCTGAGTTCTCTCTGCCCAGAAGTCCCGCCTATTCTCTCCTGCCTAGCTATTGTCAGTTCTTTATTAAGCCAATCAGGTGTTTCAGGCAGGTGAGGCAAAACATAGACACATCTTTACACAATAAACAAATATCCCTCAGCAAAAACTTGTCTCGTTTTGGTGTAAAGGAAAACAAGAGTAGTCATGATGATCTGGAAAAACTATTAAAATAACCCTTGTCTCTCCAACTACCATTCCAGGGCAAGTGCTGTCACACTCGCAAATCACTGCTTATATTAACTCTTAAATTGTTGTCTAATGTTTTTCTTTAAACATGGAGGGGGGAGGCAGTGAGTTTAGTTTAGATTCTTGGCTTTGAATGACCCAACTAAGGAACAGATGGTCTGGTGAGTTTACATGTGGTCTTTGAATACTATTGAAGAGAAAAGAATTGTATGTGCCAGCTTTCATAATAATTACTTCATTTTCGTTCTAAACATCTGATACAATATTTACTCCCCTGCCATTCTTAGACCTGATGGTGGGTTATACCTGGTGACTTACACAGGAAAAAAACCAACAAACAATGGCTTTTCTTCTCTGCATAGAATCCGTTTCCAGTTTCTTTCCCCTCCTCAGCTTGATGTTTTATGTCATAGGGGCTTTGAGTCCTGCCCATTCTGCCTGTATTCTGAGTGTTATGGCTGTTAATCAGTGTTTAGATACAATTTCAACAACTGGTAAAGTTTTCTTCTCACCAAGTTATGATCTAGTTGAATATATCTTAAGTATGCTTTGATGGCAATGTCACCATGTTATGTAATTGGTAACTTTATTAGCTTAATATACTCTAACTGTGGTAGTTCTTCAGATGAGAGAAAATTTAAATGCCTTAAAATACTTTATTGTGTGTTACCATTGCTAAATGCATTGGAAGCACATAGTGACTAAAACTGTCCTTCTCTTCATTTAATTAATATTAATGGAGCTTTATTTCTGGATAATACTTTCATTGAATTCTTTATAAACAGGTTTGGAAAGAAAGGCAATTAATTTTGTCAGAGTATCAGTTTTATTGGCAAATTTTCATATAGAGTAATTTTTGAGTAATTATATAACTAAAGAATCCCGGGTCTTTCCATCTCGAAGAAAAAAAAAATGCTTTTGGCTTAATTGACCCGTACTACTTCATAAGGTCACCACATGTTCAGCTGACATTACTTCCACTAGGAGCTATCTATGGGGAGAAATAATCTTTTCTCTTCTGATTTTGTGACAGCAGTTTCACTGAGTTGCCAGAGGCACTGAACGAAATGAGGTTAATCTTTTAAGTTATTCATGTATTCAACGCAGCATGTATGTATGCAGCGTTTATCACAGGTGAGGTGCTTGGCAGGGTACTGGCTCATTTAAAGAGAGGAAGAAAAGGAACCTTCAGCAGTGTAAACAGATAAAAACCGTGCCAGTCAGCAAATCAATACTGATTTCCAGAGAATTCCAGTGCCGGGAAGAAAATAATGGCCGACAATGCACCACACAGCAGCTTCCTCATTACCAGAACAAGCGCTTTTCTTTCTATTGCAAACACACCTGTAGCTCTATTGCTAGCACCTGTCTTGGTGGTCAGGGAAAGTGTATCGATATTATTAGGCATGTTATTTGTGCTCAGCTTTCTGTTAAGCTTTTTCTTCATGATCTCATTCCATCTTTATCCCTCTCCAAGGAGCAGGGTTATAAGTGTCTGCAGTTTACACATTTGGACACTGAAGCTCAGAGAAGTTTATGGTCATTGCTTCTTGGGTTTTTGGCTAAGATCAAGTATGGAAAGGTTTATGGTCTTAGCTCAGGCCACATGGCCTGTAAAAGCAGGGCTGGCATTCAAATGTAATTTGCTATAACCTGGAATTGAGCCCTTTGATGTGGTAATGATTGTAATAAATGTGGGTATTTACATGAAAATAATGAGGAACTGAAAATGTGAGGACTTGAGATGGCTGGTTGGTTAAGAGCACTTGCTGCTCTCGTAGAGGACCTGAGTTGGGTTCCTGGCACCTACATGGCAGCTCATCCCATCTGTAACTCCAGTTCCAGAATCAGTCTCCCTTCTTCTGGCTTCTGTGTGTACCACACACACGGTACATGTTCAAATGTATGCACAAACACTTAGACATACAAAAGAAATCTTTAAAAAATGAAAAATTCACTGGGTGGTGGTGGTGCACACGCCTTTAATCCCAGCACTTGGGAGGCAGAGCCAGGTGGATCTCTGTGAGTTTGAGGCCGGCCTGGTCTACAGAGTGAGATCCAGGACAGGTATCCAAACTACACAGAGAAACCCTGTCTCAAAAAACAAACAAACAAAACGAAACAAAAACAAAAAAACCCCAAAAACAAAAAATTAAAAATTCAAATTTTAACATTTCCTTTGTGTGTGTGTGTGTGTGTGTGTGTGTGTGTGTGTGTGTGTGTGTGTTGCCAGTGTCCCATAAAAGCTTCTTTTTTTTAGGCAAGCCCCTCAGTCTGAAAAATACCTAGCTCCCCTCACCATCTCCAGAGCACAGACCCAGAAAAGCCTATGCTTTAGGGATGGAGGGAGTACATGTGTACAGAGCTTCTTGGTGAGACTTGTCTAAATAGATAAGCTGGCTGTGGTACTACATGCCTGTAGTTACAGCACTTGGAAAGCGGAGGCAGGAGGACTTCCATGAGTTCAAAGACAGCCTGGGCTACATAGTGAGTTCCAGGCTGACCTGACTTAAAATGTGAGGCCCTATTTTAAAACAAAACCAAGAGAAAGGGGGCTGATGAGATGGCTCAGTGGCTGAAGGTCTTGCCATCAAGCCTGACTACCCAAGTTTTGTCCTGGGAACCTAGATGGTCAAAGGGCAGAGTGGACTTTTGAAAATTGTCCTCTGACCATGTGCATACTGTGGTACATGTGCATGCGTGCAAACACACACACACACACATACACACATACACACATACACACATACACACACACACAAATAAATAATAAAAAATAAACTCTAAAAACCTGAGAAAACTATTTAAGACTTTCCTTCTACATGTTTCTATGCAATTTCCTTCCCTAGTGGCCTCTATCTTCCTGGCAAAAATCTACTCAGCTATTAGGCTGAGCCCCCTGATGTTGCCTCCACCTCCCTCCCTGTGCTATTCCCTGGGGCAGCTAAGGACTTCTTCTCTGCCCCAGGCTCTCTTGCCTAACTTCTGCAGAGTCCATCTCTTTGTACATATTAGGTCTTCTGCACCTTCTCATTAGGTTGGGAATAGAGGTTCATGGAGGGATTGGCAGGGGACCCCTCACTGTACCAGCAGACCCCAATCACAGGAAACTCCACTGGTGAAAACAAAATTAACCTAGGCAACATTCATCTCCCAGTAAAATGGAAAACAAGCAGATACTGGTGGTTACCAATTCCTAAGGTTGGTCAGGGCCATTCCTCATGAACAGGAGACTCTTCCTTCTACACAAGGCTTAATGTAACTCTTCAAAAACAAATGCTTATCCTTGGGAGATGTTGCTTATGTTGTGGACTGGCCAGTGCTGTGATTTCAATGTCTGTCCCCTGCCAAACTCCTTGCCATGGTAACAATATTGAAAGGCAGGACATTTAGGAAGTAGTTAGGACAGGAGAGTTCCACACATGGGCAGGATTGACACTTTTAAAAGTATACAGGCCCCTATTGTTCTCTCTTGACTGTACTGTCCATGGTAGGATGATACAGCAGAAAAGACCCACAGCTTATGCCAACCCCTGGATCTTGAGTATCCCCACCTTGAACTGTAAGGAAGACATTTCTTCATTAATGTGTACTAAACTATGCACTCTGCTCTATTGTGGTAGCCTAAGATGAATTCAAATGATATCAGCAAAGTTGCGGTTCTCACTGGTAGGACCATGAAAAAAGAAATTCTTAGAACACATGTTAACTTTTTTTTACTTGGAACCTGTGATCATCCTACTCTGCCTCCTTGAATGTTAGAGTATAAGCCACCACCCAACAAATGTGCATTGTCTTTGAATACGGTATTTGTCTTAGGGTTTCTATGGCTATGAAGAGACATCATGACCACGGCAACTCTTAGAAAGGAAAACATTTAACTGTGGTGGCTCACTTACAGTTCAGATGTTTAGTGCATTATCATCATTGTGAGAAGCAAGGCAGCATGCAGGCAGACATGATGCTGGAGAGGAAGGTGAGAATTCTCACACCTTGACTCACAGGCAACAGGAAGTGGTTTATCTCACTGGGTGTGTTTTGAGAATATATCAGGCCGGGCGTTGGTGGCGCACGCCTTTAATCCCAGCACTCGGGAGGCAGAGGCAGGCGGATCTCTGTGAGTTCGAGGCCAGCCTGGACTACAGAGTGAGTTCCAGGAAAGGCACAAAGCTACATAGAGAAACCCTGTCTCGAAAAACCAAAAAAAAAAAAAAAAAAAAGAGAGAATATATCAGACCTCAAAGCCCACCTCCACAGTGACACATTTCCTCCAACAAGGCCATACCTCCTAATAGTGCCACTCCCTTTGGGGGCTATCTTCTTTCAAACTACCACATTCCACTTCCTGGCCCCCAAATTTGGGCTTGTAGCCATATCAAAATGCAAAAATGCATTCAGTCCAACTTCAAAAATCCCCATGGTTTATCACAGTCTCAACAATTTTTAAATTAATTAATTAATTAATTATGCATTGTTGTTTTGCCTGTGTAAGGGTGTCAGTGCCTGGAACTGTAGTTACAGACAGTCGTGAGCTGCCATATGGGTGCTGGGAATTAAACCCGAGTCCTCTGGAAGAACAGTCAGTGCTCCTAACCAGTAGGCCATCTCTCCAGCCCCCTGTCTCAACAATTTTTAGAAGTGGAAAGTTCAAAGTCTCTTCTGAGATTCATGCAGTCTCTTAACTGTAATCCCATATAAAATCAAAATAAAAAAATAGATAACAAACTTCCAAAATATAATGGCACAGGATATACATTACTGTTTCAAGATGTAGGGGAGGGAGCATAGTGAGGAAATGCTGGACCAAAGACTGAAAACCAGCTGGGCAAACTCCAAACTCAGCATCTCCATGTCTGATGTTAAAATGCTCTTCAGATCTCCAACTCCTTTCAGCTTTGTTGACTGCAACACACTTCTTTCTCTTGAGCTGGTTCCACTCCCTGTTAGCAGCTTTCGTCAGCAGGTATCCCACGAGTCTGGCGTCTCTAACATCTTGGGGTCTCCAACACAATCCAGGCTTCAAATTCACAGCTTCACAAATGGCCTCTCTAGGCCTCCATTCAGGGGTACCCCTGCCACATGCCTGGCCTCAGTTGCTTTCCTTATTTGCAGAGGCAATTTCTGTAAACCCCTTCCTTCTATCTTTGACTGTAGAGCCAGAACCACATGGCTGAAGGTTCCAGGTTCTGCTGCTTGCTGGGAATGGAACATGGCTCCCTCATTCAATTACATCTTCAACAGCTCTCTGTTTTCCATGGTTTTCTTCACTGCTTGAGCTTTGCTGTCTTGGAACTTGCTCTGTAAACCAGGCTGGTCTCAAACTCATAGATCCACCAGCCTCTGCCTTCTGAGTGCTGTGATTAAAGGCATGTACCACCACACCTGGCTCTAAGCTTTTCTTTAATTCCTTTTCACAAGGTGGAAACGTAGCTGGGTGGGATCTTGCCCTGAGGTCACCACTCCTTTATTTTATTGATCTGTTTATCTCTTTGAACACAGGATTCAGTTCCATTCCACTTCTTGGTGCTCCCTTTCTCCTCAAATTTTATATTTTCTTGCTCCTTTTCATTATAAATCTGTATAGGAGTAACCAATAATAACCATACAACAGAGCAAATACTAGGCTGTTTTGAGATTTTCTCTGCCAATGGAATTAATCCAAATCTCTTCACTTTTTCCTCAGACAGACTCTTCAGACAACGGCTAAAAGCAGTCATGTTCTTCATTAAAATATCGTGAGAATGATCTCTGAGCAACATACTAAAATTCTTCTCCTCTGAAACCTCTTGAGCCAGCCCCCCACAGTTCAAATCACTCTCAGCACCACTGTCTTCCATGCTCCTACTAGTATGGTCTGTTAATCAGTACTTAAAGCACTCCATTGCTTTCCTAACCCAAACTCCCAAAGTCCAAATTCCTCCAAACAAAAGCATGGCCAGTCCCCTGATAACAACCTCTGTCTTAGTTTGGGTTTCTATTGCTGTGAAGAGACACCGTGACTATGGCAACTTTAAAAAAAAAATATTTATTATGTACACACATACACAGTATTCTGCCTGCATGTATGCCTACATGCCAGAAGAGGGCACCATATCTCATTACAGATGGTTGTGAGCCACCATGTGGTTGCTGGGAATAGAACTCAGGACCTCTGGATGTGGTATTGTATCCCCCAAATATTGTGCATGCTAATAAACTTATCTGGGGTCAGAGACAGAGCAGCCACAATATTAAACATAGAAGTTAGGCAGTGGTAGCACACGCCTTTAATCCTAGCATTCCAGAGGCAGAAATACGTGTGTTCAAGGATACAGCCAGGCATGGTGACTCACGCCTTTAATCCCAGGGAGTGGTGGTAGAAAGCAGAAAGATACATAAGGCGTGAGGACCAGAAACTAAAGGCATTTGGCTGGTTAAGCATTTGGCTAGTTAAGCATTCAGGCTTTTGAGCAGCAATTCAGCTGAGACCCATTCTGGATGAGGACTCAGAGGCCTCCAGTCTGAGGAAACAAGACCAGCTGAGGATCCGGCGAGGTGAGGTAGCTGTGGCTTGTTCTGTCTCTCTGATCTACCAGTGCTGACCCCAATAACTGGCCTCGGGTTTGTTTAATTAATAAGACTCACTAAGATTCATGCTACATCGAAGAGCAGCCTGTGCTCTTAACCTCTGAGCCATCTCTCCAGCCCCCCCAGCCCCCCCCCCGCAACTTTTATAAAAGAAAACATTTAATTGTGGTGGCTCTCACAGGCAGCAGGAAGTGGTCTGTCTCACTGGGTGTGGCGTGAGCATATATGAGACCTCAAAGCCCACCTCCACAGTGACACACTTCCTCCAACAAGACCACAACAATAAGACCACACCTCCTATTATAGTCCCATTCCCTTTGGGGGCCATTTTCTTTCCAACCACCACATTATTTTAAAAGTGAGAAACATAAAGCTCGACTTGTGGCACATCCTTGTAATCTTAGCAGTGGAGAAAGTGGATGCAGGAGGATCAGGAGTTCAAGTTTTTCTTCAGCTAAAAAGGGAATTTAAAGTCAATGTGGGCTCTACAAGATCCTGCTCCCCCAAAAACAAAACAGTAGGGGCATGGTGGTGAACACTTGTAATCCCAGCACTCAGGAGGAAGAAGCTAGAATACTGGCCACAAGGTCTGGATACACAGTGTTAGGCCGGCAAAAAAACTTCACAGTGAGACATAGTCTCAAACACAAACACACACACACACACATACACACACTCACACACACAAACACACACATAGACACATGCACTAACACTACAAACACACACACAGACACACACACAGAAACACACACTCACAAACACACTACAAACACACGAACTCACACACAGACACACACACATGCAAACACATACACTCACACACACACACACTTGCAGCATGGACACGAGCTTTAGAAATACTGGTCTGGGCACCAGTAGCAGAAGAGAAGAAAAGAGGCAGAGATTCTAGAGAGACTGGAGCAAATGGATGGGCTTTATTTTATTTTACTTAAAATACGTTTTTAGATTAATATGATGAGTATGCCATGGCATGCATGTGGAGGACAACTTGTGGGAGCCAGTTTTCTCCTTCTGCCATGAGAGTCTTGGGGTTCAGTCTCGGGTTACTTGGCTTGGCAGTAGTCATCTTTACATATTGAGCCATCACATGGGCCATTTAGTTACTTAAAAAATATTCACGTGGTTATGTGATTTCTTTTTGCAAAAACAAAATTAAACAACACAAATATTTGCAGTTTATGTTTGAGAAGTGGGTGATTTCAAGATTGCCATAGAGCAGTGTTCAAGACATACATCTCCTTGGTCATCGACAGGGAACTGTGATAAAGTCATTGTGTATATTATACCCAGTGTTGCCTGCATTTGATGTGGAAAAAAAAACAAACTTGTGCTGGCTATTTTTATGTCAACTTGACACAGGCAATTAGAGTCATCTGAAAAGAGAGAACTCCAATTGAAAACATACCTCCATAAGCCTGGGCTGTAAGCAAGCCTGTAGAGTATTTTCTTAACTAATGATTGATGTGGGAGGGTCCAGCCCATTGTGGGTGGTGCCTTCCCTGGGATGGTGGTCCTGGGTTCTATAAAAAGAAGGCAGAGAAAGCCAGTAAGCAGCACTTCCTCCCCCACGGCCTCTGTTCCATCTCCTGCCTCCAGGTCCTGCCCTACTTGAGATCCTGTCCTGACTTCCTTTGATGATGAACTGTGATGTGGAAGTGTAAGCTGAGTAAACCCTTTCCTCCCCAAGTTGCTTTGGCCATGGTGTTCATCCCACAACAGCAACCCTGACTAAGACAGAACTGAAGGCATAAGTCTCACTGTTTTGAGTTACGAATGAATCTATAGCACATCCATGACATGCTCTGCTAAGTGCTATAAGTAGGAACACCAATGGGTTCTTAGATTTAGAGAGATGAGACAGGTTATTCCAAATTTTCTGGGCAGAAGCTGCAGGTCAGACGCAGTGAAGAAAATGGGTTGGAGAGTTGGGTGGTGGTGGTGCATGCCTTTAATTCCAGCACCCGGGAGGCAGAGCCAGGCTGATCTCTGTGAGTTCGAGGCCAGCCTAGTCTACAGAGCGAGATCCAGGACAGGCACCAAAGCTATACAGAGAAACCCTGTCTCAACCGCCCCCCTCCCCCCCAAAAAAAGAAAATGGGTTTGGAGGCCTTAGACAAAAGAAAGCATGGGGGGGCATTTATAATTCTGCATATATGAATGGGAATAAAATTGACCAGTGTGAATATTTTCCTTTCTGTTGTTCTGTTATGGAGAGTATCACAGAGCCAGGTAAGATACATAAAGCCTGAGGGCTCTGGGTTTATTGTTAGTGTGTTAGATCTTAGCTAGTGAGCATTCGGGAAGGAAAGACACTCGGGAAATAAACCAGTGAGGGTAATTTGTGTTAGTCATCTGAAATCCAAGTGAGGAAAGAAGGGACCCATGGTAATATTAACTGTATGTGAGGGGGAAGTGCTCAAGCTAGAAGCATATAGGTTATGCCAAACAGCATGTGCAGAGGCTTGAGTACTCTGTGTATAGTGCTATACAGTTTGACTAGAAGATGCTCGGCTGTGTTTAGTTGAAAACATTAGATCAACCTACTGCACCCGAATGCTTCAGTCTTGACTGCTCTGCAGGGCACATCATGAGTACCCCATAACGACTTGCTGGCATATCATTGCATCAGTGTCAAGGGCAATATGATAGATTCAAGGTGGTTGAACAACGAAGCCAAGCAGAAGGGTACAGCTGGAAACCAACACCCTCACAGTCAGCTCTTGACACTTCCTCCCGCCCACAGCCATTGTATTATTCATGGCCGATTCTACTCCAGGGGGTAGAGAAAGGTGGGACTCAGCCTTGGAGGGAGATTGGTGCTGGCAATTGTGCAGTTATGAGTCCCTAAATAGGCTGTTTCCACCTCGCTCCTAAGCAGCCTGGGCTGGTGAACAGCACCCCGGGGGATCGTTCAGTAAAGCTTCACAAAGACTATTCAAGTTAAGGGACAGAAATTGTTCGCATTGCTGGAATTAGATCAGACTGGCTTGAAATATTTAAGCAAAGCTGCTACTCTGACTCCAGCACGTCTAAGAAACGTATTCCAGGGTGAGTTGGTGAAAGAATTAGAAGGCAGTGACAAGCGACTGCACACAGTGATGAAATTCCAGGGCCTGAAGCTATTGTGAAGAGTTCAACTGTAAGAAAAGTGCCTCTTATTGCCCCCGCTCCAAGTTCACCAACACTAGCATCTTCCTCCCTCCTGAACCTTCTCCCCAATATCCATATTACATAGAGGAAACATTTTAATTTTGGGAAAAATCATAGTTTATGCAGATATAAAGGAAGAAAGGGTTTCTAATTTTTCATATGTGTTTGCCACAAATAGACCCTTAAGAAGGGGCTTTTGCAACATGTTTGTGAGGCAGAAGTTTAAGCAGTGTTATCTTGTTTAATTCACATTTACTGGGCATTTCCTAAGCATCGAATACAGCTGTGAATAACAGACAAACACAAAGGAAAGGAGATAGCCATTAATCAAGCAACCAGACTAATCACTGTTAAGACATGCTGGGCCTGGTGTCGTAGACATGTGATCCTATCTGTTGCCTAAGGCAGGAAGGCCACAAGTTCAAGGTCAGCCTGGGCTATAGAGTGAGAGTAAGTTCAGCTGGGGGCAGCTTACCAAGACCCTGTATAATCAAAAAGTGAAAAAGAGTGCTGCAAACACAGCCCAGGGACAGAGTGCTGGACCAGCACATACAAGGTCCCAGGTTCAATCCCTAGTACCACAAAAGAAACCATGGAAAACCATCGTTGACAGTGCCAAGGACTGAAGATGGGCTTTGTTTTGATTGGGCAGCATTTGATTGGGCAGTGTGGTGCTTGATGTGGTTGGGTAAAGGAAGGTCTTGGTTGGCAACTGTTGGGTTGATTCAGATCTGAAGGGTAAATAGGAGTTGGTAGAGAAGGAGCATGGACTGTTGGTGTGGACGAGGATAAGCCGGGCACAAACATGTTCTGTTGGAAGGGAACCTGGTACAGCTGAGGTGATGTGGCAAGCTGGGTGTGGAGTGCATACTCAGCCAGATCAGGCTGCTGGGGCAGCTGGGATCAGTAATAAAACCCCTAATTTTTGCTTGGGCTATATGGTGGTATTTTATTTGTACTGAAATGTGATTTTAATTGTATGTTAATAAATAAAGTTGCCCAGGGGTCAGAGCTATTAGAGCCATGGTAAGAGCGTGGCGGTGGTGGCGCACGCCTTTAATCCCAGCACTTGGTAGACAGAGCTAGGTAGATCTCTGTGTGTTCAAGGATACAGCCAGCATTGGAGACACACGCCTTTAATCTCAATCCCAACCATAGAAGACCTGGAAGTCTCTACAGACAGGCAGTGACGAGGCAGTCATGTGTTTGGGTTTACAACCAATGAGAAGGCAGAACAGAAAGACTATATAAAGACAAACACACAGGAAGTAGGCTCTCTTTCGGAGAGCTCTCTTGGCTGAAGAGGATTGCTGAAGTAGGAAGAGTAAGGCTTTTAGCTCTGACCTCTTGGCTTTCTTCTCTGAATCGGCTCTTTGTTTCTTATTTAATAAGATGGTTGGTTACATCTACAGGGCTACTTGGAAAAAAGACCACATTTTTCAGTTCTAGTGTGTCTGCATTTGATCCCTTGACTAAGCTTTGGCTAACAAGGCACAGGTGGCAGCATGGACTGAAGCTTTCAGGAAGTGTCTGTAAGAGGAGATGTACTTATCTCCTACTGCCTTCCTCCTGTTGGTGGAAACCTGGGTAGAGCAGTTGGGTTTAAACAGATGTTTTCAACTTCAGGTTGACCCTGGGAAAGAAATTCTGAGTATGAAAGAGCAACAATATGGAAATAACCTGGGTCTGTGGCACTGGGCAGTATGACAGTGGACATGGCTTTGATACTTTGACTCCTTAAGGAGATAGATGTCTTTGCTTGTTAAGCTACTGGTTTGCAGTTTTTGTCCTCCCCCGCCCCCCAATGGCTTGTGGAGAATCTAATATAGTTGGGTTCTCAGGAGTTTAGCACCATCCTGGCTAAACCCACAGAGCTTTTCAATTGAACTTACTCTTTGTGAATGGGTGCATTGGGAAGAGAAGGCCGGTTGTCACTTGTTAGTTGCCTGAGCTCTGGGCGATGGCTTTCACGTTTGCTCTCAGCTGTGGAACTTCCTCGTGCCAGTGCTACTGGGGAGCCATCGTGTGGAAAGCCGAAAACCAGACCCTGCTCTGGTTTGCAGAGGTGTCAGGGACCAAGTGTTCCCTCGGGCCCTTCTTCTGTAGTCATGGCTGCTGTGTGGATTTGTGTGGACCACCTGAAGGCTCCAAGGAACACAGTTTGAGATAATTTTAAGGATCTTAAAGTATGGAGAGCCATAATACGAAATAGTGCTTCTCTGGCTATGACTTCTGGAAAAAGTCTGCTTCTGCTGGTCCACCCCCTGCTTCCCATCCCTGCATGCTTGGTGTTTCTAGATTGCATAAGCTATTTTACATCTTCAGAGACATCTTTCCTCTTCATGGGGTCAAACATTATCACCGTCTACCGTGTTTCATCACATGGCTGTGTGTGACATATTTAGATTTGTACATCCTTAGATGAGTTTCCTAGAGTTGCCTTTAAAGACAGCCACAGAGTGGGAGTCTTAAAAGCAACAGGAATATTCCACACCTTCAATCCCCACACTCAGGAGGCAGAGGCAGGCAGATCTTCAACATTCAAGGCCAGCCTGGACTACAGCAAGTTTCAGGTCAGCTAGGGCTACATAGTGAGACTGTCTCAAAGAAAGCAAATAACCTTCTCTTTCTCTCTCCTACTAGTAACATTCTCCTTTAGTCCTGGAGGTCAGAAACACAAAATTGAAGTGTTGTACTATCTTCCCTTTCAAGGCGTTAGGAGAAGAAAATTATGTCTTGCCACTTCCAACTTTTGGTGGCTGCAGGTATTCCATGGTCTATGGCTACATAATTTCTTTATATCTCATCTTTGTGTGACCTTTTAACCTCTTCACCATCAGGAGATTTGTTCTTGGATGTAGGGTTTATATGGATAATCTAGAATAACTGAATATACAGATATTTAATTCAGTTATATACACAAAGAGCTCCCCTCTCCACAAACACGTTTACATTCACAAGTTCCAGGGGCTGCGGATGGACCTGTCTCTTGAGGCATTTATTGAACCCACCTCACCTACAGCAGGCAGGCCTGAGGGGTGCTCCATTGAGAAGCTAATGAGCCCTTGGGTACCTGTGCTGTCTGTTACCTTTTCTGTTTCGGCCATCTGGGTCCATGTTTATGGTCACTGCTGACATCAAAAGTGATAGCTGTATTGACCTTCAAGCCTGGGAACACAGTCATCAAGGGCAGCGAGAGACACTTCAGGCAAATTAAAGTTACAGAGTACATTTGAACAAGAAACAATTCACAGATTAGATAACACTCAGAACCAGTAAATAACTAGAGAGCATCACTCATCAGTGCCAGCAGCAAGTCAAGAGGGTTGGAGAGATGGCCCGGTGGTTAAGGGAGCCTGTGCTCTTCCAGGGGACTCAGGTTTGCTTCCCAGAACCCACAGGGCAGCTCATAAGCTTCTGTAACTCAGTTCTAGTTTCAGGGGATCTGGTGCCCTCTTTTGGCCTCTGTAGGCACTGCACACATGTGGTGCACTAAGTACAATCAGGCAAAATGCTCATACACATAAATAAATAAAATATTTTAAAAATTAAAATAAAAAGATGTCTAGAGAAATATGATTGTTTTTAATGAAGCCTCTTCTTCATGGAGGTCTGGTCTGATTGGGTGGTGTGCTGGCTGGTTTTGTGTCCTTGACACAAACCCAGATGTATTTAGGTAGAGGAAATCTCAATTAAGGAATTGTCTCCATCAGATTGGCCTGTGGGCATTTTCTGTATTAAGGGTTGGTGTGGGAGGACCTACCTTGCTGTGGTCCATTCCATCCCTGAGCAGATAGTCCTGGATTTTATAAGAAACCAGCCATGGAGAGCAGGCCAGTAAACAGTGTTTCCTCATTGTCTCTGCATCAGTTCCTGCCTCGAGGTTCCTGTCTTGAGTTCCTGCCCTGACTTCCCTCCATGATGAGCTGTAGGTGGTAAGGTGAAACCTTTCTTTCCCAAGTTGGTTTTGGTCAGTGTTTTACCACAGCAACAGACAATTGCCTCCAACTGGTGAAGGGGTGGGGCTGTTTATGATTGGCTGAATCCCCACCTTCTGTAACAAAACATATACTCCCGGTGGATATGGTGGCTTATATATGAAATCCCAGTTCTCAGGAAGCAGACGCAGGCAAACCAGGAGTTCAAGACCAGACTGGGCCACAGGGGACTGGCTTGTTTGAAAATAAACTAACAAGTTAATACTTGTAAGTTAGATTTTAGTTCATTGACGTTTAAGTGGTAGTTTGTAACAGGAGCTCAACGTTCAGAGATAGGCTAATGGCTTCCTGTTTTCTTAATCTAACCTTGCCAGGTTACATTTCTGGTGTGTGTATGTGTGTGTGGGTTCTGGTGTGTGTGTTGGGGTGAGGAGTGAATGTGGTCTCTCCTGAAACCACCATGCCTCACCTGCAGGTGTTTCTTCTCTAGACGACTGAAGTAAGCTAGCACCAACAAAACATTTGGCTTCTCCAGACCTGCCTGCTGTCAAGTCCGAATCATTTATTATTTATTCCTCATCACGATAGAGCTTTTCTGTGTGTTTCCGGCACAGCTTGGTGAAACGGGCATGGGAAGCAGAACCGCAGGAGTTATAACCGCCTGCCACTTGGTGAGCAAGACTATCCTAGACTCCTTGGTCCATCTGTTGTCTGGAGTCTATGGAATGGATCAAAGACACAGCTCTCACCTGCAGTAGTAGCCAGGCTGTCTCCACGAGAGGCTGGCACACGGAGGACAGTCTAGTGCTCCTTCCTCAGCTGCCCTCTGCTTTCTCTGTGAAGATTGCTAGGACTATTTCAGAACCCTCTCCAAATATTGACGTCCTTACCACTTCCTAAACTGGAAATTTGTTCAGGGCGTGCCACAAAGCAGGGCAACACTCTCCCCTTCATTGCCAGCTTCCTGTGATGGTGCTGGTGGGACCCCTCTGAACACTGGGAAGAGAGGAGTACAAATTTCATCAAAACCCAGTATTTATGCTGGGGCTCCGGCTTTGTTTTCTTAGAGAAACCCATGTTGGCCGAGGAAGAGCACTAGGGGGAGCCAGCGGGCTACATTGGCGCTGGAGAGGCGCTGCACTCCCGCATCCACTCCCACCCCCGGCCCTTCCCACACACATGGGGGCAAAAACAACCCGGGGCGCTGACGTCAGCCAGCCGGAGGCGCCTGCCGCTGTACCCGTAGGTATAGTTAATCCCCCAGGAGTGGGGCCTGTGCTTTCCCTGGCAGCCCAATTTTCAGCTTAAATCATTGCCCTAATGTTATTTTAATGCGCTTTGGGGCCCTGGTGGCTAGAGTGGGTGGCAGGGGAGCCGCGTTTAATTTCCTTTGGAGTTTGGAGTGTGCCTGACACTTCTCAAGCACTTGGGTGGGATAGACTCAGTCATCTTGCAGCTGCAATCAACCTCGGTAGCCTTTTCCTTATTTGGCAAACAATGGCAACGTTAATTTGGGTAGGGGGAATGGGGGTGAGGCTGGGGTGGAAGAGAAAGAAACGAACACGTGTAAAACAGCGAATATGTGCTGTCCACTTTGTTAGGTCATTTAATTTTCAACAGTAACTATATGAAGTTGTTCGAAATGCTCAGTTTAGCAGAGACATGGAGAGAGATGGAGCAGTTGGCCTTCAGTCACAAGGGCTGGCTAATGGCCTGTGGAGCCCTCCACCGGCCAGTCCCAGAGCCACAAATCTGAGATCTGCAAGCTGTGCCTATCTGCATCACTTTCCAGTTTTACTTAGAGAACTCTCGCCGAGGAGGTCTGTTCATAGTTTTACACGAGACTTGGCAAGACTGGAACACACCTCACATCTCTAAAGATGAAACAGCCCTTTGCAGGCTGGCACAGCAAAGCTTACATGTAACCGTAAAGATGCTTATCCGTCACCTTACGTCCGACGTGTGTCTTGCCTGACTGGGACTGAGTTGTGAGCCTTATGTGCTTGCGACACAGATAACAGAAAAGCACTAGTTAGAGAAAGGGTGTTGTTTGACTGGCGCGACGTCCACGGGCTGTATTTACATCAAGCAAATCAAGAGAAAAGAGCAGTTTGTCTGATGACACCCATGTCCCGAAAAGGGACAGACTGATCCGGGACATGGTGTGCGTGTGTGCGTGCGTGCGTGCGTGTGTGCGTGTGTGTGTGTGTGTGTGTGTGTGTGTGTGTGTGCTCGCGCATGCGCGTGCGTGGGAGTGCACGCATGCATCTGATGGCACACCAGTGCCCAGGGCAGAGCAGGCTGTCCATAAATGGTGAGTCCAAGTTAAATGATGCTTTCAGATGGTGACAGGCCCACAGCCTGGTCCTAGACTTCTTCAGCTGAAGCCCACATCCTGGTTGAGTGAATAAAGTCTGTTCTCCAAATTTAAGTATGAAACAAGAAACCAAACTGTAGACACTTCACAGACCAAAGTACCTTGTGAAGGTGGGGTGACTTCCAAGGTCGATCAGAGAGTTATCAATGTCCCACAAGGCATCAATCACCAGTTTTTGCAGGCTTTATTTTGCTGTTCTGAAAAGGGCTATTTCACCTTAGAGATGCGGATTTTGTTCCATTCTTGAAAAAGGTTCATGTGAAACAATAAATAGACCACTTGGTGAGAGCCCTCAAAGTGGAACTGGCAGAGCCCAGTGGGAATGGAATTAGAGTGAGAAGGACCAATGGCCAAAATATGTACTCTGTAGTGTTTAGTCACTTGCCTATGAGTAAAATCTTAACTGTGTGATGTTCATCTTCATGGTCAACTCAACTGGCTTTAGAGTCACCATGGAAACACACCTCTGGATACATCTGTGAGGGTGTTTTCAGAAAGGCTTAATAGAGGAGGGATGACCTACCCTGAGTGTGGGTTGATCTCTGTCCTGGGCTGGGATCTGATTGAATAAAAAGGAGAAAGCTGGGCATGGAGAGAAGGCTCAGCAGTCACGAGCACTTACTGTTCTTGCAAAGGACCAGAGTTGGTCCCAACATCCACATGGCAGCTCATAATTGCTAGTAACTCCAGTTTCAGATGATTTGGTGCCTTCTACTAGCTTCCTAAGGCACTGGGCATATGAGTGGTATACATATCTACATTCAGGCAAAACACTCATACATGTAAAATAACAACAAATAAAACTTCAAAAAAGGAGAAAGCTAACTGAGAGGATTTTCCATCTCTCTCAGCTTCCTTCACACAGGCACAGTGTGAGCAGCTACCTCACACCCTCCCCGACATGACACTTGCCTGCCGTGATGGACTGTCCTTCAAACTGCGAGCCAAAACAAGCTCTTCTTTCTATAAGTTGTTTTTGTCACAATGATAAGAAAAAGTAAGGACCACAGTGGTTGTCATAAGAAGAAATGGTGGGGATGCAGTGGGCATACTTAGGTACCACTCCTAAAGTAAGTAACGTGAAGTAATGAGCTCTTAACAGTGCCTTGGGAGACAGGTCAGACAGCAGGACTTCTGTAAAAGCAGCATGTCCCTTTGGCTGGGGGTAAACAAAGCACAAGAAGGGAAATGAAGGTCTGGAAAGGAACATTTAAAGGCAAGGTTTTCACTTCTGCGCTATGGGCTGACAGGAGTGACTGTGTTCGGTGGCCAGATGTTTGCAAATTCAGAATCTTGATGAGAACAATGCCCCTCAACTCTCATTTTAAATTCACGCAAAAGGAATGCCAATGACAACATTTGAAATGTGTTGGGTGGTTCTTATTTGCGGTTACACACCTCATCTAATCTCTAATTTCTACTAATGCTTGCCAGTTTGGTGTTATCCTCATGTGTTTGAGGGACACACTCAGGGATTCCGATGCCTTTGCCTCTGGATCTGGAGCTGGTGGGCTGGTGGGAAGATGGGCTCATGGTGGTAGACGCATCGTGTTCTCCCTTTGGGGTATGTGGCCGTGTGTTACACAGTAGTGACATTGGCTTATTGTTGAAAAATGCAATAATATGAGGCAGTTTCTTCAGATGCCTCCCTCCTCTGACTTCACACTGGCATTCAGGTGCTCTGGCTGTTGCACATGCTCTCTGATAAGAGGCTGGCTGTGTATATTAGGCTGTCCTTGAACTTACACTGCTGTCTCCAACCCCCTGAGTGCTGAGGCTGCAGTACTAGGTCTCCATGCCTTCCTGTGTCATTACTGAATTTCCATCATGCTTTCTGCAAGAAAGGTCTCATTTTCTCCTCCCCACAGAGGGGGAAGCTCTCACAATCTTGCCAGGAAGTGACACAGCCAGGTGTCAAACCTGATTTTGTCTAGACGGCAAGCCCATGCCATCTTCATCTTCTAGACCAGGTGCTGGGGGAGGACCTCATAGAGGGAGGACCTCGTAGAGAGACGTATGTTTGTACAAGACCGACCATGCTTTGTGGGAGTGGGAATCACCACCAGTGCCCTTGCATGAGCCATTCTGTCTGGGTTTGAAGAAAGTCAGTCAGTTCTTGCTTTATACTTTCTCTGGCTTCTTCCATTCCTGTGCCAGAGACCCTAAATATGCATCTTCTGTTGGTGACTCACCCTGTTTTTCTGTTTTGCTCATTATTAATAAAAATAGCTAACAAAACAAACAGTAAGACAACCCACAAAGTATGAATGAAGAGCACATACCCACAGCTTCTCCTGGTTTTGTTTTCTTTCCCATTTTAGACACTTTGGGTGGTTAGTAAAATCTAGCAGGATACATCTTGTTTTTAGGCTGGCAGAAAATTGTCATATTGTCCTAGGTCTTGAACTGTTGCCTAGCCCATGCCCGTGTTTGGAAGGAGGTGAGCTTGCACTAAGGGAAGGACTAGGTGCCTGTGTAACAAGGCCATGGGGAGGATACTCCAGGATGAGGGACGATGCCAACCTGTCTTGTCAGGCCTGGAACCTCCAGTCTGCGTTTCTCACTGACTTAGTGTCATGCTTCCCCACACCCCCGCTGTTCTGAGTTTCTTTGCCTTCTTCTCTCTCATTATGCTGTACCTTCTCTGCTGGTGACTTTCTTAGCTGTTTCTGTTTCTTGTAACACTTGCTTTTTAACCCAAGATTGTGCAAAATATTATGACAAATATTATTTGTTCATAGGGCACAGGGAAGGACATTAGGAGGAGGGAGAGAATGAATTAGAGGGCAGTACAATGACCCTACATGTGTGAAAATACCACAGTGATACCCATTACTTTGTATGCTAAGGAAATTCATTAAAAATAGAAATAAGGCGAGATTGTTATTAATTCGAGTTCTTGGCAAGGAATTTGAATTTTATCTTACGGCCTGGTTTCTTCTATCCCAGCTCACAGTGGGCCAGGAATATTCTTAGCTAGATTTAGCCTGATCTTGAGTGTGTGCGATGTTTGTGTTGGAGGTAGGTAGGAGGTTGGGCATGAGCCAATTACATGGTTAGAATCTCCAACAAGAGGTGCCCAATGTGAAAACCCACAGGGACACTGGAGATACTGAAGAGTCGTGGCCGTCGAGTGGGAACACAGAGAAAGGAAGAAATGGTTTAGGAACGGCTTTGTTCAGGAGTAATGAGACATGAGAGAATTCTCATCACCTTAGGTCACTGTGGCTTTCAAGGCTGTGCGGTGGACACATGCAGAACATCTGCTACTCCTTGCTCCTCTTGTCTTTCATTGTCATTCTGCTGACCCAAGTCACATCAGAAGCTGGGAGAGAGGGCAGGATCCCCTCCTGGAGCAGAGGAGAGTAAATACCCCTACTGCTGCCCCAAAGAGATGGTTGACCTCACTTGCCACCCTGTTCTTTTTTGAGACAGGATCTCAGGTAGCCCAGGTTGACCTGGGATTTACTCTATAGCCCTTGTACACCTGACCCTTCTGCCTCCATCTCCTTAGTGCAGGGATCACAGGTGTCTGCCTCCATCCCTGTTTTTGTGCTGCTGGAGATCGAACCCTGGGCTGTAGTTTACTAGGCAAGCACTCTACCAACAGGTTGACATCTTCAGCTCAAGCTCTTTTTTGCACACATAATCTCTTCTTTGCACCAAGTCCATCAGAGTCTCTGATATCAACAGAGACTGCAGTGGCACTCTGGGTCATGGAGGAAACCCGGTCTCCCTGAGGTGGGATCAGAGGGTTGGCTGTCTGCAAAACCTTGCCTACGCAAACAGAGGTGATTTGGCACTCTGAGTGAATGTTTACAGAAACCAATGGGCTATTCTTAATTATAATTTAGATTAAGTCTCCAAAGTGGTCTGAGGAAAAACAGTAACAAAAACAACAGACAAAACATAATTAATAATAATAATAATAATAATAATAATAATAACCCAACATGGATAATAGTTTTCCATGGAAAATCTGTCAGTTTTACTCTTTAATTTGAAATACTTTATCTAATTTTAACTCAAGAACTGGTTATGTCATTGTATGTCAAAGCTTACTGGAGATAAGGTGACTCCCTTCACTCAAGGCTCTTTGTGATCTGACAACTTTCTTTGGGAACAAAAGAAGCTGACAGGCATCTTAATGACTTCTCACAGATGCCTTAGTCACTGGCATGCTCGCTGCAGTTAAAGACCAGCTGGTGAGAAGTACCTCTCAGTGGTAAGTACACTTCCCCATTGTGGAGAAGACCTCAAAATCAGTGCCATATGTCTGTCTGTCTCTGTCTGTTTCTCTCTCTCTCTCTCTCTCTCTCTCTCTCTCTCTCTCTCTCTCTCTCTTTCTTCCATTTTTATATCTGGATCTACCTATCAATCTGTCTACATATCTAGGTATCTCTATCTATCTATCATCCATCTGTCATCTGTCTATATATCATTTATCTCTTTATCTATAGATAATAATCCATCTTATTAATAACATGAGGCCCAGGCTGGCCTCAAACTTGTTATGTAGCTGAGGCTGGTCTTGAACTCCTGATACTCCTGCCTCTACCTCCCAAGTGCTGAGATTATTAGCATGTGCCACCATACTTGACCTCTAGTGCCTTATATTTCACCTGGTGTGTTGAAGATGGGAACTGAGATGTCACTTGGGTTCTAGTGGTAGAAGCTGGTGGTGAACATGTGGAATACTGGTTGGATCTGTGCCTATGTGCCCTCTTGGGAACAACTTTACTGGAAAGGAAGGTCCCACAGCCTACATGCTACTTTGGGACTGTTATGACCCTGACTGCTGCCATGGGCAGAGCAGAATACAGAGTGCTCACCAAGCCCTGCTGCCTGGGATGTACAGCTGCTGACACAGCATGGAACACGTGAGGGAGGAAGAAACGTTATGAGCTGTTTTGAGCCATGACAAAATACAGCAGGTAGTAATTGATAGTTCAGATGTCAACCCACTAGATAAATAATTTTCTGATGGAGAAACCCTGTCAGGCAAGGCTTATGGACCACCGACTCTGAAAAACTGTTGCTCCTGTCTGTGATGTCACATGTGCAGAAACAGCTGTGGAATCCCCCCATTACCGTGCATTTTCATGTGATATATACATGTAATCTCATGATTGCATCTCAGTCTTATGGGCACATTTATCTGTAGATGGTCAAGAAGATGACTTCTCCTTAAGCTGCATGATTTGGATGAATAGAAATATACTAGAAAATGCTTCATAACTAGATCTATTATTCCACGAGGACTGTAAGACACCTAGAAACCTGTTTTGTTTCTTTATTCAGACTAACATAAGAAAACAACAATTTGTCCTCAGTCTAAGACTAGCTACAGACAATTAGGTAATTCATAATCTTAGAGCAAATTCATATTCAACGAAACGCCTCTACAAATGCCTCATAAGATTAACCTCCACAAAAACCACACAAGGACATATTCTCAAATGTTTAATTTTAGAACCAAGGCTAGACACAAAGCAACCTTGGTGCCAATTCTTTGCTTGCCAAAAGTCTGATTGATAACATAGACCAACGGCCACTGCCTGGGAAAGTGCTGGGCACCATGTCCCTGGCTATGTGTTGCCATGGTAAATAGCTCTGCTCCTTATCATTTGCTCAAAAAATAGCTTTGTAACCTTTCTTATTATTGAAACACACCTCCTGTAAAATATGTACATGACTGTGTAGAACAGCAGAGAGCAAGAAAGAATGAGAATGCAGAAGGAATTAGAACTTAGGTAGAGTTAGAGCTGTAGAGTGAACAGAGCTGTAACAGAAGAATAAAAGACCGTGACCCAAACAGTTTGTGTGTGAATTTATTCTGTCCCTGGAAATAGCTCTCAGATTAAAACAAAGGCATCAGTTTTCCTACACTGTGGACCTTTTCTTTGAACCTTGCTGTAGCCTTTGGAGCTGGTCTCTAACAGGTTATAGTAAGGAAAATGTCAATTCCACACACTTACTCCAGGCTTGTGTCTTTATCTTCTCTACAAGTAGCCCCCATCCACTGGAGGAGAATCAGCTTTCTGTATAATTTTTTTTTTGTGTGTGAATAATCTCATACATGAGTCTGATGGAATCTGGGAGAAAGCAATTCAGAAATCTTGGCTTTGAAAACTGAAAGTCTAGCCAGGCAGTGGTGGCACACGCCTTTAATCCCAGCACCTGGGAGGCAAAGGCAGACAGATCTCTGAGTTCAAAGCCAGCCTGGCCTACAAAGCGAGTTCCAGGACAACCAGAACTGTTACACAGAGAAATCCTGTCTCGAAACAACAACAAAACAAACAAACAAACAAACAAACAAACATACCTGAGAGTCCTAGCTACAATAGAATATCACAAACACTCCATATTTTCTTTTTTCTTTTTTTTTTTTTTGCTGCATGTGTATGTGTATTTGCATTCATCTGTATATGTGTGTGGAGGCCAGAGGTTCACAGGGAGTGTCTTCCTCCATTGCTTTCCATCTTATGTCTTGAGCAAAGACCTCTTGTTGGTTCTGGGACTCACCAGTTCAGTTAACAGTTACCCAGCTTGTTCCAGAGATGCTGTTTCCACCTCCTGTATGCTGGGACTGCAGGCAGGCTCTAACACCTGCCTACTTTTTATGTGGGCTCCAGGGATCTGAACTCCGGTTCTTGTGCTTGCCTTGCAAGCAATTTTCCCTCTGAGCCGTCGCCCAGCCCAGACACTGCATCTTCATAAAATATCACGTTGTGTGAAGAAATGTAAGGCAGTGTGCCTGAATATAAAATATTTTTTTAATAAAGCTGTATTGTTCAGTGAAAGAAACATACATGTTAGAATCAGGGTTGGGAAAAGGTTCATATATGCCCTCTTGAAGTAGCTGTGGGCAAGTTGTTGGCAACATACCAGAGCTTTTGACCTGCGGAATAGATACATTAAGAGCGATCTGATGAGGTATGGTGGGTGTAGAATAGTGTCTAGCACATACATGCACAGGACAAAAGCCCAGGGTGGTTTGCTTAGTTTTCTAGACAATAAATTAAACACATCTTATTTTAAAACTAAAAATCAGCTAGTTGTGGTCAGTATATCAGTAATGTTTAAAGAAAGCACAGAATGTTATTTTTGATGGTGGCTTATTTCTGTGGGCTAGTGAAATAGACTTACATTTTTTGTTAAACTAATTACACTGCTTTCCTTTCTTCATTCATTTCTTCATTCTTTACTTATTTGAGACAAGATGTCCTCTGTAGCCCATTGTGGCCTGAATCCCACTGTACAGCTCTGGTGGCCTCAAACTCTATGTATTTCCTGCCTCAGTGTCCTGAGTACTGAGATTATAAGTGTGGGCCACCATGTCCCCTAATAGCATTTCTTCCTGATGAGATGAAAGTCATGTCAAGACATAAAGGACAAAGGAACTTTCCAAAGATTTATATGTACACCTCAAATATACAAGGTAGCCAAGGATGGCAACATAGGCTTGTAATCCCAGTATTTGAGAAGTGGAGGCAAGAGTGTCAGGAGTTCAAGGCCAGCCTCAACCATATACCAAGTTCGAAGCCTGTTTAGGCTACATGAGAACCTGTCTCAACAACATTAACAATGTATGAAACAATAGGAGGAGATGCTAGGTTGAATAAAAAGAGGATTGATTGTTCTCAAGTCTTCTATCCTTCCTACCCCTCAAAGGTGAACTACAGGCTGAGCCTGGTGTGCACATTTGTAACCTCAGCAGCTCTGGTTGCCGAACCAGGAGATCACAAGTGTGAGACCTGCTTAGGCTACAGAGTGAATTCAAGGCTAACATGAGCCATGTTGTGAGACTGTCTCTCAAAAGAGTGAAAAAGAGCTGGGGATGCAGCTCAGAATCAGAGTACTTCTTCAGCATGTGAGAGGATTGGAAGACAAACAAGAAAAGCTAACCAGCTTCATTTTCATTTTGAGAGCATCACTGCCAATCACAGGAAAATGGGTGAACTATTAACAGCAGGTAAAGGACAGTGCCCAGTGTGGGGAAGGACAGAGAGCCCTATGTCACAGCTTGCCACACTGTGGGTTGTGACCCTGTGAATGTAGAGTGGAGTTTCTCACCACCTCCCGCCAAACCCCACAGTTCCACAGCCCACTTATAAAATAAACACACAGACACTTATATTATTTAAACTGTTTGGCCTAATGGCTCAGGCTTCTAGCTAGCTGTTCTTATATTTTAAATTAACCAATTTCTATAAATCTATACCTTGCCACATGGCTTGTGGCTTACCGGTACTTTACATCTGCTTCTCATTGTGGCGGCTGGCAGCGTCTCTCTGCCTCAGCCTTCCACTTCCCAGAATTCTCCTTTTTCTTTGTCCCACATATACTTCCTGCCTGGCTACTGGCCAATCAGCACTTTGTTTATTAACCAATCAGAGTAACACATTCACAGCATAGAGAACATCCCACAGCACTTCCCCTTTTCTTTTTTTTCAAAAAGGAGGGTTTTAACTTTCACATAGTAAAATTACATATAACAAAACAATTATCAAGCAAGGAATTATAGTTATAATATCTAGTCTATTTGTATTTGGCAAAATTAAAGAAGATATCCTATCTATCCTATATTTGTGAGTCTAAGGTTTCAGATCTGACTTATCTTTTATCATAACTAAGGAAATTATAACTATCTAGTCTTCAACTACATCAAAGATCTCAGAAGGATGTAATATTACCTGAGAAATGGGAGAAGGATGCAAGCAACTTTTGGGAGTCTTGCGAGAGTAGACAGAGACAGCTGGCAGCCTGGACAGTCATCCAAAGTTCCTCTGTAAAGCTGGGACATCTGTCTTCAGCCCAAAGGCTTAGAGTCTCTCAGTCACTTCTCTCTATGTCCTGTAGAATATCTGGCAGTTTCCTTTGCAAAGCAGGAACCTGAAGACCATTTTACCAAGCAAAGTTCAGTGGTCACCTTCGTATGGGTCCTGCATGTTCAGTCGATCAAACAGTCCAGGCAAGAACAGTTTCTTGCCCAAATGGCTATTTTTTTAAAGAAGAAGATAAACTCCATATAGAGAGTCTTCAATGCCCATCTTCCTCTTTGAAGTAAATCAGTGCTGCCAGGAGCAGACATGTCTCACTGTCCAGAAAGTCTAAATTTTTTAAAACATTTAAAATGCCATATTCTGTAGGTCTTTGAAGTGTTTGAAGATTACCTACCCAACTGAATTATATCTATGTATACCTAGAAAACTTAACTAACATGACTACAAGTGTGATTATCATAGATGGCTAATTATTAATCTATTTCTTAATTATCCATTACAATTTAAATGAGTTACATAAACATAATACCTCAAATGAGAGTAGAAATATATATACAGTATAACAAAATTAAGTTGAAACTTGTATCAATAAACTAAAATCTATAGCAATGTAAAACATTTCAAACAAATTGTTGCTCTTTAAAAGTAGGTTCAACAATCTACTCTTTTATCCTATCATATCTATATCCTATATATCTATATCATAATCAGAGTACTTCTTCAGCATGTGTGAGGATTGGAAAACAAGAAAAGCTAACCGGCTTCATTTTCATTTTGAGAGCATCACTGCCAATCACAGGAAAATGGGTGAACTATTAACAGCAGGTGAAGGACAGTGCCCAGTGTGGGGAAGGACAGAGAGCCCTATGTCACAGCTTGCCACACTGTGGGTCATGACCCTGTGAACACAGGGGGTGGTAAAAATTTGGCAATTGGAAAATGTGTCTTGTAGTTGAAGTTTTCTCCAGTACTGCCTGGCCCATGGTCAGGACAAATCTCTCTCACCTGCCAGTCCCGCTGCCGCTCAGACCCAAGTAAACACACAGAGACTTATATTATTTACAAACTGTATGGCTGTGGCAGTCTTCTTGTTATCTAGTTATTCTATCTTAAATTAACCCATTTCTATAAATGGGTTATACCTTGCCACATGGCTCATGGCTTACAACTGTCTTACATGTTGGTACTCATGGCAGTGGCTGGCAGCGTCTCTCTGCCTCAGCCTTCCACTTCCTAGAATTCTCTTCTCTGCTTGTCCTGCCTATACTTTCTACCTGGCTACTGGCCAATCGGCATTTTATTTATACAGAGCAATATCCACAGCAGGACCTGAATGTCCAGTGGTCTGCATGTCACTGTGGGAGGGTCCAAGAGCAACGTTGGTTCTTTATTTCTACCTTTACATGGGTTCTAGGCATCAAACTGTCATTTCAGCATCTTGCCAATGCCTTCTTGGTGGCTCCTTTCCAGTTCTTACATCTGAAGATGCCAAGAAGATCAAGCGAGTGGCTGGCTCCACATCTCGAACTTCTGGTTTGGGGAACAGCTAGCTATACATTGGGTGAAGCTTCTGCTCCTGATTTCCACAGGAATATCCACTTTTCATTTTAAAAGATTCTTGTGTGTTGACAGATAAGTGCTTAGAAGAATCGATTAAGCATCTATGGAGTAGCTTTATATCACATAAATGTCACTAAACTGAAGCTATATTGTCTAGAATTTATTGTCATGAGATTAACCTAGGGAACATGGAATTGTATAGTTTTGTATGCTCTTGGAATTTGGTGCAGGGCCACCGCTGTACGTCGATATTGACCTGCTCAGCTCACCTGGACCTGCATCGTCTTCAGGTTGTGCTGGATGGCCTGATTCATCCTTTCTGTTTCCTAGATGCACATCGGTTGGCATTAGCTGCTTTTCAAGGCCCTCTGAGTCACCGGGGTTGAGGGTGACAAGAGAGGTACCACTGACGGGGCATTTGCACTCACTACACTTTACCTGGCATTTGTCCGAGTACTTCTCCTGCTTTACAGTAAGGGTATCAAACAGAAGCAGCAGGATGTGTGTTTCAAGAGCAGCCCTCATCCACACTGTGCCTCCGCTCGTGTCAACACAGAGGAAGCAGCAGCTATCCCAGTTCATAGAACAGGATGCCTTTGCCTCTGTGGGTAGCCCTGGGGTCTGCTCCAGCCTTCAAGGGTCACCGTGCTGTACTTTGACTGCAAATGTGGAGAGCCAGGTAGGACTGCCCTCTCTCAGAGTGTTAAGTATAGTTTAAGGTTTTATTATTATGGTGCAAAAGACATAGCATCATGTTTTAAATTTTCAGCCAAGCTGAAGAGATTAATCATATTTTTATTTTTATAGCATTTTTTTTTCTTTTCAAAATCCATTCTTGTTATTCAATCACCAACACAGTGTCTTCGGGATAGCAAAGACTGCTAAGCTAGGGTTTAAGATTTTCCTAAAGGCTAAGCACGGATTTCAGAAGCACTTCCGTCCTCAGGCTGTGAGATTTGTGAGTGGCAAAAATGTAATCTTCTGGTTTGTATTCAAGAATTTCGTTTAAAAATGACTTTTAAGTGAGCATACAAAGTAGTGGGTTTCACTGTGGTATCTTCATACCCTATGCCCTTATCCTTTATTCTTATCCATCCCCATTCTCCTTTGTTTCCCCTACCCCATCTACCGAATCCCTTCTTATTGGCCTCCTTCCTCTCCCCATACAGTCCTCCTGTCTTCTCTTCTCTTCCCTCTCCTCCCCCCTGCCACCTCTCAGGGCCTCATGTAGCTCAGGTTGGCCTCAAACTCACTGTATAGAGCTTGGCCTCGAACTCCTGATCTTTGTGTCCCTACCTCTCAAGTGCTGAGATTACAAGTATGTGTACCACTGTGCCCAGCCACCCCTTTACTTCTAGTTGACAGGTGCTCCCATACTCCCTGTATTCTTGTTTTCCTCCCCCACCCTCCCCAAAGATCTCTTCCTCCCTGACACAGTCTCTTTTCTATTTTTAAGATTTCCCCACTTCTGGATGGTACAATAACCACTTTTTATTATTTTTATTTATAAATAAAAGTGTTTATTGTACCATAAAGGTACAAGAAGGTGAAAGAAGGAAAAAGAAGGCCCAGAGAGCTTTTTCTTATACCACAAATCCTGAAACATTTCCTGGGAGCTCAGTCACAATACAATGGCAGAGTTTTCACCTCTCGTGTTGCCTGGATACTGGATCTCCTGGGATGCTGGGCGTGGTAAACCTCCTGGCATCAGTGGACCAGCAGCTGATCCATAAGAGATTGGCTCTCTTGGTGTATGAAAATAGAGACCCTAAAGCACAACTGAACCAGCTCAGGCCCAGGAACCAGTTCAGGGAGCACCACCCATTAGATCGGTCAGAACCTGGGTTCATTTTGGTTCTGGTCAGCCTACCCCAGAGGGTAGAAGGGAAGACCATCACCTCCAGAGCCCCAGTGCTGCCCGAGTTGCATAAGAAGGAGGTGAAACAACCCGTTAGTGGCTGCAGAGCATTGGGTGCAGGTTAGAGACATTGAATGTGTACATAGTCATGTAGTGCTGTAGTCCTGAGGTGACATGTTAGTAGAGATGCTTTCTCTACCGTCACCTTTGCAAGGAAAGCATCTTTGAATCCACCAATCAGCTCCTGTTTCTACTTTCTTCCTCCCCTTATTGAGGAAGTGAGGCTTTTATGTTTATTCACTGAGGCTGGGGTTGTTGGTACATGTCTGTATTCCCAGCACTTGGGAGGGAGAAGCAGGCGGATGGCTGCAAACTCAAGGCCAGTTCTGTCTACACAGTGACTTCTAGGCCAGCCAGAGCTACCTAGTAGCTCTTGAGAGCAAAACCAAAGCCAATTAACTAACCCCGCCTCCACTCTATGGTGATATTTTATTTTGCTGAAATGTGATTTTATTTGTATGTTAATAATGTTGCCTGGGGATCAGAGCTAAGAGCAAGCCATTAAGCAGAAGTCTGGTAGTGGTAGCACGTGCCCTTAATCCGATCTCATGGCAGGCAAAGTCTCTGTGTGTTCAAGGACACAGCCAGCATGGTGACACATGCCTTTAATCCCAGTACCAACCATAGAGACCTGGAGGTCTGTGTAGACAGGCAGTGATGAGGAAGTCATGTGGTTGGGTTTAGAGCCAATGAGAAGGCAGAACAGAGAGGCACTAAAAAGACAGGACACAGGAAGAAGGTGTCTCTCTCAGGGGAAGGACAGCAGCGAGTGGTAAGATAAGGTGGTCTTAGCTCTTGGCTACTGCTCGATCCCTGGGCTTTTAACTCTTATTTGGCTCTGTGTTTCTTATTTAATAAGACTGTTTAGAGTTACATCTACACCACCCTGGAAGCCAACCAAGATCTTTGGACTAAATTTGTTGTAACTTTGTTGTTTGGCACAGGCTTTGAAGAATGGTTTTGCCCCCAGACTGTGGTGCATGTATGTGCTGTGTCCTGTACGTTCTTGGAAGTAATGTTTGACTCATATTGTCATTCAGTTCATGGAAACACTGATCGCCAAGCTCAGGAGAATCTGTGTTTTCTGAGGTCTTCTCACTGAAGGCTCACATCTTCAGTCTTATTATATCACCTCGTATATGCTAAAAAGGGGAAATTTTTAAAGCTATTTTTAATTTTTTTTAAGAGAAAATAGTTACCCATATAATGAAGTGATAGCATTAATGGCTATTATCTACTTTTTACATTTATTACTTTATTTACACACACAGAAAGTCACACTTTGTGTTTATTTCATGACAACACATGAGAGTTGGTTCATTCCTCCCACTACGTGGTTGTAGGATTAAACTCAGGTTGACAGGCTTGGGGGCAAGCGTCTTCCCCCACCCAGCCATCTCTTTGGCCCCAGTAGCTGTTGTTTCTTAAGTTCCTACTAGAATTTGAATGTACAATGCCCACCACAAGCTCATGTATTTGCAGATTTGGTCCCCACTTGAGGGCCTGTGCTAGGAGGTTGTAGACTGTTGAGAGGTCGCTGATGCAGTCTGTGAAGGTGGTATCTGCTACTTCTGACCTAAGCTTCCTGCTTCCCGGTCCACTGAGATGTGAGAAGCAGATGCCTCATGCTCCTCCTGCTATGACTCCAGTGCCATGATGGACTGAAACTGAGCCAAATTAAAGCCTCCTTCCCTTGAGCTGCATCTATCAAGTATTTTGCCACAGTAACAAGGCAACTTTTTTTTTTTTTTTTTTTTTTTTTTTGGAGACAGGGTTTCTCTGTGTAACAGCTCTAGCTGTCCTGAAGTTTGCTCTGTGGATCAGGCCAGCCTGGAATTCACAGAGATCCACCTGCCTCTACCTCCCAAGTACTGGGATTGAAGGTGTGTACCACCACCACCTGGCAATAAGGCACATCTTTAATCCAGCACCTATTTTATTTTTAACTCTTTTAACGATGTTGTATACGAAGCAAACCATTGTGTATGGTGAGCAGTTGACAAAGCTGAGGATCAGAAAAGTTATGTGAATTGTCTTGTCGCAGGAAGTTTATGACAGAGCTGCTGCTTGGTCAGCGCTGTGCCTGATTCCCAAGTCTGCTCTCTACACGTGCTGTTCTTCGGAACAGGAGAGCCACAGTGCACTGTGCCGTGCTATGAGAAGAGAGCATGAATTAGGAGGCGTGTCTCCGTGGCAGCAGTCCCCGCTTGGTTCTCGGCAGGGCAGCTCTGACTGGCCTTCTCAACTTGACCCTCTTTACACTGCTGAGTTCTGTTCTGCCCACACTGCCTTTCTTTGCCCCACCCTTCAGAACCTGTTTCCTTCCTTTTTAAAAAGTGCAATGTCAGGGATCAGTCCCAAAGCCTTGCTCACGATAGGCAAGCTCTTGACCACTGAGCTTCAGCCCCTGCCCCTCAGGAGTGATTTTGTCTTGGGCTGGAGACGGCTCATGGCTCTTTCGGAGGACTGGAGTTCTGTTCCCAACACCCATGCTGGGCAGCTCACAACAACTCATAACTCTAATTCCAGGGGATCCAATGCCCTTTTCTGGTTTCTGTGGGCAGGATCTCATGGGAACAAACACGCACACACGCACGCGTGTGCGCACACACAGAGGAACTGGAGAGATGATTGAGCAGTTAAAGAGTGAGCACGGCTCTTGCAGAGGACCTGAGTTTGGTCACCAGTACTCACACCAGGAGGCTCATAACCACCTGTAGCTCAGCTCTAGAGATGTGTCTGATGTCTCTGGGCCTTCTGTGGGCACCTGCACTCAT
Source organism: Peromyscus eremicus (assembly GCF_949786415.1). Taxonomy (NCBI): domain Eukaryota; kingdom Metazoa; phylum Chordata; class Mammalia; order Rodentia; family Cricetidae; genus Peromyscus; species Peromyscus eremicus. The sequence goes on along the minus strand of NC_081421.1, from coordinate 108,483,966 downwards.
GTGCACATGACCCCCATACAGACACAAATACATATAATTTAAAACAATAAAAATATAATGGAAGAGAAATAAAGATGGGCTTTCCTCTAAGTTTGGTGTATGGAGAGCCTATATGGATATTATGTAACACACTGGTTTAAACCATGCAGGGAGAGTGGAACCTAGAGCTTTGTGGTTTTGAATAAGTGCTCTGGGCTTTTTTCGTCAACTAAGATTGAAGTACTATGTTAGTTAGCTTTTTGATGAAAGAGACGTTTTATTCATTGTTTTTGAGTGATTGTCATGGAGGATTCATTAAATGTTTCTGGGAAAAAAAGGCCACAAAATTTATGAACCAGTTTGTAGTTGCTAAACAAATCCTGACCCATCTCAGTACCACTAGAGAACTCAGAAAGTGACATAAAGTTAGAGTGGATGGTAATGAGCTGAAAGAGATAGTCTTCATATTCGTCATGTACAGAGCCTGTGAATTAATAAATGCTCCCAGAAGCCGGGCAGTGGTGGCGCACGCCTTTAATCCAGCACTTGGGAGGCAGAGGCAGATGAATCTGAGTTAGAGGCCAGCCTGGTCTATTGAGAGTTCTAGGACAGCCAGAGATACACAGCAAAACCCAGTCTTGAAAAACCAAAATCCAAACCAAACCAAACTAAACCAAAACCAAACCAAATTAAACCAACCAACCAACCAACCACAAAACAAAACACAAAGACAAAAAGCACAACAACAACAAAAAAGAAAGCTCCCCAGAACCTAAATTTCCACATTAAATAAATAAGGTACTACTCATCCACATATTTCACTGTTTATTGTGTATCAGGAACCATAAATGAAATTACAGGTATGGAGCCCTTCAGGGAGCGCCTGGCACAGGCAACTGCCATTGTGATGAGTGGCATCTATTGTGATGCTAATAATCCCTCAGTAGGAATGCTCCAGAGGACTGCCAGCACCGTGATTATTCTCATTATGTATTTAGCCAAGCAGGTTGCACAGACAATTTTGCTTTGTTTGCTGGGTGGATAGGTGGTTTCCAGGAAGAGTGGTAGGAGGCGTTGGATGTGAAAAGGGTCCAGAGGAGGCCAGATGTAGCCTCGAACTTCTCTCTTCCTGTGTGGTCCAACAAGGCCTGACCAGCACAGCTGACCCACCACAGAGGTGCTGGGGCTGGTCCTGGAAGGAACAGCTAGCGCCTGGGCAGCGCTTCCTGCTGGTTGAAGTGGGACGGGAGAGTCCTGAAGACCCTCTCCGCCTGCATCTCGCCCACAGTGAAAATAAAATTGAAATCTTACAAGTGAAGAAATAAATTTCAAGCCCATGCTTTTAAAGGCTTTTCTTTTCTTTTTTCTTTTTTGCCAGCTTAGGGATTTTTTTTATCACCGTTCCACTGACAAGTCACATTTCGAAGTTCTTCAAAGGACTTTAAAGCAGCAAATAGCCAGGGCTTATGGGAGCCCATGTGCCTGCCACAGGCTAGCAAATCTGCTGATCTGCAGCAAAGATCTCGAGTCTAATTGGCCTTCATGTTTTTGGAGCGGGCTCCATGTTTTGAGGCTGGCATTTAGAACATTTGGAAGATGTGACAAACCAAAGGATTGAATTGTCAGGACATATTTCAGCTGTAAGTAAAATCGTTAGAGCAGCTATTTCTCAAAATTAGGACAGATGTTCATCTGAAAGGGGGAAATTTTAGCAGATTCCTGTAAATCATGCAACATATCTGTCAAGCATATATTAATTAATTCATTAATATACCAAATGAATGGCAGGGTGCTCCTTTACCCACCCAGTGTCTCAGGGAAATTTACCTTATAGAAACTAGAAATTCTGGTCATTTTCTGTATCTAATGATCATGTGTTATAGGTCAAGTCTTAACTAGAGAAGGACTAGCTATCTTGTTTGGGAATGACCTTTGCTAAGGAGGTCAGTGACCCACTATAGGTATGGCCTGGCTTAAGGAGATGAGCTAGCCAAATGCATTATCACTTTTATAATTGTATTGGGGAAGTCATGGTCCTGTTTTGGGTTTCTCAGTCTCATCAATAAACTAATTTAAGAATGGACTCAAGTGGAAGCTCAAGGACAATTTTTATTGGAGATTCAAAGAAATAGTGACGGTGGTGGGGTGGATTTGTGAATGAGGAGCTCGCCAGCTGCTAAAGCATGCATATAGGGTACCCATCCCTGGGTGGTAAGGTCTATGCCATAGGTGCAAAGGAAAGTCTTAGTTGGTGACCTAGGACCCCGAGGGCATATCTCTCTTTTTCTGTTACATAGAGGGAGAAGGGATTGTTGTGGGATAATGCTCTTGTACACTGTAAATATCTGTCACTCAAATTGGTTTAACAAAGTGCTCATTGGCCAGTAGCCAGGCAGGAAGTATAGGCAGGACGACCAGACTAGGAGAATTCCGGGAAGAGGAAGGGCAGAGTCAGGAGTCATCAGCAGATGCAGAGGAAGCAGGATGAGAATGTGGCACTGAGAAAAGATACCAAGCCACGTAGCTGAACATAGATAAGAATTATGGGTTAATTTAAGTGTAAGAGCTAGTCAGTAACAAGCCTGAACTACTAGTCAAGCAGTTATAAGTAATATAAGCCTCCGAGTCAATTATTTGGGAAGCGGCTGCTGAGTATTTGGGAACAGGCAGGCAGGAGAGAAACTACTGCCCACAAGGTTATGTTAGGTCTGGGAGGTATAGTACTGGGGCCTGGAGGAGGGCCTGCTGGAGCTTCTAAAAGGGCTTGGTAATGGGAGCAAGAAGGAGTTCATGTGATAGGCCAAGAGCTGGCAATCTGAAGAGAGTAACAGGAAAATTTGTGAGCCGATTGCTTCACTAGGGAGAGGGAGAGAGCTAAATACAGAAGAAAGAGGTTAAAATAATAGGATGTCTGAAAAAGTTATATGGAACCAGACTATTAAGCATTTATCTAAAAATACCCACAATATGTGTAAGTTGGTATATACATACACATGTATATTATAACTAAATGAAAATTTCCCATTTAGACTGGCAATGCACTTCCCAAGACTAACAAAAATCCCAACATTAGACGTGAGAAGTTCCTTTTTGAGTTGTTGGTCAGGTCCATCCAAGAGTCTCAAAATGTTAGAGGCTTGGTTGGGCTCCAAAGAAGGAAGGTAAGTCGCTATGCTGAAGACACCATGCACTTTGGACACAGGACCCAAGGCCCTTGAGCTAGTACTGGTCTGAATACCCCTTCCCTGAGGACCAGCTCTAATGGTACCAGAAAGTGCCATAGAAGCTTCTGAAGGAGGGAAGCAACCAAAGTTCTTCCGAGCTGTGATGCCCATGAACCACAACAGCAATCAGCATGACACAGTAATTACAATGTGTAGCAGTGGCACACACACCATGGTGGTAACCAACGGCTCTCTATTTGGACTTAAGGCCTGCTCAGCAAGAGGGACAGCATGTCTGGTACTGGAAATCTAGGCAACTACGAGGGCTGGTAAAGTCACAGATCTTGGTGGAGAACCTACTTTAAGCCAGTGTAATCCCTAGCTGCATTCTAAATATTTGTCTTTATACCCATAGATAAGTGTAGTCTTCACCCCTTATCTTTTTGCAGCAGACAGAGACCATTACAGAAATCTACAATCAATCCAAATGCAGAGTTATGAAAGTCAGTTCTAATGGACACATCTACAAAGCAACTCCTACATCTAAGGCTCAGGGAACATCAGGGAAGGGGAGATAGAAGGGTTATAAGAGCAAGAGAAACAGGAAATTTTCTCTGAGACAATGTCACCTAGAAATGTCATGGCTGTCTAAATATGACCCGAATAAGGACAGCACTAATAGACATACTAATATAGAAGAGGGAAAACTCATGGCACCTTAACTCTACAAAAATCTACAGGTAACTAAGGAATGCTGAGAGTGGGAGAAATAGTCTTCTCCAGGGGAGAGCATCCAATGCCAAATGATCAGCCCAGAAAACATATGTATATACAAGAAACATCATATAAACTGAGCAAGTTGTATTTTTATATTTAGGAACACACACACACATGCACACATACACACACACATACATAACAACAATTAAAGAAAAGAGACCTTGATTTGAAAAAGAAGGTGAAGATACATATAAGAATTTGGAGCAAGGAAAGGGAAGGGGAAATGATGTAATTATATTGTAATCTCAACAAATAAAATAATGAATGAAACAAATACAATAAAAAATATTTAAAAAAGAAAAGTTCCAAGGGCAGGCAAGCTGTGATCTCAGCAGCTGTCTGGAGGAGACTAGAGCTAGAAGTAAGAAAAGTCACGCTGTGTAGCCTGGCATGGAAGACAGACATAGAGCACAGACAGCCACATGGTGGGGCGGGAGCCTTTAGAGACAGAGTAAGAAAACCCCAAGTGTTGGGGGAGCCCAGAGTGTTAGAGAAATCATGCTTAGAGAAAAGTGGAAGAAAAGGAAAAGTTATACTTCCATGAGTAACTCAGCAGGGTGTGCAGACTTGCAGACCACCATGGCTGCACCCTATGAATGTAAGAGGCAGGGGTTTTGGAAAGAAAAGTACAGTATCTCATTAAAGGGAAAATTATTCTGCCCATCTCTTCAGCATGGCTTAAGGAGAGGCCTTCTTCTATGGTCTTGGGCCTCATCATCTGCCCCAACTGGAATGTTAGGTGTCTACCCAGACTGGAGATTCTATTCTCTTGACCAGAGGTCTTTCTTAATGGGCCTTTAATACTCTGCTAACAGAAATGTGTAAATACAAGTTGTAATGGGTATTCATCACAGTAAGCAGAACTCAGTATGACTTGTATGTTGAGACTATCATAGGCCCATGTAAACTGAGCTGGCAAAAAAGCCTGGCTGCAAGGTGAGCTTGGGGTCTATATACAGGGGAGTCACAGTGCCCAAAAGATGCAGGAAGCTGAATTGTTCTTTGCTTTTGTCCCTAGAGTTCTCTCAGATACTTATATCAAAATGGACTTGCTAGCTAGGGGGAATTCCTTTTAGTCAATGGATGTCCAGTCTTTCTCCCCTCCCCAACTTTATTTTATGTGTCTTGACCTCACACTCTGACCTCTCTGTGCCTGGAACAAGTTGAGGTTAGATTGTTTCTACTCTTTGGCTCTTTTTTTTTTTTTTTTTTTTTTTTTTTTTTTTTTTTTTTTTTTTTTGCCTGTACCTGGAGACGTTCTTCTCCCAGCTCTTTGTGTTTCTGGCTCATTCTCATTCTTGCTGTCTCAGAGAGGCCATGCTTATCCTCCATCTCCAAGGTCATTCCTCAGTTATTTTTTATCACCTTACCTGTTTGCTTCCCTCACAGTCCCAGGCCACTGGCTCGTTTCTGCTGTTTCTATCTCTTACTAAGGTGTTAGTGTCACGCAGACAGGTTTCTTGCTTGCTTTGTTCACTATGACTTCTCAGTGCCCATCAGAGTTCAGGAAAGATATGTTTGACGAAGAGGGTCTGGACAAGTTTTTGATTTTTAGGCACTGATGAGGGTGGACCTAACATCTGGATCCTGGCCACTATGGGATTCTTCTGTGCCCTTGTGGTGAGCTTTATTTTATTTGTTTTGAGCCAAGGTTTCACTGTGTATCCCAGCCTTGGCCATGAGCTCATAACGTAGCCTAGGCTGGCCTTGAATTCCTGACAATCCCTCTACCTTGCCTCATTACAGATGTGTACTCCCAGCTTCATCCAACAGCTGCTTCCTGCCTGTGCAAGTCTGAATGAGAACTCTGTCACGGAGAAGTGCGTTTCGACAATTATACCCCTCCAGGTTTATATATAATCATGGTAGAAACATTTATGCAACAGTTATAAAAATATTTTCTCAAATAAACATTGTTGCATGCAAAGGTGGTGTGGTAAGCAGCTGGAGGCAGGAACTTTCTAAAGAGGAAATACACAATTGCTCATTGGCCAGTGTAAAAAAGTCTGAATTTGGCAGATGATAGGGGTTTGCATGGTGGTGTTTCAAAGTTGTTTGTTTGAATATGTTTTGTCCAAAGTCCCACATCTTCAAGGCTTTATGTGTCAAGCTAACCTGATACAGTCTTGTTTTATTTACACCAATGTTATGTTTTATTTTTCCCTCAATTTGTGTAGAAAACATCTCATGTCTGTGTACTGAAAGGCTGTGTGGACTGAGATGTCTAGGTTTATTGTTGATACATTTTTTCTCTTTGCTTATGAATTCACTTTTCCTTTTCCTTTTCTTTGAGACAGAGTCTCAGTATGCGGTTCTGATTGGCCTGGAAGTCATTGCATAGTCCAAACTTGCCTTGAACTGGGCCTGCTTCTGCCTTGGAGTGCTGGGATTGAAGGCAGGCTCTACCATGGCCAGCCAGTTTACTTTGTCTTCAATATAAGACAAAGTAATTTTGTCATTCATTCCTTAACAATTTTTTTCATTTTTTAAAAACTATCCTGAAGAAGAACTTGAAATATGGGTAGCTTATTTGACAAGACATTAAACTCCCTTCAAGGGCTTACATGAGTGAGCAGCAAATGCTGGTATGAGAGATTCTAGTCACTTCATTACGGCAATAATAAAAACTATTCATGCAGAATATGTGAAGAAACCCAAGGCCTGGTGGCACAGGCCTATAAGTTAACTACTTGGGAGGATGAGACAAGAGGATCAAAATTAAGGGTAGCTGGGCTACAGGGTGAGTTCAAGGCCATTCTGGGGAATGTAGTGAGAACTTTTGTTAAAATAAAAATTAAACCATGGCTGAGATTGTAGCTCAGTGGTAGAGCACTTGCCCAGTATGCAAGAGGCTAAGTTCAACCCAGAACTAAAAAAAAAAAAAAAAAAAAAAAATTGCAAAGAAAGTGGGAAAACTTGGTTCTGTACCCTCATCTAACAGTTTTTCTAAAGAATGTGAAAGAGTTGGGGTTGGAGGCAGGTTGTGTTCAGAAAGCTATAGATAGGTAGAAGACTTTTACTCCATGGCCCCCTCCATGTGGGGTGGGAGGCTGCACTTGGGGAAAGCGTTTCCTTTTAAACTCAAGTCTCGGAAGAGGAGTTTTGAGAGGGGTGAGTCAAAGTTCTCTGTGTGTCTTCTGGAGTTTAGAGAGACGCAGAAGACTAAGGCTGGACTTAGAGAAGATAATGGCCACTAGATCAGCAGCTGATGATGTCAGAGTGAAAACAGTGGATCACACTGAAGCATTAACAGATATGGGAGGAATGAGTCAATCCAAGGGGCCAGGTGGACACCATGGAAGGTAGCTGGGTGGACGGTATGTGAATGCGTTTGTGTGAGTGTGGGTGTGCATGAATGTGTGTGCATGTGTGTGTGTGAATCAGTGATCTTTATTAGGATTGTTTGCAGGAAGCAGCATGGATAAGGGTTAGTTTCCATGGGCAGGTGCTCCTTCCAGCAGAAGAAAACGTCTTTCCCCCCTGCATCAACATTAACTGCATATACACCCTCAGGGAATGGTGGGGTATCCCACGCTGCCTCTCTTGCTTCTTATGACTTCTACGTTCTTTCTGCCCCATCTTCCATGATGATCCCCAAGCCTTGGAGGAGGGGACATAGCTGGCCATTTATGGCTGGGCATTGGACAGTCATTTAGTGTCAGTACTTTGAGCAGTTGTCTTCGAGTTTCTTGATGATACCTTTCCTGACTGTGGTAAGATGGAGTCTCAAAGCAGTTTGTATTTGTACTTCCCTGATGTCTAAGATGTTGAACACCTCTCCATATGTTTATTGTCCTTTTCATTTCTTTCTTTGGAAATTTCCTCGTCAGTTCATTAGCCCATTTATTGACTAGATGGTTTCTTTTGCTATTGAATTTTTGAAATGTTTTGTACACGCTCAATAATAAACCCATTTTGGAGGCTTGTTTCTTCATTCTAGTGATTATTTCCTTTGCTGTGCAGAAATGTTTTAATTTCGTGGATTCCATTTGCCGACTTGTCTTAGGGTTTCCAATGCTGTGATAAAATAACATAACCAGAGCAACTTGTGGAAGAAAGGGTTTATTTCCTCTTACTGCTCCCAGGCCACACTCCATCATTAGAGAAGTTAGGGCAGGAGCTTAAGGCTTCCCTACAGAGCAACGCCTTTGATGGAGGCATTGTCTTGGATGAGGTTCCTCTTCTCCTTTGACTCTAGCTTGTGTCAAGCTGACAAAAATCTAACCAGGACACAACTTCTGGGATCATTTCCTATGCTATCAAAGTCTCAGAGAGTCCTTACCTATGTATGCGTCTTGAAGTGTTGCATCTGCTTTATTCTAGTAGTTTTAAGGATTCAGGTCTTACGACATGGTTTTTTCTTAAATGGAGAGACATGTGGATCTGGTTACATCCTTCTACAGGTGACTATCAGCTGTCCTGGCATCACTGTTTGAGGAGGCCATCTCTCTTCCAAAGGTTTTTGACACTTTAGTGAATGCTCAGACTGCTGTAGTTGAGTAAGTTTATATCGAGGTCTATTATAGTCCATTGGTGTGTGTGTGTGTCTGTTTTTGTTACTGTGGCTCTCTAATTTGGGATCAATTTTTGAGATCCATTTTAAGAATTCAGGTTACTTTGTCTGCGTGAAGGCTTCTTGAAGACATGACTTTAGAAGCACTTTTCTCCTAGTCCTGTAAATAATTTTGTTGGGTATTGTGTTGTATCTGGAGATCATTTCTGATACTATAATATAGTCATTTTTACAGTGTTGACTCTGCCAATCCATGAGCTTGTGACATCGTTTTATCTTCCAGTGTCTTCATTGTGAAAACTTTTCACCTAACTGGTTATATTTATTACTGGGCATTTTATCTTTCTGAAGAAATTGTGGATGGATTTTTCTTCTTCTTGTTTTTGTATGTTGATTTTGCATATAATTTTGTAGCTCATTTTCAGCTCTTGGCCCAGCACACTTTGAAATGTGTTGACATAGACTACAGTTTGCCTGGTTCTTGCTTGTCCGTGGAGCTCCACTTTTCAAATCCAGGCTGTGAGATTCATCTTGGGTCCCCTTGGTCTTCATCAGTACATTAGTCATTATGGAAGAGTTTCCTAGTAATGAAGGCAAAACAAAACTGGTTCTTCACCTGCTCATTGCTCACCTTCCTGTGGCTACCTGGCAGCAAAAGAGTTAGCTCACTACATCTGCAACCAGCAATATTATTATTATTATTATTTATTTATTTCTGTGATAATTATGGACAGAGCTTTTGAGAGAAAAAATGTTTAGTTAAAAATTTAGTTACGCTTTTATTTGTTTATTTATTTAGTTTATGTGTTTGTGTGTGATGCATGCATAGAAGTCAGAGTCTCCTTGTGGGACCGGGGTCCTGGGGATTGAACTCAGGCTATCAGGCTTGGGGGCAAACACCTTTACCCATGGAGCCATCTCATGAGCCCTGTGAGTTTTCAAGAACTCTAATTTCCACACAGTATAGGCTCATATGTTAAAGATGTCCTTTTCACACAAGGACATTGTGAACTCAAGTGCCCATTTAGGTTTTAAAATATTCCAGATTCTACAGCTGCTCATCAGTCTATTTCTTATCAGGGTTGGGTCTCATTGAATTCAGTTCCTCTTATTCACCTGACCCCTGCCTCATCTCCCAGTGGTGCAGACTTGTGCAGTAGAATCCCTTACAGCTGAGACGGCGTGTGTGGTGTTGATGTTCACTATCAACAGTAGCGATTACACACAGATGGCAAATTGTGGCCATCTTGCAATATACTTCCGTAATCGTCTTTACAGATGGAAAATGTAATGATGAAAATGGAGAGAGTGGTTCTAACACACAGGAAAATATGTTCCAACAGCTGCTTTCCCCAAACAAGCCGGACCAAGTTGGCATCAGTGATTGGCGGGAGCTTCTCATCTCTCCCTTCAAGGCAGGGTCTGCTTTTCGGATTCTTCCATGTCTCTCTGCACCAACTACCTTTCTTTTTCTGATTTGGTAATTCTTACTGTTTTTAATCACTAATTAAAAAACCAAACAAAACCCAAATCTTACAAATAAGGGGCTGAAGATACAGGTTGGTGGTAGAGTGCTTGCCTACCATGTTTGAAGCCCTGGGTTTGAGCTGCAGCACTGCATATAACTGTACGAAAAATATTACTCAATTAGCAAGTGACACTAGCCAGGTTGCAGGTGATGTGGCTGTTTGTAGGTAGTGTGCACTTGTCCCCACAGTGTCTTCATTTCTTTCCTCTTTTCTGGTCCCATTGGCCATCAAGCTTTTAAAAGGAAATGTTTTCTTTGGAAGATTCTCAGCTGTACTTTATAAGAAAATGTTGACTCCACATTTTAAGAGCCCCAATGTGAGGCTTTTTAAAATTCATTTGCCTGCTGTCATTTGTTTGTTAATTCAATGGCCTTGGATAACAGCAGTGACAACAGTCTCTGGAATCTCATTCCATTCTGTCTCCTTTCTGCATCTTTTGAAGGTTCTTACTGTCATTCCATTTGCTATTGATTGAATTTCAGATAAAAATTGTCATTATATCCTCTTCTTCACTGATTATAAACTTTGCAATTAAAACAGCAAAATTAATTTTATCACATAGTACCCAATAAGGAATCGTTAAAATTCCAAAATAATTGCTTCTTGGAGCTTCATTTTTCTCTTGCTTTCATACACATGAGTTAGCCTTACTTCTTTGCCTCCCACAGATAAAATGCCTCCACCAACTATACTTTCCAAAGACCCCAAATCCTATCATGCAAAGGATGAGCCATTCCTCTTAGGCTGAAATAAAGTTTGAAATAAAATCTTCCAGTGACTTGAGAATCTCTTGACATCCCTACAGCTTCCGATGATGTCACTTCAACACTTCCCAGTGACTTGCTGTCAGGTGTAGCTGAAAGTTTTCCTGTGTCCTGCCTGGTCCTGCAGCCTCAAGTAAACACACACAGGCTTATATGATTTTTAAACTATGGCCATGGCAGGCTTCTTGCTAGCTAGCTCTTATATCTTAAATTAACCCATTTCTATAAATCTATACCTTGCCACATGGCTTGTGACTTACCAGTACTTTACATCTTGCTTCTCCTGGCGGCAGCTAGCAGTGTCTCCCAGCTCTGTCTTTCTCCTTCCTCTCTCTCTCGTTAGAATGTCCCACCTAACCTTATTCTGCCTCACCATTGGCCAAACAGCTTTATTTACCAACCAATCAGAGCAATACAAGTTCATAGCATACAGCATGACATCACCAATCAGTCAGGTGACAGGTGATACCCAAAGAGGGAAAAATTCTTATTCCTGAAATGGTTATATAATAAGACATTAGCCATTTTTACACACATAGTAACCTCTTCTTAGTGTAGATCTCATAGAAAACAGGAGCAGAGGGGTGGCGATGAAGCTCGGTGGTGGAACGCCTACTGAGAATGGCTAAGGCCCTGAGTTCAAGCCCCAGAAGAACTAAATCAAACACTTGCAGATAGGCATGGTGTGTAGAGACAGTTCCATGATCCCGTTATTTTTCTAGAAAACTTCTAGTTGGAGTAGTTTCCCAAAGCCTGGCCAAAGCATAAAACAAAAACAAAAACAAAAACAAAACAAAACAAAACAAAAAAATCAAAGATGCCCACTTTATCAAAAATAAAACAATAAAAGACTTTTTGTTCCAAAATTAAAGAATACTGGAGATGTGCTGCAGGTTACCAGTCCCATAAGTTGGTGATTGAACTAGAACTGGAGACTGACTGACAAGTCTTCAAACCACAGGCTGATCAGCAGATGAGTCTCCCCAGGCAGAGACAGGAGGCGTCAGCTGCAGGGTCGAGCTGGAAAGTCATATTGAGTAGAGGTGGGAGAGGTGTTTGGGGCAGACAGAGAGAAGGGAGAAAGAGAAGGGTGGAGCAGGTTCATGGAAAGAGGTAGAAGTGAGAAACCACAGAGTCCTAGAGAAAGGAAACCAGCGTGGAGAGGCAGCTCAGGCAGCGTCTTCTAGTCTTCAAATCCCGAAGCTCCGTTTTGCACACTTCTTGATATTGACTCCATGCAGTTCCCACACCCTGGGACCTCCCCACCAATGAATTAGAGAAGGCTTCTGCTCTTACACAGGGGGACTATTTTCCTTTTCCCCACTATTCAAGCAGCAGGGAGGTCTTCTGTGTTCTCTCTGTTCACGGGATCAAGTTTCTAACCTCAGAAATCTAAAAGAAGAAAAAGCCAAGGCTTAACATTTGAGCTACAGACACACGGTGGAGGCAGTCATTTTGAGAAAAGAACATTTTGAAGGATCAAGTGCCAAGATTCCAACATCCCTAGACCCCCAGAGGGAAGATGCGATTACGAAAGAGTAAGATTTGTAAAGCCCGGGCTAAGCCAAGATACTGATACATTTCTCTCTTTTACCCAGGAGTGAGTGAGTCAAGTTTTTACCATCAGAGGGAAATTGGGACTGGAAAAAAAGAACTCTATTTGTTGAAAAATTTGAATTTAAAATCAGCTTGAAAAGAATTTTTTTTTTTACTTACCTAAGTTGGTAGTCTATGAAAATTATACTTAGAAAACATTGCAATTTCAGGTGGAAAAAATTACAAAGAAATAAAAATCATCAGTTCCCTCCTCCAATGCATCGACTTATCATAGACATATGGGGTACGTCTGCTTGCCAAGAGCTCTTCAGGGGTCTCCATCGAAATTTTTAAACATTCCCATTTTGTAGAGGAAACCGAGGCCTAATAATTTTACACACACACACACACACACACACACACACACACACACACACACACACAGACTAAGTCTCACGTATCCCAGGCTGGCCTTGGAGTTGTTAACTTGGCCAGGATAACCCTGGACGTTTGATCCCTTGTCTCCATCTTCTGAGTGAGGGGATTACAAGTGTGTCCCAGCGCAGCTGGGCAGTAGCTTTATATGATTGTGGCGGTTTGAAAAAGAATGGCCCCAATAAGCTCACAGATTTGAGTGTGTGGCCACCAGGGAGGGGCACTCTTTGAAAGGATTAGAAAGTGTGGCCTTGTTGGAGGAAGTGTGTCACTGGGGGTGGGCTTAAAGGTTTCAACAGCCCAAGCCAGGTCCAGGGTCTCTCTTACCCCACTGCCTGTGGATCAGGATGTGGAACTCTCAGCTACCATGCTCCTTGCCATGATGACAATGGACTAATCCTCTCAACTGTAAGCCCGCCCCAATGAAATGCTTTCCTTTGTAAGAGTTGCCGTGAACATGGTGTCTCCTTACAGCAACAGAGCACTAAGACAGAAGTAAGTACAGGGATTGGAAACAAGGCATGGTGTAAGTGAGGCAAACACTTGACCAACTGGACTACATCCTCAGCCCTTGAAGCTTAATGATTTCAATGCTTATGGTTTCCAAGCTGTTACACCGAGTTCTGATAGGATTAGAGCTCCCCCTATGGGGTGGTGCTCTCCAGACCCTCATTCTTACTCGTGAAGCTCTTTAGCAACATCAGGGACTTTGGAAGCAAGTTTGGGTTTTAAATCCATCTGGCTCCTTAAACATGAGAATTTTTTTTTTTTTTTTTTTTTTTTTTTTTTTTTTTTTTTTTTTTTTTTTTTTTTTTTTTGGGAAGAGGTCTTGCTATGTAGCCCTGGCTGTCCTAGCACTCATTGTATAGACCAGGTTGGCCCTGAACTCAGGTTAGTTCTTCTGCTTCAGACTCCTGGATGTTGGCATTACAGGAGCGTACACCATTCCTGGCTTCAGAACTTGGGAAAGTTAAACACTTGGAGCCTAGGAGGAGTCTCTTCTAAGACCAGTCTAAGAATTAAGCAATTTAGGATAAAAATTGCATACAGTAGGCACCCATTTGATGGGAGTTGAATGGACTGAATAGTTTTTGCACCTCCCTGTTCATATGTTCAAATCACACAGCTTCTAAAGGACAGTGTGATGAGGTGTGGTCTGTGGTAGGTGGGTAAGTCCTGTGGCTGGGACCCGTAGGAAGGAGATTAGTGTCTTCATATTTTATATTAATTTATTTTACTTATTTTAATCATTATTTATTTTAAGTTCGAAAGAGACCCCTCAGCCCTTCTACTCTGTGAGGTCATGGGTGGAAGGCACTGAGCATGACCCAGAAAAGTGGCTCCTTATTAGGCATGAATCTACTGATGTTTTAATCTGGGACAGTCTAGAAATTGGAGGGAATAGTTTTTATTACTGCTGTTAAATTGATGTAAAGAGCCGGAGATGAGGTCTCCTCTGTTGCCAGTGCCTGGCTCAGAGGAGACACTATTTGCTGAATAAATGAGCACATTAAAACTGGACCAAACCACCCATTCTCAAGCATTAAAGACAGTTCCTCAGAAAACAACACTTAGTCTATAAAATACAGATTTCTGAACTGAAAGAAATATTTTTGATAATACCCTTTTAACTGAATTAGGGGAAAACAAAGATATTTAAACCACTTGTTGCTTTTTGGTTCCTGCCCATTTTTATTTAGAAAATATGCCCATACAAAAGCTTCCCGTGTGGTAACGCATTAGACCATTCACCCCAGTTCTGGGAAGTTCCTTCTCATTCATGTGGAATGCTGTAAGCCAGGATCAGTCCTCTGTGCCCTGTATTTTTCCATTCTTCAATTGCTCTCTTGTTAGATTGACTTAATTAGGGATTGGCTGCTTATCAGGCCCCTGAAGAATCCTTTTTTGCCGTTTTCTGTTTTCCAAAGTTTAAGGAGGGAGGAGGTCTCATTTGTATTTTTCAGATGCCTCTGACTGCTCATTCATATTCATGAGCCCGCAGCTGGGCTGTCTCTGGGTGACTTGCTCCTAACTGGTTGGCTATTTTCTCAAACCCTTTGCATCTTAGTATCAACTTCTCCAACCCATAGGAACATGGGCAGCAGGTGAGCTCTTCATCACTGGAAGGCTACTTGCTTTAAAATATTAACCATTATTTCCTCACAGTAGCTTTCTAAATATTTCACCTATGACTATTCAATTTTTTTCTCAAGACAGGAATGCTTCTGTCTGAACAGGAGCCTTTCTGTAGCAGATGTCTCATGATGACTTTCCTTGGGATCTCCATTTGGTGGATAAGAGCTTGACCGTGACAGCTAAGCAGAGTTCCTAGTCCCATTGACACTTCCATGAAAAACCCAGCTCCAGCAGAGAACCTGCTAAGCCAATTTAGCAAGAGGCCTTGGCTCTAGACATCTGACCACCTTGATACCTGGTTGCAGCCCTACCCTTTAGATGGTTGAGGCCTCACTGCCCTGGACTGTCTGTATCTAGAATCTGTCTTGTTTGTCCAGAATCATCCTTACTCCTGCTGCATCTTAGTACTTTTCCACCCACTGACTCTTTCCTGCTCCTTGGCTATAAGTTTCCACTTGAGCATACTGTATTTGGAGTGGAGCCCAATCTCTCTCCTCCCCTTCAGCATCCCGTTGCAGCCACCCCTGAACCTGCTGTGATGGTCCTCAGTAAAGTCCGTCTTCCTCTGCTCTCACGAGGGCTGTCAAATCTTTCCTTAATGACTGGGAGAAGGCCCTGGCCTCCCTTAATTTTATGTTTATGATTTGTGCTGGTGATTTGTTTCTTGGACTTCAGCAGTGCTGTTGAGGTGATGGCTGGAGTTGACAGTTTTTACAGTAAGTTCAAACTTCCTCAAATGTTCATGGAAAACAAGTTAAGCTGTCCATGACTTAACTTGACCCACTCAGGTTGTATGTTTGCTTTTGAATGAGCAGCTGTGACAACCCCGACGTCTCTAAGTGGCCTTTTCAACTAGTAATTTCCTCTCAGGGGCCTGAGCTGCTTCTCCCATCCTTCCTGCTTTCCTTCCCCTTCCTCAACAGTTCACCAGTGATTCCCCACAGTTAACCGGCTTAGAGCAAGGGATGTGTATTTTCATTGCTCACAATCACATCACAGGAGGCATCCACATTCTTCATGATGTGCTCCTGGCATCTGGATTTAGAACTCTGGATACATGGTCTTAGAAATACAACATAGCAAGAATGTGGAAGAGGGACCCACATTCTGTTGTAGATCTGCAAAGTTGACAGGTTCAGGTTCCAGCTAGAACTTGTAATGTGTGATCTCAGAAAAATGATGCAGTATATATGTAGCAGTTAAAATGATGGGCACAGGCATCATAAAACTTGTCTTAAATCCTTCAGCAACAATCAGTAGCTTGAGGTTCAGTTTTGTCCTTCATGTATTAGACATGATGATGTGGATGATGATGATGATGATAATGATGATGGTGATGATGATGAAGATAAATGATACTTAACTCATGATATCATTATAAAATTTAAGTGAGGTAGTAGCTGGGATACACGAGACATTAAAAACACATAAACTATTTTTCAAAGTTTTATTTACCTATTTATTTTATGTGTATGTATGTTTGTGTGAATTATGTGAACCACATGTTTAGGAGCCTTAGACGGTGTTAGACTCCTAGAACTGAACTCCAGGCAATTGTGAACCACAGCATGGCTGCCGGGAACTGAACTCTGGTCCTCTGTAAAAGCAGCAAGTGCTTTTAACTGCTGAACCATTTCTCTAGCCCTCCACTGTTCTTCGTTTTATATGTTAATGCCCTAGCTACATTCAAAATAAATATATAAAAAAGAAACTAATGTGGCTTTGCTGAGAAACAAGTGTAGATTAGGAAATTATATAATTATATTATACACTTATATAATACGCATTATACAATCTCTTAACTATAAAGAGATTCTGAGTTTTGAAAACATATTTTAGAAGCGTATCTTTGTGTGGAGGAAGGCCCCTTTTCTTTCCATCTTTTCTCCTTTGTATTTCTTCAATTGGATACTATGAATGAAGTGTTCAGGGCCATTATGCAGATTGTACTTATTATATAAAATCTATTCTTAGAAAAGTATTTTGCTCTCCTATTCATTCATGAAATTAAAGAAGTTGGTTTGATTCTTTATGGCAATTACATGGATGAGATTACCAATCCTCTTTTGTCTTGGTGCTATATGTCTAACTGCAGCCCTGTCTCATCTACATACACCCATCACCTGTACATCTAACTGCAGCCCTGTCTCATCTACATACACCCATCACCTCTATGTCTAACTGCAGCCCTGTCTCATCTACATAAGCCCATCACCTGTATGTCTAACTGCAGTCTTGTCCCATCTACATCTGGAAGAGTGGAGGGACCAAGATGGAGGGGGGCGTTTGGAGACCCCTAAGCAGTGTGCTGTTTTCTGAGAAGCTGATTGAATGTTTTCCTGGGAAGCTCTTGTAGTAGGGAGAAGAAAGCTCACTGTTAGTGGCCATTTTTGTTATCTTCTATGCTAGTTATCTCATCCTTCTCTGGACATAATTTTGCCTAGAGAGCAAAGTGCTTTTCAAGTGTATCTGCTCAGAAAGGTCCATAGAACTGACCAGTACACACACACACACACACACACACACACACACACACACACACACACACTCACACAGGTTTCTGGTAGGAATGTGAAGAAGACTAAAACTCCCAGGCAACTTCAATTAGTGTTCTGGAGAAGGGCACAATCAGGCATGTCTTCGTACAAATTTCAGTTTGCTATTGGAGGAAGCAGTAAAGCTAAGCAGAGACACATGGAATTATTGGAAGACTTTTTGTGTTTGCTAAAGGTTTTGGGTTAGCTGTGCTATAATGAGACATGAGTTAAAGCAGGAAAATATTTAGAATTCAATAGAATTTAACAAAAGAAGATAGTAGCAGAATGTAGTGGCGTACCACTGGATTCCTAGGAACTTGGGAGGCGAAGGCAGGAGGATTACTTGAGTTTATGAATTCAAGACCAGATTGGGCAACCCAGAAAGATCTCACATCAAATAAACGGCAGCAAAACCCCATGGACCTCAAGATGCTTCAAAATAGGGAAAAAACAAAGACCAAAAAAGAGTACTGGCCTGGAGTGGAGTGACACTTTGGCACTCCTCATGGCGGGGAGTCCAGGTGTTGGGGTGACGGGGTGTTGGGGTGGGATGTAACTTGTAGTAAAAGTGTCATGAGTTGAGACACAGGGCACAGAGCTGACTGTCCACCCTTTCATGCCTCTTGCACACACTAGGGCTGGAGAAGTGCTGAGAACTACGGAGGAGTCTGGGAAGCTTGGAGTCAGGGCTCGGTGGTGGTTGAATGGAAAGAAAATTGACCTGCCAGCTTCATTCACATTTTAGCTGCCCTGAGCACTTGAAATTTTCTGCCCACATTAAGGTAACATCACTTCTATGTACTTTCTATTCACCCCTTCCAGGTCAGCCTTCTGGTGTGATAGAGAACAAATCATATCCTTCTAAATGACAGCTCTTCCAACACTGAAACATCCAGATTACATTTCCATTCTTACCCTGCACCGTTTCACTTAATAAAAAGTATTTCTAGTTTTGGCTAGGAGGTGGTAGCATACACCTTTAATCCCAGCACTTGAGAGGCAGAGGCAGGTGGAACTCAGTGAATTCGAGGCCCTGGTCTACAGAGTGAGTTCCAGGATAGCCAGGGCTACAACGGGAAGAAGTATTTCTTCAATTTTTCTTATGATGTGTTTCATAGACATGTTTTGCTTTTGGCTTCTGTAGGCAATAGAGCTAACTAAGGAACCTTTTGAAGTGTTGAACTGTATGAAAGACTTCAGCATGGAGTGCAGCTTCAGAACATGGAGGATTTCCCTTGTCCTGGCTGCTGGCGTTCTTTTAGTAGAGAAGGTATTTCCAGTAAAGTTTCTGGTAGTCTCATCTCACCATAAACTCAATCTGAACTTTTACCTAAAAAAAAAAAAAAATCAAAATAAAACAAAAAACTATCCCAACCCCCCCAAACCAAAACATAAACAAACAAACAAGCAAATAAACAAAATCAAAACAAAACTGAAAACAAACAAACCCCCTAGGTCTAGGGGCTTGGGAGATGGCTCAATGGTAAAGAGCTTGACGTACAAGCTTGGGGATCTGAGTTCACATCTCCTGACTCTTGTGAAAAGCTGAGTGTGGAGCTGCATGCCTGTGATCTCAGTGCTAGAGGGGTAGAGAAAAGGGGATCCTTGGCCCTGCTGGCCAGTCAGTCTAACTGAATCAGGGAGCTCCAGGTTCAGTGAGAGACTGTCTCAAAAACCAAGGCAGTGAGAAGCTGAGGAAGACACAGACGCACGCGCACACATACACACACAAGCACCCACTTGCACACACACATGCTTGCACATGTATGCATGCACATGCACACACACACACCACATGTACACATTCATATATATGTATGCACACATACTTCCTTCCCCACATTTGTGTACGGGCACACACACACACGGGCACACACACACACACACATACACGTACGTCACTGAATATCAAAGGGTTTGTGGCTGGGTTGGCGATTACATTTCTCTTTTGGTATCCTGCAGAGTACCTTCCTTTACTGAAAATGTTGGGATGTTTGTGGAGAGCAATCTACAGTTTTGGCAACAGCCTGGGTTGATTGGGGGTTCCCATGGGACCCTTTTGCCCAACAATTCAACTGGATGTAACCCAACCCCAGTACTCCAGTTGGTGCCCTGTCTCGCCCATTATTTGGCAATTTCATTTAGATTGTCTTCATATATGTATGTATTTTAGGAAGAATCTACTGTGTTAGGTTTCCACACCACCTTCAAAAGGCCCTTAAACTTAGCTGTCTCTCTCCGTATCCCTCCCTGTCTCCTCTTCCCTCCACCTCCCTACTTGATCCTCCCATCCCATGCCCCCATCCATCCACAGCTATTCTATTTCCCTTTCCTAGGGAGACACATCTGCCCCCTACCCTGGCTTAGTTCCTGACCAAGGTTGGTGGGGCATTACAGGGAACAGAAACGCCTGTTCTCATGTATCTTACGTTCAACATGGCAGATTCTCGGCCATATTCAAATCCTTCAGCCTCTTGTCTCTGGGAGTTTCTTGGGCCAAGACTGTTGTACTTTATTCTTAAAGCGAGTCTCTTTCCCTTAGGAAATGCTGCCTTCACTCACACATAGATATAGATTTATTATTCCTTTCTTCAAACATTACTTTTTGAAGCTTTCTCAGAAAAGTCTGGATCTTAGCTATGGCTCCAACACTTGGCAAAAATAGATAAGAAAATAATAATTAAAAACCCAAGAGAAAACAATTACCTGCCATTTCATAGGTGGAATGGCCAAATGGCATGGTTAATTCATCCCCTAGAATTTTTTATGAGTGTTTAGATACCTTAAATACTGTCAGGTCACCTCAGCTGATTTTGTTTAGAATGATGACAGAATTTTAAATGTCTTTCTTTAATTCTTCCTTCCTGGCACTTTTAGATAAATTTGGTTACCTCTAAAGTGTCAGTTTTAAAATGAAACCTAGAAAAATGACTTTGTGCCAAGATTAAAAAAGTGAACATAGGGTGAGGGATTGTTGGGAATTCAGTGGGAGTGGGAGGAGAGAAGAAGAGTAATGTAGGTGGACTTTTTTTTCCTGCCCACCAGTTCCCAAATAACTGACAGCAGGCTTAATATTAATTATAAATGCTTGGCCGATAGCTCAGGCTTGTTACTAGGTAGCTCTTACAACTTAAATTAACCCATATTTCTTATCTAAGTTCTACCACATGGCTCATGGTTTGTTACCTCATTTTATATACTTCCTGCTTCCTCTGCATCTGGCTTGTGACTCCTCTGACTCTGCCCTTCTTCTTCCCAGCGTTCTTAGTCTGTTTTTCCCACTTAACCTTATCCTGTCCAGCTGTTGGCCAGTCAGCTTCTTTATTAAACCAATCACAGTGTAATTTACACAGTGTACAGAAGAATTCTTCTACAGCAGAGTGATGTAGATGGATACCATAAAAATACACTGTACTGTTTAGGGATATTTGATCACACTCTGTGAAGATGTATCTCTGTCCTTCCTCACCTGCTTAAGGCTCCTTCTGGTTGTTTTAATGAAGAGCTGAATGGCTGATAGCTAGGCAGAAGAGGATAGATGAACTTCCGGGCAGAGATAGGAACTCTGGGAAGAATCTGAGGTGGGAGATTCACCAGTGAGACTCTGAAGGAAGTTGGATGTATAGTACTAAGGTGAGGTAATGAGCCATGTGGCACAATGTAGATTAATATAAATGGGTTAATTTAAGTTGTAAGAGCTATTTGGGAACAAGCCTAAGCTAAGGCCAAGCTTTCATAATTAATAAGTCTCCATGTCATTATGTCTCCATGTCAGGAGCTGGTGGTCCAAAGAAAGATCAGCTACACTGTACACATGTGTGAAATTTAATCATTTAGAAGTGGAGATAGATTAAAATCAGGCCCAGTTTCCCCACTTCAAAGGCCATGTTACCCAAGATGTGATCAACAGCAACCTCCCTATTGTGAATGCTGAATACAGAGCAAAGGGTTAACTCAATACTTAGGTAGGAATGTTGTACTTTTGCTTTTTCCTCCCAGGCTTAGTGAGTGGTTATCCCTGCAAACACATTGGATGCCTAGGATCATCTTTTTCTTGATGTTGTTAAATAAGGGTTTGTTGACTGAATTCAATTTTAAAAATACTAATACCATAATGTTTATTCTCTCACATGAAGGTAGAAAAGGAATAATTGGCATAATAGACATAATTATGTTGACCATTATCTCCACATTCATGGGTAGAATCTCATTAAGTTTTCTGTGACTATTGAGAAAATGACTAAAGCATTTAGCAAAGTGTTCAAGCATTCATAATTTTTTTCTCCTGAAAATTAAAGCAAAATTTGATTATGTAGATTTATATTCTGACCCACTTTTGTTGATACAGAATAAAGGCTGTACATAAAACAAGAAATACAATCACAGATCAGATTGTATTTCTTTGTTTCAGTGGAAAATTGAATTTCCATACTGATGAAAACACATGGCTGGGAATGTTGCCAGGAAATATTAAACTTATTAACAGTAAAAAATACACAGCCAATTACATGAGTTTGTCAAAATAGCCTAACAAATCCTCACATGTAAGTGGGAGTTCAAGGTACGTGCAGGAACCAATATTTAATAGACAAGTAATTTTTTATGGAAGAATATTTGTATAAAACCAGTAATGAGATCATTTTTACTAAGGGAGTTTTGTTCTTAAACTTATCAGCAGTTGTGCAGATAATAGAATAATAAGATTAAGAAGAGAAGCAATGGAGACTTATATAGTAGCCACCCAAACCACCACTACCACCACCACACCACCACACCACCACACCACAACTACCACCCCACCACCCCACCACCACACCACCACCACACCACCACACCACCACCACACCACCATCACCACAATCATTTTTATGACCCCCATAACATCATCATCACTTCCACAAAGGTGTTGCATAGTTCTTCAGGCAAGGCGATGTTTTAAGACATGAGAATTGTCTTCTTTTTTCTTTTGTGTTCTATTAATTAGTTCTAAATCTCTTAGGTTGAAAGTAGACTTTTACTTATCAACTGTCAAGATTAAGTCATTTATCCTGTTTTATTACAGAACACCCTGCATGAGACAACTCAAAGACAGGGTTTGTTTTCCCTCATTGTTTGAGGAAACAGTTCATGTGCTGTGGAAGTCACTGCAGCAGGAACTGGTGTCATCTGATCACTGTGTCGTCATCTGATCACTGTGTCGTCAAATGATCACTGTGTTGTCATCTGATCACTGTGTCATCAAATGATCACTGTGTCGGAAAGCTGAGAGCAGTGGATGCTAGTGCTTGTCTTTATCAGCTGATGTCCTCAGTTCATGAAATGGTTCCACTCATGGTTCAGGTGGGTCTTCCCATCTTAATTAACCTAATTTAGACAGTCCTTCACAGGCACACTCAGAGGGTGACCTAATGTAGATTATCCCTCAAAAGCATGCCCTGAGGTTTGTTTTCTAGATCATTCTAGATCCTGAGAAGTTGACAATACTAACCACCACAACTCCACCTCTGGTCAGCTTGACACCCAAATGCATCATTTTAAAGCCTTAACCTTCCTCTCCTTAGCCCCACAGACTCATGGCCATCACATAATACAAAAAGCACCAATTCAAACTTCAAAAGTCCCCATAGCCTTTGAACGGTGTTGGCAGTGTTTGAAGTTTAAAAATCCAAGTCTCATATGAGACTGAAGGCAGCCTCTTAACTGTGAGTAACTATAAAACAAAAATAGGGGCTGGGGAGATAGCTTAGGTTAAGAGCACTAGCTGCTCTTGGAGAGGAAGCAAGTTCAATTCCCAGCACCTACATGGCAGCTCATAACCATCCATAACTACAGTTACAAAAGAACCCACGCCCTCTTCTTATCTCTGTGGGCACCAGGCACACACGGGACACATTCATACATATAGACAAAACACTTATACGTACAAAATAAAATAAATAATTTTAAAAATAAAAATAAAAGATGTCACACATTTCCAATATACAATGGCACAGGATGATAATCTCTATTTCAAAATAGAAGAGTGCGGGTATAGCAAGGGATTATCAGACTAATGCAAGACTGACCCAGCAGGGAAAACACAGCTCCTGCAAATACATGTCCATCAGGCTTGTGATGGAATTCCCTGGATGTATAAAAGGATTAGGCAACCCATCCCTTCAGCCCACACAGCACACTTAACCTCTCTCTTGAGCAAGCTCCATTCTATACATACAGTTTTCCTTAGTGTACATTCCATGGTTCTGGTACCTTTGACATCCTGGGGTCTCCACTGTAATATATGCATTACCCTCATAGCTTTATAAAGTTCCCTTTCAGGGCCTTCTTGCAAGGACTCCAACATTGCCACACACTACCTGGACCCATGCATGGTGCAAGACTCTACCACTCTCTCAATCATTCTTTCATGCTTGCATGAACAGTACATGTGGATAAGCCTGTCAAGTTCTGTTGCCAGCTTGGGATGGAGCCTGCCCCCTTTAACCACAGTTACACAAATATCTATCCAGACTCTAGGTAAGCAATTCTTTAGGAAGTGCTAGATATAAAGGAGACTCCAATTCCCCAAACTCTAAAAGGCATCCACAGATCCAGAAATGGACTCAACTTTGACTATTGGAGGATTTCTGATGGTTAGATTAAAAATCTAGCATTCCTCAGGAACTTGTGAAGTTGGTTCCCCATTGTCCAAAGGGACAAATGGCTCCCTGTGGTGTCCTTTAGAATACTAAAGCACATGCTGGCCTCCAGGCCCCCTCAGTATCTCAAGTACCTGCTACACATTTCAAACCTTTCTCATCTCTTCCCTACCTTGAACTTCCACTAGGTTATGTTTATCCCCCTATCTATTCTTTCTCATTATAACCCTGCTATTTTCTCTAAGCTTTTCCCTCCCTCTCACCTGCTTCTTTCACTGTTTTCTCTGTTCTTTATCCACTGTTCTTCTCTCTCTCTCACAGATAGCTCTGCCTAGGTCCAGTCTGTTGGCTGTGTTCAGCCTACTTCTTTCTCTCTCTGTTCTAAATTCTTCCAGATGTCTCTGGCTTCTCTCTCTCTCTCTCTCTCTCTCTCTCTCTCTCTCTCTCTCTCTCTCTCTCTCAAATCTACAATAAAGACCTTCCCCTTAACCACACCATGGAGCGATCTGTGGTCAGTTTATACAGGCAGTTGCTTTCCAGAAGTAGGGGACCCTTTCAACAGCACTGTTAGTTTAGTCTCTCTGCTTTAAAAATTATCTCATTTTTCATAAGATGGAACCTTTAATGGGTAGAGTCTTTTCCTCAGGGCATCTTCTTTGTTGTTCCAGTAGAAAGCACATCTCTCTTTAACGGTGCTGATCTCTTTAACAATTATAGATGTTTTAGCATCTCCAATTTCCATGCGGGAACTTTAAAGTTTCTTATCTGTCTTTCCGTGCCAAACTTCACATTTTTCTTATCTTTCTGCCTCTCTTTTTGCTTTTTTTTCACTGTGACCTTGGATAAAAACGTCACCAGTAACCATGGCACTGCCTGAATGTTGTCCTATCTTAGAATTTCCTCCAACAGAAAACCTATGCCATTACTTTGAAGTTCAGTCTCATCAAGTTCTCAGGACATGGGTAGAATGCAACCAGTTTCTTTGCTAGAATGTCACATGAGTGGTCCCTAGCCCAATTATTGATAGAGTCCTTGTTCCTCTTTGACACTTCCTGAACTAGACCTCTACTGTCTGCAGCTGTCTTCACATTCATGTCTTCCGAGCTCTCACCAGCATGGTCCATTAAGCTTTGATTAATTACATTTGCTTTCCTATCCCAAAGTTCCAAACTCTTTCACATTCTACCCCTAACCAATTCCAAAGACCCAAGAACCATATAGTCAGGTTCATCACAGAAATGGCCCTATTTCTCTGACCCATTTTGTGCACCAGTTACTTTTCTCATTATTGTGACAAACAAACAAACAAACAAAAACACCCATCATCATCACCAACAAAAAACCTGACAAGAAACAACTTAAGAGGAAGGGCTTATTTGGCTCACAATTTGATGGTGCCGTCATCATGGCGGGGAAGTCATGGCAGAAGAAAATTGAGGTATCTGGTCACTTTGCACCTGTAGTTAGGAAGCAGAGAGCAACGAGTGCTAATGCTGTTCAGTTAGCCAAAGATTCCAGTCTGTGGAACAAGTTGCTTACTATTCAGTGTATCTCTTCTGGTTTTCATTATCCTAATATAGATAGTCCCTCACAGGCATGCCTAGAGGCCTGTCAAACTGACAATATTAACCTAGATCCTGACAGATTGACAGCATTAACCATCACAGATGTCATTAAAGATAGGAGAAGCATTCTTTCTGGTCTGGGTGAGAAGCAATTTTCACTAAAGTATGTCCCTTTAAATCTTATTTAGAACATAGTTCAATTAAATACTATCTGTCATCTGTTGATCTACCTATGTATGACTGATTTATCATCATGTATTGACTTATTACAAGGAACTTGCTTCATTTCAGAGGCTGGCAATGCAGTCTGTAGAGCCAGTATCCCAGCTTGAGCCCAGTGCCAGGGCTGCTGTGAACTGGAGAGATCTGGGACTCAATTCAAGAGGCTCCATTTAGGAGAATTCTGTCCTTGAGCAAGACAGGGAGAGCATTTTTATTTATTCAGGCCTTTAACTGATTAGATGAGGCCCACCCAGAATAGAGAAGGTATTAGAGAAGGTATCTGATGACTTAAACACTAAATACATCAAAAACATCTCCATGAAAACATCCAGAATATGTTTAACTAAATATCTGGACATACCCTGGCTCAACCAAGTTGACACATAAATGAGCCATCACATTAGGGGAGTGGAAGTTATCAAGTAGGCACATGAGAATTGAAACCCTGTCTCAGAATAGATAACCATCAGAGTCTGAGCTCTTAGGGATTCAGTTAACAAAGATATCTTAAAATGCTCGCATGATAAATGCTAGCCTCTGACCATACGTATTATCCTATGGGCCCTCAGTTAGATGGGAAAGGTGGATGATTTGCTTTAGGATCTCTGATATACAGGGTTTATTATAATAATCACAAAGACTTTATCTAAGCTTTGCGGCTAGCATTTATACATAAAAAGTACTTTGCTGGCAGAAGATGAACTCTTTACTACAATATGAGAAAACATTAATTTTTTTTTCTGCATCAAGAAAATTTTATCTATATTTATGATATATGGTATTCTTGGCCAGACTGATAGCTTTACAGGTTAGAAGCCCATGGAAAAGGTCAACCACCAGCCAGTAGCTGTTTATAATCAGTTAAATTTTACTCTTGAAAAATATTTTCATTGAATATAGAATTTTCTAGTGATAGTATTTCACTCTTGTGAACACCTTAAAGATTTCATCCCATTTCCCTTAATCTTAATTTCTGATGTCTGTTATACTTCTAATCTTTGTTTTTTATGTAGAGTAACTTCTTATGCTCTCTGTATTTTGTCTCTAGTTTTCATTCTTTGTTTTGAATAGATGTGTTTACAGTTTTATTGTTATTTTGATTTATCATGGTTAGTAGTTTTAAACTTCTGGAATGTGTGATTCTTTTAAAATATTTAAAAAAAATGATTCTGAACTTTGAGAAAGTTTTTGCTGTTATCTTTGAAAATATTTAGTACAGATCTTTTCTTCTTTTCTTTCTAGGCTTTAATTACACACTGCTGTACTGTTTTATATCTTCCCCTAACCTCACCAGTACCCTAGATTCTTAGAGTTTTTTTGTTTTAAACATTCTTATTCCTTCTTTTGGTGTTTTGCTTTGAGGAATTTTTATGGATGCGTTTTCATGCTCACCAGTGTTTTCCCTAGTTGGGCTGTATCTGTGGACACATCAATTAAAGACACTCTTTTTAAAATTATTTATTTATTTTTTTTGTTTTCAATACATTGCCAATACAGTTTTCCCTCCACTCCTCCCAGCCCCTTTCTGCCTCCCCCCAGATCCACTTCTCTTTTGTTTCCCTTCAGAAAAGGGCAGGTCTCCCTATCAACTGAACATGGCATAACAAGACACAATAAGACCAGGCACAAACCCCCCATATCAAGGCTGGGTGAGGCAACACTTAGTAGGAGGAAAAGGGTCCGGAGAGCAGGCAAAAGAGTCAGAGGCAGCCCTACTCCCACTGTTAGGAGACCCACAAAATCCCCCAGCTAAACAACCACAGCGTGTATACAGAGGACGTGGCGCAGACCCAGGCAAGCTCTGTGGTTGCTGCTTCAGAGTCTATGAGCCTGTTCAGTTGATTCTGTAGGCCATGTTCTCCTGGTGTCCTTGGCCCCTCTCGCTCCTACAGTTCTTCCTACTCCTCTTGCCTAGGGTTTTCTAGGCTCCAAAGGGAGGGACCAATGGAGATCTTCAATTTGGACTCTCTCTCTGCCTAATGTTTGGCTGTGGGTCTCTGCATTTGCCTCCATCAGCTGCCAGCAGAAGCTTCTCTGATGATGACTGGGCTAGGCACTGATCTATGAATATATAAGAATTTCATTAGGAATCATTTTATTGATTTTTTTCTTTTTTCTATCCTAGGTCTTTGGGCCATCCAACCTCCCATTTGTGGCCATCCAGGCAGTGTTGGCCATGGATTCTCTCTCATGGTATGGGTCTCAGATTAGACCAGTCATTGGTTGGCCACTCCCACAAATTCTGTGCCTCCACTGCCCTAGCACATCTTGCAGGCAGTATAGATTTTTGGTGGAAGGTTTTATGGCTGGGTTGGTGTCCCATTTCTACCACTGGAAGCCAATTAAGGGCATTCTTCATCTCAAAGAACATTTAAAAACTCTCATTTTTAGTGCTGAGGAGATGGCTCGGAAATTAAGAGTTCATATTGCTCTTGCTAAGGACCTGAGTTCAGTTCCCAGCGTCTAGGTGGGTGTCTCACCATTGCCTATAATTACAGCTTTGTGGAATCTCATGCTCTCTGCTGGCCTCCACAGGAAACTGCATGCATAAGCACAGACCCTCACACAGACACACATGCATACAAACAATTAAAAATAAAAAATAAAAAAAACCTTAAGAACTCTGTCATTTTACCAGTTTAATCATCTCTCTGATCCCTTTGTACATGTGTCATGCACCTTTCCTGGATCTCGCTCTGTAGACCAGGCCGGCCTCGAACTCACAAAGATCTGCCTGCCTCTACCTCCTGAGTGCTGGGATTAAAGGCGTGTACCACCACCACCTGGCTCATTTTTTTTTTTTATGAGAACAATGAACATAGTGACCAGTTGTTCTGTCTGATACACCAGCACCAGTGTGTCATAGCTAAGTCTGGCTGTGTGGGGTCGCTTGCTTTTTCTCTTGATGGCAAGTTATTTTCCTTTACTTCTTTGCATGTCTTGAAATTTTTGGCCCAGAGTCAAACATTCCATTGAGACCAATAAAGTCTGAGTATTTTAGTTTGCCTGTTGCTGGGATAAAACCCTGATCAGACCCAACTTAAGGAGAAAAGGGTTTATTTCTCTTATGGGTAACAGTCCATCACTGAGGTAAGCCAAGGCAGGAGCTTGAGGAAAGAGAATCAACAGAGGAATGTCGCTTACTGACTTGCTTTGGCTTACTCAGTTACTTTATTATACAGCCCAGAACCACCTGCCTAGGGATGGCACTGCCCACAGTGGGCTGGTTATTCCTACATCAATTATCAATGAATAAAATGCCCCAATAGGCATGCCCCAGGTCATTCTGATAGTGGCAATTCCTCAGTTGAAACTCCTTCTTCCCAAGAGTGTCCTGGCTTAGGTCAAGTTGACCAAAAATACACAGTACACACATGTAAATAGTCCTGGTTCCTGAAAACAGACTTAACCTGTCTTTTACTAGTGTGGTAAGTTGAGTCAATATAGTCAACGGCTGATTTGGTTTAGGACTTTGTTTCTTTCACTATTTCAAATGACTAACATTATTTTGAATTTTGTGCAGAAAGTTTCCAGTGGTTCTTTTTGGAGGAGCGTCTCTTTGTGGTCCCGTGTCATCTCAGGAGAAAACTGAAGTTATTTAATGCTTGCCGACCTGGCGGCTGGCAAGGAGCGTGCTCTGTAGTTCTGGCTTAGCTTCTGTCATGGATCATAGGGATTTTCGACCCTTTCCTGCCTTTAAGGATGTCTATGTGCATTTTCACCTTTACCTCGGGCTGACCCATGTCCTGAGGTGGTGAGGCATGCCTCCCTCCCAGTGCTTTAAAGTGTTTGCTCCGTAAGGTCAGAAAGGGAGGAAGAACTCGCTGGCTTTTGTTCTTTATCATGTCCTTTCTCTGTCCAGGCATGGGTCTAAGAGAGGGCTTCTCAGGTTTCCTCTGTCTTCAGTCTTCCCAGTGAGCTCTCAGTTAGGCCCATGACAAGAGGTGTGATGTCATAATACTTGTGCTAATAGAAGTTGGCTCTGAGTAGTTAACTCAGAAATCTCACTGAGTTCTTACTGGCCTTTATGGTGACTTCCTCCATTTATGCTCTGCCATGGTGAATAAGTTTTGGTGTCTCAACTGTCCTTGATGATGCTGGCTTGTTTTCTACCGTGGGTTATGTTCACCATCAGTCACTGGTCAGAATAGCCAAGACTTTTCTTTCACACTGTCTGATTGTTTCTTGATGTAAGCTTGGTGCTGCCCTTTCCAGCTTGCTGCATGTCCAGTTGATGCTGAATGTCTAGATTTTATTCTTAAATGTAAGGCAAGCAGGTTTCCTAGGTGGCCTAAGGTGAAGAATGGGTGGTAGTCACTTTGAGAAATGAAAAGAAATTATAAGTTGGTGAACTTGAATAATTAAAACACTGCTTAAACTCTGTGTGGTGGCTAGCAGAAAACCCTGGTCATTACAAATGACCCCATGTGTACCAGAAATAATGCAGGCATCCAGTGGTTTGCTGTCAGGGAATTGTGAAATAACAAAATGGGCAAAACGTATGTAAGGAGAAAAAGCTGCAGAGGATGTAGCCAGGATCTAAATGGGACTGGAATTTTTTGAAACAGTATTTACGGCCTAGGCTGTCTTGAGCTTGCTGTGATCTTTACGTCTCAGCCTCTGAAGTCCTGGTATGTACTATCATGCTTGGCTTGGGCATCTTTTGTCTTAGGAACAAATAAAAAAAAATAAGAGGGACTTAATATCAGGCAATATGATAGCTCCTCACTATTTCCACATCTGCAAGGCCTCTTTGAACAGCTACAGTGTGACAAGTTATTCTAGGTCCACGGAACCTGTCCTGCCCTGTGCTTAGAATCTGTTATTACTGAAACAATGCTCAGGTTCCTTTTGGAAATGGTATTTTAAAAATATGAATATTCTCAGTGCTGGCCGGGAAGTCATTAATCCTAAACCTCTCCCATGTGCTGAGCTAAGAAGTATGCAACACACACAGACACACACACACACACAGAGTCACACACAGATATACCCAGACACACACACACACACACACACACACACACACACACATGTTCGTGCATACAAACACCTCATGGATTCTTTAAAATTCATTTATGGGATAATTAGTTTGCTCTTAAAATCTCTTATTTTATGTCTCTGTCTTCTCTTACACTAAGTTCCCACTTCTCAAGGACACAGAATAAGAGAATTGGAACATATCACAATTAGTCACTTTATTCCATTTGGCTGGCTCAGGATAACAGCAATGTTTAGAGCCAGATAGTAACAGAACACAACATTTTTTTGAAGATTTTTTTCTCATTTTCTATCTCCCTGTTTTTGTAGTTATACCATATACTTTCTGATCATATGGTTATTTCACTCAACTTTTTTTTATTTAAACTTTTTTTTTTGTTTTAGTTTTACAACTAGAATGTTTTATTTTTCTGTCTCTTTTGTCAGGTTTTTGAAGCCTGTGCTCTAGGAGATTCTTTGGGAAAAAATTAGAAGAATAATATTCACTGAAGGTCTCGAATATTGTTAACAGTTCATCTCTATCTATCTATCTATCTATCTATCTATCTATCTATCTATCTATCTATTTTTGAGTTGGTCTTACTAAATATGTCATGCTGACCTCGAACTCTGCATGGTCCTGCCTCTACGCCGAGATGCTGGGATGACAAGTTCATGTGGCCCTGCCCGGCTCTGCAGGAGCTTCTTTGTTGCTGACCTCTGTTGTCCCATTATACGTGCCATCCGTGGCACAGGCTGGCAACTCTCGGTGTGAGAGCCCTTTGCCAGCGCTCTTCCTGTGGGTATGATTCTGGCCCTTCTGGAGCTGACTCACAGGTGACCCTCACACACCTGCTGGGGAGCTGCAGTGCTCCCTTGTCCCTGCTGAGTTATTGGTGCCAGGGTAGGCACCTGACTCAAGGGGAGTCTACCCCGTGCCTCTGATCTTGGCCTTGAGCTCAGTCTTTTCTGGGGTAGCTAGGAGCTAAGTAGTTTTCCGTGTGAAGACAGTGATTCTGCACTCTGTAAGGAGAAGGACTTGCCCCCAAGGCCTGCAGCAAGGAGGGTGGACGAGGACTCCGGACTGTCTGAGGTTTCAGACAGTGCAGGGCCTTAGCTGTTGCCATGACCACCTTTTATTTGTTCTACTTGATACCGAGGCTTTCACAAAGTGTCCCTACTTGAATAAACAGACTTTAGTGGGTCTGTGAAGAAAAAGACTGTGTCTCTAGATGTTTTTGTTTTGCTTCTCACACACACAGTGACTAGGCTTAAACACGATGAACTCGTTCAACCTCCATATCACCATAGTTTTATTCATTTGTATACCATTTTTTGACAGTATTAAGTTGGTTCAGAATACAGCAGTCTCATTTAATTCTTCTCTTTCTTTCTTTCTTTCTTTCTTTCTTTCTTTCTTTCTTTCTTTCTTTCTTTCTTCCTTCCTTCCTTTCTTTCTTTTTTTTAGACAGGGTTTCTCTGTGTAGCCCTGACTGTCCTGGAACTCACTTGGTAGACCAGGCTGGCCTCAGACTTACAGAGATCCACATGCCCTTGCCTCGAGAGCTGGGATTGAAGGCGTGCACCACCGCTGTCTGTCTTTTCATTTAATTCCTATTTCTGTTTCAGACACCTTTAATTCTCAGAGTAGGAATACTTCCTCTTCTGTTTGATCTGCCCCCCCCCCCCCCCCCCCCGTGATGTCCCTGTGTTTCTACTGTGTGTTCTACTTGACCTTTTCAAGTTCGCTCTTCTACGGACACCCTCCCCACTTCTGCCTCCACCTACTGAGCGCTGGCATCAAAGATATAGCCGCCACTCCCATCTCACAGTTTTTCTAATTCTCTCAAGTCTCTTCACTTCTTTACTGTCCCGGACGCAGATTTTCATATGCTCCTGGGTCCCCTTCCCATTCTGGCTGGTGTTCCTTGTCT